>NC_084906.1:19689005-20059472 GCF_949316345.1 Pungitius pungitius | reverse complement strand
TGAAATCACGTCTTTGCGTAGACCAAATTTCGCCGACCAGTTCATTCATTATTATGATAATCTTATTGATATTATCGTCTCTGTTTCAACCTTACGTTACAACATGACACATAATCGAGAAATTTACCCTTTTATAGCACGTTGAGGTTTCTCGCACTTTTTTGCCGGTTGAAAAGACGTTGAAATGAGGTCTTAGACGTTCAGACCTCATTTCAACCCGATTTCAACCATATTTCAACGTTGAAATAACGTCTTGTGCTCACTGGGCGATATTGAGTCAAACACGACGTCATGACATATTCTGTGTTCTTCTAGTCTTTGATGTCTGATGATGTCACAAAGTGAACAGCCATTCCGTGTTTGGCGAGGGAAGCTAGCGCCGCTAACGGCTAACCGACAGAGGTCCAGTTACATTATGACGCGTTCAGGCTCTGCTTGGTGAACATTGCATTGGACAAGTAAAAATTAGTTATCATGAATCTCATCAAGTCTTTTAAAATGTTCTTTTGAACAGTAACTTCCTAGTATACTACACTGGCTCCATGTATATTATAATAGAGTTATGGTTAAACACATTGTCTCTTTATTTAAAGTGTTTTTATGTAGATCTGAACTGTCAGTCTCTGACGGTCTCACAGGTGGGCGGGAACCTGCACTGCATCATGGCCTTCCAGAGGGTCAACTGGCAGAAGCTCGGCCCCTGGGCTCTGAACCTGGAGAACCTGCGCCACGACTTCCGCCAGGAGCACCGGCAGGTGGACCTCCAGGTGGACCACCAGGAGCACCACCAGGAGCACCACCAGGTGGACCTCCAGGAGCCGCACCAGGAGCCGCACGGGGCGGAGGACGGCGAGCAGAGGAAGGCGCCCAAGCGCCTGGGCGCCGTGGGGCGTTCGCACAGCACGGGGAGCCAGAGAGACGGCGGGCGGAGGCGTCCGTCCAACGCGGCGGAGCCCAGAGCCAGGGCCCCGCCCCCCGACGGCGCCCTGGAAGAGGACGTCACAGGCTGACGTGCAGCGGCAGGCGTGCGGTCCGAGGTGAGGGAAGGAAGACGAGGCGCACATCTGGATGAACTCTGGATTTATGCCACTTGTTCCGCAATTACAAATAGTTCACTGAGAAAAAAAACCCCTTTGTAGAGAAACAGGGAACGGAGAAGAAAGAAGTGGTTTCAGTGGCCACAGAATAACGTCCGAACCATGAGAAGAATATAATACTAATGTAATATGACATCATGGCTTTTGGGGTTGAAGCTGCGGGGCGAAGACGAGTCAGTTATGAGGCTTCATTTCAAGATTTTATTATTTTACTTGAAATGAGAGCAGGGGATTTGTTTATTAATTATTTATCATTTATCCAGATTAATGTGAATTTTCGACAATCCATTCAGTTGAGATTATTATTGAGGTGTTGACTCCATACAGATGTGATCAGAGCACAAGTTACTTGAAAGCTTCTTATAGCTTACGTCAACGAAGCTTCTTAAGCTGCAGAGGAGTTTGCGTAGCGTTGGATCATCGTTTGAGACACTTGGTGCGGACCTGCTGGGTATCTTTTCATTTTCTTTTTAAATGTTTTTTAAGATCAACCAACAGGAGGGCGTAAGATCTGCTAATAAATAAACAATCAGTGTGTCATCCTGCTACCAATCTCTCACACACTCCTTGCAGGTAAGCTGACGTTATGTTTGTGCTTCCAGGTAAAGAAGTGAAGGTAAAATGCTTCGTGAAGATCACAGAGTGAACTGGTTTATTTCCATGTACACAGACAGGTGTCATGTGATTTGATGTTGTGGTTTTATTTATTATTTCCCAATGAATAAAGATTCTTCTAAACTCCTGGATTCAGACGTCTTCTCATCAATCGTCATATTTTTTTAGCCGTTGGCGTAACTGTGCGATGTGAGCCGGAGCGATGCAGCAGCAGCCTCCTGCAGGGAAGGAAGCAAGGACTCATCAGAGACGCCTCAGGAGGAGGAACCACCACGGAGATTACGTCCAATGTCCAAAGTGAAAGAAGAAAACCTTTATGTTAACAAACGCTAAACCACATGAGAATGAAAGTCACCGATCAAATCAGCGCCTTGCTTCCTCCACGTGGGGCTCAGCGTGAGGATGGAGGAGGACTGTTCCTCCGACGTCACCCACCTGTTTGAGGGAAAGAACACAAAAAGAGGTGTTCCTTCGCTCTTTTGTTTTCTGTGACCGTGTCTCCAGTAGCGATTGAAACTCACCCATTCTCCGAGTCCCAGTCCCCTCCGCTGTTGGGGTACGCCACCCAGCTGAGGTCCGGGCCCAGCAGCGACCCGGCCGAGTCCAGCAGCGGCTCCACCAGCGCCGGCGAGCAGCAGTTGACTCCCACGGCGACCAGCTGGGCGGAGCCGCCCGCCGCCAGCCGCACGGCGTCGGCGAAGGTGCTGCCGTCCGATACGCGCCTCCCGTCCTGGCGGTGTTGGGGTCGGACGGGACGTGGGTCATTCAGAGAACCAGCGGGGGGGGGGGGGGGGGGGGGGTGAACGAGTGCTGCCGTTACCTTACAGGAGAAGGAGAGCCAGGCCCGCAGGTCGGGGAACTCTCTGAGCAGCTCCAGCAGAGCCGCCGCCTCTTTGATGCTCGGGATCGTCTCCAGGGCGACGAGGTCGGCCCCGGCCGCCGCCGCGGCGTCCATCTGAGGCCGATGCCAGGCTTTGAGGTCCTGGGAAAGGGAAACAAAGGCCCTTGATTGACTCGTTGTAGGAGCCCTTTGGTACCACCTCCTTTTCTTTTTTTTTTAAAGTGTACCGACCACACCGAGCCACTCCGATTGGCTGAGAGCCACGCACCTCGACGCTCATCCGCTCCGCGTAGGCTCCGCTGTACTCCGAGCCGTCCAGGAGGACGGCGCCGTACGGCCCGACGGACGCCGCCACCAACGGACGCCTCCGCCCTTCGGAGACAAATCAAGCCAAAAAGAACAACGCGGAGTGACGTCGCGCGTCACAGGCGGCGCCGCGCGGCCCCTGTTGAGGCCCGCTCGCCTTCCCGTACCTGAGGGACGAGCGTCGGAGACGAAGCGGTCCACGGCGTCCCTGGCCAGCCGGACGCCGGACATCAGCAGGTCTCTGGCGCCCTCGGGGCTCACGTGCAGGTGCTCGACGAACCCCGGGATGCTGGCCTGGTACGTTGCCGTGGTGATGACATCGGCCCCACTGAGGAGGAAGCTGTTTGTCCAACATGGTTAGATTTGTTATAACCGTCTCATCACCTGATTTCAGGCCACATTGTGTTTAAACACAGGATATCTGCACATCTGCACTAATATTATTAGTATCATACAAACTGTGAAAATAGGTTTCAGCGGCATACATTTGTTTATGTCGATGGAACGGATGATACTGAGTGATAATTAAAGGTCTCGACATGCTAACATGCTCTAACTAATCGCTTTATTGAATTTGAGAATTTTGTTTGCAAATGATTGGGGTTTTTTTGCAACACAAGAAGACCTGAAGGAAAAAAAGTGTGTAATAAAGAAGAAGGTGATGTCATTAAATAAAAAGTATTACAGTCAATTCAAACCAAAGAAGAACAGCATCAAACCTGTAATGAGCTTCTCTGATGGCCTGAGGGTCCGTGTGGAGAAGCCTGGAGCTCCACAGAGGATCTCCCTACAGCACACACACACACACACACACACACACACGCACGCACGCACGCACACACACACACACACACACACACACACACACACACACACACATTGCAAAGGTTGTTACAAAGTTACAAAGGTTTTAGTCACTACAGCAGCCTTTAAATGGGTTTGGATTCCATGAGGACAGAACCATGACGCACTGACTTCCAACGTGCGACGTTATGTTTGCAAAACGAAACGTAACTTTTTCCTGGTGTTTTCACCTGTAATTTGGCTCCTTGTGCTTCCAGTTCTGAAGCCAGTCCGCCGTCCAGGATCAGCGGTCCACTGTCCTCCATGTAGAGCCTGAGACGAGCAGAAGAACCCATTAGAGACTCGCCAATTGTGTCCAAACACAGAAGGAAACACTCCGCGGCACTTTAATGACAACTGTTGTCTTTCCGGGTCCAAATGTTGCGTTTTTTGCCCCTCGAAATTTTGACAACTATCGTCATTCCGATCTTCTCACCACCACCGGGCCACCACGAGATGGCGCGTGAAACAATGCAAAGAGGTCGGTCTATACAACTCATAGGAAGCGTGTGGCTTCACAGGTTAAGCATTTCCTTTCTGTGTAAACATTCCCAAAGAAATACACTGTTGTTGTTATATTACACAATGATAATATTATAACCCATTATGATGCATATTATTCTGAAAAGGGCCATTTGGCAAAACACTTCTTCCACTTCTGGTAATACATTGGGAATAACAATTGTTTTCATTTTAGTTACAGTAACTAATTACTAACTTTGGTCAATACTAATTCAACATTTTAATAAATACGATTTCATTTGTATTCTCCCCAGTAAGGGTTGAAGTGGTCGTTTTCCTTCATTAGCAGAAAGACCTTATGTTGTAATGTAAATGTTAATTACATGGTTTTGTGAATATACCCTGAACACACCTCAACTTCTCACAGTTACTATAGCAACGAAGCATAGCTTGCTGATGGCTAACAATGCCAGCTGAAAACCACATTGGGAACACAGCTAGACCTTATTGAGTGGTCGGAAATGGTGAGTCATTATTTCCTCGTTTCATATCATCGGTGCCAACGCAACGTTGAACTCTCACGCGCCTTCGGGACCAAAACGAGAATCGGTTGGCTAACGTTTAGCATAGCAAACACCAGCTAGCACCTATGGCTAGCAGTTAGCATAACATAACTTTTTCTACACTAACGTTATTAGTTAACTAACTAACTAACTAACTAGCTACGTTAATCTAACGTGAGCCAACAACGTTCACCGTAGAAGCACGTACAGCCACGTACAGGTTTTACCCGCATAGTAAATAATTCATAACTAACGTAACGTTAACTGACGTTACGTTACGTTAGATGAGCATTGATGCGTTAGCATTAGCTATAGCTGTCTACAACGTGACTTTCACCGATAGTTTCCACGTTCACTTACCTAACGTTAAATACATACACTTTAAATAAGTGTACTGTGCTTGTTTCGGGTTGTTACTGTTTTAAACGCCATGTAATGCTCAGCTTGGTGGTTAAAGGCCAGTTTGTGATTTGAAATTAAACCGCGAGAGGTACAAACTAGGAAGAAGCAGTAAAACATGTTAGAGACACTTACACTGATTTCATTAAAAACTTACAGTGGTCTAATTTAAAATGATCTAATGTTAACTTAGACTGATCTCACTTACACTGGTCTAATTTAAATTATCTGATTTAAAATTATAATGTTTAATGTTATTTTAGACTGATCTCACTTACACTGGTCCAATTTAAATTATCTAATTTAAAATTATCTAACTTACACTGAAGTTTTAACATTTTCAAAAACTCACCTTCAAATGTGTTAAAGATCTATGAGGTCATGCTTAAAAGGGGAGAGGGATTTTAACAAATATAATAAAGGTTAGAAAATCGGAAACTGTGTTTCTTCCTCTTCGGCCTCTGTTAAAGTCTTAAGCTCATCGGACCGATCCACACATGTAGTTGTTGGTCTCGATGTAAATCTAGATGGAATTTGCCTTTTTTTTTGCATCTTTAACACACTCACTCACTCACTCACTCTAGGTTTAGGATATAGTCACCTGACTTTGGACTGTCAAACACAGGTCCCGTTACTTAGAGCCAACCTTAAATAAGGTTAAGCCTAATTACCTTGAGACAATCATTTATATTTAATTAGAGTCCACCGCCTTTTAATTATCTTTGATTGTCAAAATGAAAAGAATCAGATGATGGAAAGTCACTCTTAATTGTTGCTAAAATCACAACAAACAGCTGACTGATTGCTGCCGTGGCAACAAGACGTTTCCTGAAGCCGTTCAGCCAGACTTTCTGTCAGAGTACAAACTTCCCTTCACAGTCCTCCACGTGACTCAAGCCGGCCTACAGGAGAACCGGGATGCGTCCACTTCACCTGCAGGGTTCCCCAGGTCGTAATACAACACCAGGAACACAGTTTGTTTTTGTCAGAGTCAGTTGAAAGTCACGTTACCAAGCCTCAACAACATGAGGCTGGGACAAGGTTTATCTCGGCCCTGGTGTACACCCAAAGGACCGGGACGTCTAATGCGTCACACACGAATGCTCCCTGAACTTTATTGATATGAACCCGGACTCAATGTTTCTCTTCTAAGATGATGTCCTTGGTCTATTTGAGGGACTTCGAGCCGCACAAGTATCTTTGAAATAAAAGCAGTTTAAAGTGACCCTTCTCACCAGGAGGACCGCTACGCCTTCCTGACCGAGTGGTACGACCCGACCGCTGCCCTCCTGCGGCGCTACCAGCTGTTCTACTTTCCCAAAGATAGCTCGGTGGAAATGGTAAGCGTTCACCGCGGCATCATCGTGTTACATCACGTGCTCCAACTGTGTTTAGACAAACCATCGTTTGAATTCATGAAGCATTTGATTGTTGGTTTTCACTGATAATCTCTGTGAAACCCCAATGGAGCAGTGAACGTGGCCAAAAGGTGACATGTTCTGTTATCCTACAAATATTTCATTGGAATAAACTGCCAACGTGTGTGTGTTACTGATTTCCAGTTTGACGTTAAAAACCAGCGCATATTTCTGAGGAGGACGCGGTACGACGAGCTCCGCCCGGAGGACCTGTTTGTCGGGAACCGGGTGAACGTTTTCTCCCGTCAGCTTAATGTGATCGAATACGGAGACCAGTACACCGCCAACAAGCTGGGCAGCAAGAAGGAAAGGTAGCTAAGGTACCGCTAATCAATGCTTCCCCGGCCCGGTTCCGATTGTTGATAAATACACGCGTTCTAAAACCTGCAGAGTTACCCGAGAGGCTGATCCCCCTCTAACTGCAGCTCATAATCTTTATATTAACATTATTGAATTAATGAAGTGTAATCTATTTAGTGCAGGATCGCTCACAGACATAATCCCCCCCCCCCAGCACTGTCCTCAGTATAATGGCAGATGAAATGTGTTGCCTTGCATAACATTGTACCTTTAAAAGATCTCTGTACCACGTTGTGGAGATGCTCCATGACCACATAAAGCCTTTCTCCCGTCCAGAACTCTGGCGCTGATAAAGCCGGACGTCGTCACCAAGATCGGAGACGTGCTGGAGTTGATCCACTCGTCCAACCTGATGGTGACCAAAGCCAAGATGACGGCGCTCACGTGGTGAGAGGGAGTCTGTGTCTGTTCACCCCCCCCCCCCCCCCCCCCCGCAGCCTCGAGGCCTTTCTCCCTCCATCGTCTTTAAACTTTAAACTGCTTCAGGGCCTCTGAAGTGTTTGTGTTTTATTTTGTGGGTTTAACTGCTGAATTTGGATGTCGCTAACGTGAAGAAAAAGTCCAAACCGAGTCGGAGTTTTGTCTCTTAGCAACAGAACCACGACTACATTTCTTTTCGATCTTCTGCAGAAGTAAAGTGTGTCCTGTTCCTGTCAGACATCAAACCCCCAGTGTGAAAACACCTATGAGCACATTCCTAACTGTTAAAAAGGATATTCTGAGGAGCTCGCGTGGTCTTCCTGTCATTTTACTGCAATGATCAGACGCACCGCTGCGTTCACCGGAATGACCTTTGACCCCGTGAAGAAGTGACAGGAACCCGGTGGACGTGGCGGTTCTCGTGACTCATTAACTCGCCGCTTCATGGTTTTCTTTCTCTCGTTCCAGGAAGCAGGCGGCAGACTTTTATGTGGAACATCAGTCCAAGCCTTTCTTCAAGTGAGTGCCTGTCAATGATTGGCCGCTCACTGAAGCTCTAACAAAAGATCCGCTGACACATTCAGACAGATTTAATAGGTGGGGGGGGGGGACTTAATACTTTAGCTTTAATCTACTTCATTTATATTGTGGAGCCCAAAATCACAAATCAGAGGAAACTCACAGGACCCCCCCCCCCTAAAAAAAAGAAATAAAAGGAACAGTTGGTGGCTTCTATTGGGATGGCCAGAAGGTCACGTGCACAGAATGCACACCATAAGAGTTACAACCCAATGAGGTTACACATGGTCCAAAGAAAACAGCGTTTCCATAGAAACCTCCGTCCGTCCGCCCCGCAGTAACCTGGTGCAGTTTGTGTCCTCGGGCCCCGTGGTGGCCCTGGAGCTGATGGGGGACGAGGCCGTGTCCATCTGGCGGAGGCTCCTGGGGCCCACGGACTCCTCGGCGGCGAGGAAGGAGGCGCCGCGCAGCGTCCGGGCCCAGTTCGGCACCGACGCCGTGAAGAACGTCGGCCACGGCTCCGAGTCGCTGGCCGCGGCGGCGAGGGTAAGAGCGGGAAGGGCCGGCCCCCGCCCTCACCGGTCAGGTGGGACCTTCCTCATTCTGTTCCCTCTGGCAGGAGCTGGAGTTCTTCTTCCCGACCACCGTCGGCCACGGCCCCCCCAACACGGCCACGTGCACCGAGTGCACGTGCTGCATCGTCAAACCCCACGCTGTGGCGGAAGGTAGGGGCCGCCTCCCCCTCTGCTCATAGCCCCGGGGTGTCGTCACCACGCCGACCACACTGGGGGGTTGTGGGTTTTTCCAAATCCCTGCTCTGATCCCCAGCGGGTGGGAGGGAGAGGGCGGGGGGAGGGGGGGGGCATTCCTCAGGAGCCGTGACCTGTGAAACGTGTGAATTCTCTGAGCGATGAGCGGGGGGGGGGGGGGGGGGAGAGACCTGGACGAGCTCCTCCTCAGCACGTCGGCGTTCTTCTATCTGACCCTCTGTTGGTCAGCTTTTCCTCTGTAGCGCCACCACCTGGTCAGGGTGTCGATGTAGTTAATGACTGAATACCGGAGGCGGTGGTCATGGCAACCACAGCGCTTGATTGGCATCAGGCTGTTGGCGATTAGCTTAAAGCGCAGCCTATAAACATGTTTTACGCGTCGGTCCCCTCAGTGTGAATCTAGTCTATTGGAGCTATGAATTCTTGTTTTATGTGCCGACGTGGACCAGCATGCATTGCTGTGACATAACAAGTAAATACACAACTAATAGGAATCACCAGAGAATATATAGTGGAGTGCTGTGTTCTCCCAGTGGAAAGACCTTTTTCACCTCAGGCCATTTTGACCCGTCAAAATAAGAGTCCCCCCGTGTTGTGCCGGGATCACCCACCCCACCCCCCCGCCGCGTCTAAATGGAATGAAGCCATCGGTAATGTTGTTGCTGCATCTACACCACGCTGCTTTTCCTGCTAGTGGAAATCTCTGCCGTGAGAAAGTTCTGTGAGAGAGTGACCCGTTAAAGAGCTTCTTTGTTCGGCCTCAGGGTCGGAATGAGGAACTCCTCCAGTCTGCTGCACCATCCAGTTCCTCCCAAAGTCCTCCACAGTGCGCTGGTTTAGGTTTTTAAACAAATATGGTGGACCAGCAGTTACCGGTTCAGCCCAGCTCCCCCCCCCCCCCCCCCCCCCGATGCTAGAAGTACGTTGCACTTTTCAACATGTTGAACTTTTAAAATGCATGAGTATTTTCTCAGAGGCCAGGTGACGCGGCGGCGCCGTTCCAGCCAATCGCGGCGCTGATAGAGGCCGCCACGTCGGATACGGTACTCAGACACGACTGGAATAGAAGAGCTTCTGTTGCCAGGCACCCAGAACAGGGTCTCCTAGCAACTGCACCAGCTGCTTTTGGGAGCTGGTGCTGAGTGTTTGTGCCTATCAGCTGCTGCTGGCTGGGAGAGGGGGGGCGGCGGGGGGGGGGGGGGGGGGGGGGGGGGTAGTTACCTAACAGTCACACACACAAACACACAGGTGACTGTGACCAAACGGTTCCCTGATTAGAAGAGAAATTCATCAGAGACACACTGGGGACAATAAGAGAACCCCCCCCCCCCCCCCATTTTCTTCTTCTCCTTCTTCTCCATCATAGTCATCGTCGGCTGTCTGCAGCAGTCTGACCTTCGCCGTCGCCTCAGCGTCTCGCTCTCTAAAGAGATTACCGACCGACAATCTCCCCGTCCCTCCGTCAGGGGGGGGGGGAGGGGGACAATCCGAGGTCAATGCAGCATGAGACGACGCTTATGTTTGAGCGGAAACCCCAAACCGTTCATTAAAGAGAGCAAATGATGAAAGCTGCTGAACAAGTTCCATGTTTGAAGAGTGAAATGTTTGCTTTTGCCCCACAGGTCTGACCGGGAGGATCCTGAACTCCATTTCAGCCGCCGGATTTGAGATCTCTGCGCTTCAGATGGTAAAAAAAACAAAAACAAAGCGGCGCTCCCCTCCCCCCCGCCCGTCTCGCGTGTCTGCCCCTGTGACCAATATGTGCACCGCATTGACCGCGTTGACCTCCACCATGGAGTGACCTCTGCGGCTCCGCACGCTCGGTGCCGCGGGGGGACAGATCGATCGATCGATCGATCGGGCCTCGATGGGGAATCAAACCAAAAAGGGGAAGGATGCTTTGTTCTGGTGCCACTCGTCTCTTCACAGTTAGAAGCAGCGCAGTCTGACACTCCGTGATGTTTCCCTCCTCGCACAGTTCAACGTGGACCGGGCCAACGCAGAGGAGTTCTACGAGGTGTACAGGGGCGTCGTCCAGGAGTACCCCGTGAGTGGACAACCACCACACCCCCCCCCCACCCCCCCCCCCGGCGTCCCACACCGTACAGATGTGTGAGTGGTGGCGAGATGTGGTTTGACGTGTTTGACTCCTCCCCCTCCCGCAGAGCATGGTGACGGAGCTGTGCTCCGGGCCCTGCTTGGTGCTGGAGATCCACGGTGCCGACGCGCCGCGCTCCTTCAGGGCCTTCTGTGGACCCGCCGACCCGGTGAGTCGCACCGCGTCCGACAGGTCAAAGGTCAAACGTTAAAGGGTTAGATGTGAGCCGAAGCGCACTCATTTTATCCCTAAAGAGCCTTTCTGAAATAATAATGCATAATAAAGGAAAATAAGCACGGATCGTGTTTAATAAAACACAGCTGATGCAATATTAAAATAAGCAATAGAATACAAAGGGAGTATGACATGAGATACTATGCAGTTATACTCTGACGTCCTTAAATCTGTTCCTCCTCATATCACATGTAACGCATTCATTTCATCCTCCGTAATGGCGTCCGTCCTTCAGCCGCCACAATGTCACGGGCTCTACCCCCTCGGAGCAGGGAGGGATTTAATTGGCTAATGATTTTACGGGTCACATGACCCTAGACGCGCATTACATTAACGCCTCCGCGGACTCGGCCGGTGTATAAGAGAAGACATTTATTGGTCTGTGATGTTTTACATCCGATAGTCCAGCTCCTCTCCTTCAGCTCCTCTCCTTCCCCCCCCCCCCCGCCTCCCCCGAGGCCTCTGCAGTAGATTTAAGCACATGATTTTAACACATGACCTCTGACACACGCAGCTAACGGGGGGGGCCGTGTGTCATACATGTATATGTGACACGGGAAGAGCTGGGAGTCGTACCTCCATCCTCATGAGGCCACGGCTCCTCCAATCAGCGGTGCCTCCATGGTCTGTAGACAGGAAGCTTGTGGGTGTTTGGAAGCCTCGATGTCGCCATTGTTTTTCGTGAGCGGCGAGGAACGAGTGACCGTGTTTGGACGGAGGAGGAGCCACGGAGCCCCGCGTCCTCCAATCAGAGTCAGAGACACGCAGACGAGCTGCTGCTCGCTTCACCTGGTCGTTAATGCTGTGATTGCGTTTAAGTCATCAGCTTCATGAAGCACATTAGTCGGCTAAAAATATGCTTTTGATTGATTTGATTGATCGTCTGCGTAGTGCTTCCTGTTCCTTCAGTAGTCGGGCATACCCGTACTACTATGGTATCTTTGGTAGATTGATGACCTTGAAACCTGTCCCTGACGTGTGTGTATGTCAAAAGTATCTAATAACGGAAATCTATATCTATACATATCTAAATATATAGAGAGAGATGTTCAGCTACAGGGCTTGTCTCGGATCAGTTTTAAGTCATGATTGTGTGTGTGTGTGTGTAAAAGTATCACATGACTGGCCCCTCTCTATAATTAGTACACAAGTGGTTTATGTTCTATATTCAGGGTGCGTTCCCTCAGTGAATGAGTTATTCATGTGTTCTCTCCCCACGTGGGGGGGGGAGGGGGGGTCGAGTTGAGTCTCCCGGAGAATCAAAGAGCAGGAGAGCCCGGTTCGACCTCGAGGAGGTCGTAGACTTTAGATAAAACTCCAGAGTGGTTTTCATGAGCCACGAGATCAGAGTAGAAGGAAAAGTCCGAACCCGTCACAGGAAGCCACGGCGGTGAGAGAATCACTTCCGGTTTTACGGGTCACATGATCAGCTGCTGAGACGTCAGTTACAGGATGTCCAGAAGGCCACGCTGCTCATTGCATCACATTCACTTCCATGTTCATGGTGCTGAGCAGTGAAGAAGTACTAATACCACGAAGAGAGTACTAATACCACTAAGAGTACTACCACACTGCAAAAACACTCAAATGTACAAGTGGATTGAATATGTATAAGTAGGAAAGAGGTATGTAAGTAAGTAAGGTAAGTATTTTGTGTAAAAGTAATAACAGAAACCATCTAAAAAAATTCAAAAACATATTCATATAGATGACAAAATAACGGATATAAATGATTTGATTTGCTGTCATTGCATCAGATTTGATAAACTCTTATCTGTAAAAATCTTCATTTATAATTGAGCTTAAGCACTCATGAGTATCAAAGTCTAAACTGAATGTAGTTACTTCCCGCCACGGTTTACTGAGCAGAAGAATCCTAATCTCCTTCTCCTGCTCCTCCTTCTCCTCCTCCTCAGGAGATCTCCAGGCGCCTCCGCCCCACCTCGCTGCGCGCCCTCTACGGCAAAGACCGCGTGAAGAACGCCGTGCACTGCTCCGACCTCCCCGACGACGGCTTCCTGGAGGTCAGTGGTCCGGTGCTCTCAACCCCCCCCCCACACCTCCTCTGATCCCACCTCCTTGATCCCACCTCCCACACCTCCTCTCGCTCCTCTGATCCCACCAGCACACGGCAGCTAACCGGTGGGCCCTCATGACTCGGCTCTGGGGGCCGGGGGGGGGGGTCACAGCGGTTTCTGAGCACTTGGAGACAAAAGGATTGTTGTGTCACTGACAAACGGCCCCTTGTTGAGGAGCGAGGGCGCTTTGAGCTTCATTCATGTTTCTCTCCACAGGTTCAGTATTTCTTCAGGATTCTGGACGGGTGACAAGAAGAGGCGGTGCACTCCCAAATGTGACAGTTGAACTCAAGTTTCTGTTTATTGTTTCAGCCTTATGCAGATTAAATAAAGTGTTTTGATCTTTAACATTGAACACACCGACTAAACATGTTATTACACGGGAAACTGCCTCTGATGTCCTTTTTTTTGTCTTTTCTTTTTTTGACCAGCGACTTTGGTTTCTGATTCATACATTACACTTTGAAAAAAATGTACAACTGCATAAATATAAAATTCTTCCACCATGAAAATGGTTAAAACATTCAATAGTAATCATGTGATGTCTCCAGGAAAAACAAACAAAACAGATTTAGTTTCCATGGAGATGACCCACAAAGCTCTACACTACCAGTTAAAAAGAAACAGACGGAAGAGTTTGGAACAGAAAAGTCATCAAAACGGCTAAAGAAGGGTTCCATGGAGTCAGTCATTTACTCACCGTAGAGGTTCAGAGTACCATGCTAGTATTCAGTTTGAGCACATTAACACGCACACACCTTGGACCACTGAAGCGGACATAAGACAGATCACAACAGGACAGGACTACAGCACACTGAGAACACCGTTAGGATGAAACACTGAGGACAGGAAGAGCTACACGTCAGTAGTGGAGTTACAGTAATAGATGAACACATGGCTCGAGGAATATTCTCATGTACAATAGAATAAATATTTGCTATTGCTACTCTTGTATTTTTACATTCTAACCCTGGACACACACACACACCCGCACACATACACACACACACACATACACACACACGCGTAGAAGCTAGTGTAAAGCACACAGATTAAGTGTAGGTCCTGTATATCATGAATGTTCAAAGACTAGTGGTGTTTATCTCAACTCTTTTATTCTCTCTACATTGTGTCGGTGTCAAAGTGAGAGACTGTGGCTGCGGCTGAGGTCACGAGGCGATGCTGAACTTGATGTCGAAGCGTCCCTGATAGCGGTCCTTCTCGCTGTAGCCGATGTTGTCGCCGTACACTTTGCACTCGATGCGGAGCTCCTCGTTCCGGGTCAGGTTGTTGAACTGGATGGCCACCAGCGGCTGCAGGTACTGGGGGTGCAGCAGCTTGCCGTAGTACGGGTAGTACTGCAGCGGGAAGCCCTGCCCCAGACCAAAGTATTTGATCTCTCCGATCTTGCCGGCGTCCTCTTCTCTCTGCAAACGCCACTTGGATTTTAACTCGAGTCTCCGAACCTTAGATATGAACTGATGAGGTCGGAGCAGACGTACCTTGTTCTTGCAGGAGATGGGGATCAGGTTGGGCTGCACATTGCTCTGCAAATCTGGGAGAGTGTCGTTCATCGGAGCCTGAACCCAACGAGAGAGACTTTGTGAGCATGTGATAACGTGAGCGAGGCTGAGTGATTCAGTTCAAATATGGGATATGAACAACTGGAGAGAGCAACGGTCCACCTGTTAAACGTTGCTGCAATCAAAAAGTTCACATTTTCAAATTTTAAAAAAGGACCAGAGATATTGTCTCACTAATACAATATCTGCTGGCTACATTACCCAGAATGCAGCGCTAACCGTTAGTTTGCCACAGCTGACTCCCTGTGAAACATCATCCCTTCCCACAGTGCCCAAGACCCAATAGGACTCGACGGCATTTAAATTCACACACTAAAAACCAACAAACCACAGATTCACATTTGTTGGCGTTTAGCTTTTGAAAAACAGTTAAATACTCAAATGAGAAAGTGGTTTTTAGAAGAGGGATAATCATTCTAAAATTAAAGATTAAAATGTTCAAACTCTGCGACATGTTTCGGGGGGGGGGGGGGGGGGGGGGGGGGGGGGGGACTCGCTCGCCCACCTTTGGCCTGAAGTTGACGATCCTGTTGAGCTTGACGATGATGCACGGCGCCCCGACGTCGAAGCCGTAGTGCGGGTCGTCCTTCCCGGAGCAGACCTTGAGCAGAGACCGGGAGAAGCGGCACGCCTTCCTCTGGCCAAGGTTGTCTCCCAGGATGCCGCGGTCCTTGTAGGGCCCGGGGGTGCCTGCGGGGGGGGGGGGGGGGGGGGGGGGTCACATTGAGACGGGTCGAGGACACCTCATCTCTGCATTTTAAAAATCACTCTGGCGTCAGCTCGTACCTCCACAGTCTTCAAACTTCATCTGGTCGGTCTGGTTGACGTCCTCGTAGCTCAACAGGAAGGCGTTCATGGCGTCCGTGTACATCTTGTACGAGGAGGCGTCAGACGGATTGAACTTGATTTCGGATTTCTCAGAGCGGGGCGTGTGGGACAGGCCTGAGGACACAACGCCGCTTTAGTAACAACTACAGGAAAATATGGATTCTTATGGGTTTCAAATAAGAAAATAAACTATTAGCAGTAAGTAAGGGTTGATTCTCATAGGTCACTTTGGACAAAGTTCAGGGTTCTAATAAATATAAAGTAAACTACAGCTAATAGAGTTGAGAGGTTTAATAATGATGTAAAGTTAACTACCATGTTTTTAGCAGTGATAATAGAAGGCAGACTCGGCCCTGCCCACTTGGCTGGTGGAGTTTTGCCCTCTGTACTTTTCCACAGACGTAGAGGCCTCAGCGAGGCGTGAGCAGCACGGTGAGAGGAAACCTTTTTCTCCCAGCAGCCTCTCTGTTGGATCGGCACGTTTGTTGCTGTAGTTGCGAGCGCGTTGTTGTGCGAGCAGCAGAGACAGACACTGAGGCCTGTTAGTTCTCCCTCCCCCCACACGTCCTCTCACGTGTGACTCCCCCCTCTCTCACAATGGAAACTTTTTGCCTCTGAGTGAGAGGCGGGCTGAATCACTACTCCCTGCTTCCTTTATCATGCCACTACTGGAAAGTCTCTGCAGCTCTGAGCGCAGGCTGCACACCCCCCCCCCCAGGCCTGCGCCGCTGAATATTCAACATGTGCTGTGCAAACAGGCGACGAGGCCGAGCACGTCACAGTGAGCCCGTTTGATTACTGACAGATTAGGATTTTACTGCAGGAAAACCAGCTTAAAGGCGTCTGAGCCGAGAGCAACTTGCTCTACTGGTTAGCAACACGTGGGGGTCGACACAATCACAGCTCACAGGAATCGGTTGGGCGGCAGGGAGGGGGCACAATGACCGGCCAAGAGCATTGAAGGACAAAATGGCTGATCCGAGGTCAGTGACAGAGTGGGTACGGTCTTACCTGGGGGGGCCACCCGGTCCTGGTAGGTGGGTTTGTAGTTGCTGAGCGTCAGCAGCAGAGCCTGGATGGTCCCGATGAAGATCCCCGCCAAGCATCCGTAGAAGATCACGTAGAAGAGGAAGATCTTCACTGCAGAGCGAAACGAGACGGGGAGACAATCCTAATAATAAATGTCCTCAGCCAGGAAACGTTCATCATTTGCTTCTTTAATGTGGAGGTTCTGGTTTGTCCAGCATTGTGAAGTCGCCTAAAGGCTAAAAAACATTGTTAACCTCCAGGAGACACAACACCTCCCTCTCCTCATTACAACAAAGGGGACTCCACGGCAATTATGCAAGAACACCAGGAGGTAACTGATGAGTCATAGCGCCCCCCCCCCCCCCAGGTCACCACCAACAGGTTGGACATTAAACCACATTAAATCATCTCTCTTGCTGCTACTTTAACATTAAATCAAATGTTGTGTTTAACATCCATCAACCTTGAAAATATCTCTAAATCTAATCCCACCTCTGGGAGTCATTTCATATTTCACAAATATTTGGAATTGATGCAACTTATGAGAACATAATGCCTTGAATTTTTTTTCTCTAAATGAGAAAAAAACCGAACCAAATCGTGTTTGTTTTCCCGCTGATAGATTCCTGTCCAAAGGTGCCACTGCAGAACCAGTTTGAGAACCGGTCCGACCCTCCTCCCGTTTTTGGCAGTTTAGGCTCAGGACAAAAACAAAAGAATGTGAAATGGGAGTGGGCCACGACGTACTATTCCAACATGGCCCCCATGTGCACGTCTGCAGCAGGCGTCCCGTGTGACGCACCTGTTGAGCACCACACACGGCTGCGTTTAAATCGTGTGCAGCATTTCTTTTCTTCATCTGGGGTATTCATTTGCAAAAGGATCTCCATTTTCTCTCATGAATGCAGGTGAAACAAGCGCGTGGCCTTGTGATGAACACCATGTTTTAGCTGGTCAACAGGAAACTATGGTATGGTATTTTTCCCCCAAACGTGACAACTTGAGGACACACGCAGATCATGTGGGAGCCAAAAGGCTCCCTAGAAATGTAAATATGTGAGGACAGAGTTTTGAATGGAGCACCTCCCCCACCAAATGTGCTGCAGCGCCTTCAGCCGAGACACATACCTGTCTGTCTCACACCCGAGCTCCTGTCTTCCATTTTAAAAAATCACAAAAATACATCATCCACCTTTAAACGGTCTGTTTCACCAACTCGAGGACACAGACCGACCTGTTGATCCAGAGCAACATGTCCCTTTTTAGTTGGTGCGACACATCGACCCCCCCCCCTCCTCCTCCCCCCCAATACACACACACATACACAATCAGCATGTAGTAGATGTAGTACAAGTACACGAGGGGAAGTATTACTACACTACTCACATGTTTCGTCTGCCCGTAAGTTTGCTACCAACTATAAGCCCTGTTGCCATGGAGACACGCAGTCAGCTGAGACCGCCGGTCTGAAAACACAACCGTTGATTCACAATAAACTGATTTTTATTTCGCTTTGGGAGTAAAGAGCACAGCTAAAAAAAAATCTCGTTTCGGGGAGACTGAGATGGAGAGGGGGGGGGCAAGTCGTGATCAGCCCAGCACCGTGTTACCGGGCAGCGTCTGAGCTCATCCCACCGGGGTTTCGCGCCGTTTATAATGAGATAGATGGGGTTTAGCGAGCTGACCGGGCGCCGTATGACCGACCGGGCGGCTGATCCCATCAAACGGAGCCTAAGTGCCCCCCCCCCCGAATACCAGGAGCCCGATTAGCTCATTACCGATGTGCGCGTGGAGAGGGTAAAATGTCCCCTCGGTTCTTCCCTCTAGCGCTAAAACACACAAAAAAACGAGGGCCGCCAGGGAGACACACAACTTTCCCCGCGTGTGGATCAGAGAAAAGTCCCGGCCCACCGCGGCCTGTCCTTCAGCGTGACCTTTTCATAAAGGACGTGTATTAGACCGGGGGCCCGGGCTACGCCTTCCGCACTCATTTCCTTTTACAGGGCGCCCAAGCGGACCAACGTCCAACTCCTGCGAGCCAAAGGAGAACAAATAACTTTCATTCTACGGCGCGTGCCGTAAAACGTGTTTATCTTTTATTTTGATCTTTGTTAATTCGATAACCCTCGCTGGGACCTGTGGCGCCTCGGAGCCGCCGTCAACTCTCTCTCTCGTCGCTTTTATTGAGATTTGACGGAGCAACTTCTCCACCCGCCTCCATTGAAGAGCGGAGTCACGACGCAGCGCGTCTGGGTCTAACAGGTGCTGTGTGTGGGGGGGGAAACACCCCCCCCCACCACCAACCACCACTGCCTCTGACCTCCATCCTCGTGGGTGAGACTTTTGTGCCGCCATTGAAACTAAACCGGAGCAAAAGAAAGGAAATGACTTACGCCAACTGCTCCCCGTCCGCCCGAGAAACTCCTTCTTCTCCGAATTCCACACAAATGTCCTCCAGCCGCCGTCGCTGTCCTTGTTCGCCTGCATGTTCAGAGCCTCCCGCCGGTTGTCTTTTCTTCTGGTAAATGGCGGTCGGTTTTGATTCAGACGTTGTCAACCGTCCCCAACAGGAAGCGCGGAAGGGAGGATTCGGTGCGCGACTCAAAAAATACGTCTCAGAGACAAACCGGCTCCGCCCGCGAACTCCTGTAATAACTTACCCCCCGAAGAGGGGAGGGGGGGGGGGCTGCACCCAGCAAATCACGACCCGCCTCCGCTCCCTACGTAAGCGGGAGAAAAAAAAAGGAGGGGTGGTGGTGGGGGGGGGCTGAACCACAGGGACAGAAAATGGCAAACGGTTTGCCACCGAACGCTTTTTACAGGATGCCGGTGCCATGGTAACCACTGCGGCCTTTTCCCCAAGGCGTAACGGGGAGATACACACGGTTCCACCACCTGAAAAAAAAAACTAACAAAAAACCCCAATGTACGTACGACACCATCCACGGTACACGAGGGGATAGAAGAACACGTGACACTACTTCTACCGCTTCCACGTGACTTCCAGCTAGTTTTTCACGGGTAGCAGTTAGCCCGCGTTTAGCTCAACTAACGTTATTTCCACTGATTGTCCATGTTATGAAGCAATTTCAGCTATTTTACTATTTATTCATTCATTTTATGTAATTATTTCAACACAACTTGGGCTAGATATTTCAACCATTCATCCATTACTTTTAGCTTTAACATTTTAACCATCTTTGCAAACTATTTCAACTGTTTCCATTGCTTAGCTAAACTAACTATTGCTGGTTATTTGCTAACTATTTCCACAACTAATGCTAACCAATTCATTACTTTTGCCTATTTTAAGAGGTAATGTATCTATATATTATATGTAGGGTTGGGTATCGTTTGAATTTGAGCGATTCTGATTCCGATTCCGATTCCTGGATTCGATTCCGGTTCCCAGCGATTCTCGATTCCGATTCTTTTAAGAGGCAGGGTCAAAAAAGTTTAAGTTTAAGGTATTTTAAATGAGCTAGCTAACCAAGGGTCTTTCTGAAGGAAAAAGTCTGACCTTCTCCATCAATGTTAATTCTATGAACTTTTTATTAACTTTACTATGAATTTCTAACAGGGCTGTTTTCAACTACAATATAAATATCAAACTATGAACTTGAATATTGTATAAACATTATAAATTATGAATATATTTTAACAGGGGTACACTTTCCTCCAGAGAGCTTTATTTTTGAAACCTCACAAAAACACATTTACACGTGAGTGTATGATACTGCAGGTACTTAAACGGGGGGGGGGGGGGGGCGCGCGCAACTCTCCCAACCTCAAATCAGGGACACTTTCGCTGACGGGGGGGCTGCTGGCGGTCGACGCGGGGAGTGCTAGCACAATCTTTTTTTTCTTTCTTTGCAGCGCCAGCCTCACTGCTCATTTTAACAGATAGGACCGCTCCGCTCGGGCCAACCGGCACCCGCGCGCGCACTGATCTGATGCGTCACAACTTCACAACAACCGGGAGTTTTTTGCAGAGTTTTCGGTTTGTTTCGAGAAGTGTAACCACACTTTGGACCGCCGACGCACGCTATACATGTTCGATCGCGCTGTTACGCCAACACTTCCGGTGGACGCTTCTTCGTTGGTGTTCAGCGGTTTCTATTTCCGGTCGGCGCCGGCGGACTGAGAATCGAAACTAGGAATCGAATTTTAAACTTTTGAACGATACCGGGTAAATCGCAAAGCTAGTTTCGATTCCAATCGATTCTCGATTCTCGATACCCAACCCTAATTATATGTATATAATGTCTATCACGTTCGGCCAACAATTTGTATTTTTAACACACCTTTAGCTAGCTTTATTTGTTCATCAATTGAATTTTATCCTACTTTTTCAACCATAGATTATTATTCCAATCAATCCATTACTTTTAGCTAAGTGGAATACAAGTTTGCCCTGTTTGGGAATATTTGAATCAGTTGGTTATAATGCATAATATCACCACTTGTTTGGCACATAAAAGTATTTTAACTAACCCTAACCCTAAATTAACATATCTTCATATTTGCTAGTTTCATCCATGACAATAAAGGGAGTCTTTCAAATGAGTTTGAATAATCTACATTTATTTAGATGTAATTGAGGTATCGATGCCTTAAGCAGGTGAAAGTGTAGCAGGAGGTGATTTCCACACCGACCCAGAGCCATTGAAGCAATCTGCGTCTTTTGTTAGCTCACGTTGTTTATTTGTCAGCATGCTAATCGAAAGCCTGATTGAATCGAAACGTGTTGACAAGGTACGGGGTGGAGTCGCTGGGCGCGTTCACACATTATGTGTCGCTCCGTGCTTACAGTGGCCTCCTTGTTTGTTTTGGGTTTTTGAGTAAGAGGCAGGAAGAAAAAACACGGTTCTGCTTTCTGCTCCTTCACGTATGTGTAAACAGAGTGAAAGTGAGATAAGAAAACGCCTTATTTTCCCCACAACACAGAATGTAGCAGTGTTGCAGGAGCCAATGGAACCACGGTGTAGTGAAAAGGCAAAAAATGAAATAGAAATACAACCTGAACTGGCTCGGATCATATTATTACATTTAGTGAAATGTGAAACACCGACATTTCATATAAAGTTGTTTTATATATTTACTGTAACATAAAAAGTGAAACAAACTATGCTGCGTGATGTAAATCACTCAATTCTTCCAAGCTGTTTTTATTCGTATAAACAAAGGCAAAAGTCAAAAACCAGAGAGCAGAAAAAGTACGTTGTGTAACCGTGTTTTTTCTCAAAGGGTGAAGGGAGGGTTCGCGGAGAACAACGTGTGCCGCCACCCTCACGGCCTTCCTTATTAAACTGCGATATGATCGGTGGAGGTCGATGCCCAGGTGAAAGTTAACCCCTCGTGTCATGGACCCACCATTCGAAGTCGTGGATGAGGAAAGACATCGGTTCTCTCTCTCTCTCACTGTGAAGGAACTGAAGACACTTTCACACCACAGGAACTCCCGTGTGAAATGTTCTTCCATCGCGTGGGTCTTATCTCCTGCGGCGTGAACGTAATCCTCCGTCCCACATTCAGACGTTTGACGCAAGCGGGCCTCTTTATCTTTGGTCTCCCTGAAAACTCTTATCAACGTCGTGCAGATGAATGGTTCCTTCCTCCGTTTTTGGCCCCGTTGTTTGGCGGTCTGCTCGTCCTTTACCTTGTGTCCATGGGGGGGGGGGGGAGGGTTATTAGACAACGTCCTGTTGTCAAAGTAATACAACCTTTGCTTTTAGTGGTCGTAACAACGAACGCGTAATCTAAATGTAGAACAGTAGTGAATAAGAAAGAATAAATCCCCCCCAAAATGAGCACATATAGACACAACACAAAATAACTGTTTGAGTCCGTCGATGCGTTGTTATAAAAACTTGTCGACTTGTTTTTTCACCGTCGCAAGCAAACAGCGTAACAGACCCCCGCGGCGGCCTATCGGTTGTGCAGCGATAACACAGCGGCCCTCTGTTGACAGAGACGGAGGCCTTGCCAAGACGACCCGGGAGGTGCGGCATTCTGAGCCGGGCTGTGGAGCGGTCTGGTATGCGGCGAGCGAAGCCGGACTAAAAGGCCCGTTCAACAATGGCGAGTCTGTGCCGGCGGGGGGGGGGGGGCAAGGACGGGGACAGCTGGGCTGTATCCATCGATTCGATCAGAAGCGATCGTTTTAACCTTTAACCTTTTCTCTATACACGAAACAACAATATCAAACGTAGAAGAAGACGTGTTCTTGCAGACCTCCGTGCAGCCGGAGCAGTCGCCCCCTGGTGGACGGTGGACAGAATGCAGCTTTAGGACAGAAAGCGCCGTCACATCTGCCGCCATCATAACAGGAAGTCTGCTGTGGGAACCCCCCCCCCCCCCCCCTTGCTTAATCTGATCGGAGTGACATCGACAAGCGGGGGGGCCACTCCACCCCTCTTAACCCCTCTTCTCTCGCTCACCATTTCGTAAAGGTTTTTTTTTTTTTTTTGTGTGAACGTATGCAATCAAGAGGATATTTGTGTTCAGTCCATCTACAGCACGTGTGTGTATTTATGAGTGGTTTTAAATGTGTTGTTTACTATCAGTAAGCCTCATTCAACACCTTTTAGTCCCAACAAGAGCACACATGCACACACACACACACACACACACACACACACACACACATACACACACACTCCTCTTTTTCTCCCTTTCAGCTCGTCAGTTGAAACCGTTTGTTCTTCTCACTTTGCTTTCGTCCCTTCTGTTTTTTTTCCACATTCGTTTAATCAATGTTATTAATAATCCATTTTCCACAATCTTGCCTCAGTCTTTATGAATGACATGAAGCAGCATTGTGAATGTTCAGCGCTTAGTGGAGGAAAACTCATTTCATCGCCATTAACCGCTGTGTGTGTGTGTGTGTGTGTGTGTGTGTGTGTTCACACAGACGGGTCTTTGTGCTCCGACACCAAACTCTGCCTGGAAAAGTTGACGAGAGTTTAAGGGTTATTAGCGAAGGAGGTGGAGGTGGAGGAGGAGGTGGAGGTGGGGGAGCTGGTGGGGGAGGAGAAGGTGGAGGAGCACATTGCTCATGGTCTGACCTTCTCTCTTCTCACAGCCCAAGCAGCGGTTCCTTCAGTTTTAATAACGTCCCACACAACTCGATCCAGCTAACGCCGGTCCGACCCGGGAAGACATTCTTGTTTAAAGCTCAAAGCTGCTGATCGCTAATGAGCCAAAAAAGAGAGCGAGGAAGAGGGTGGAGGACGGCGAGGGTGGAGGACGGCGAGGGTGGAGGACGGGTGGCAGCCGTCCCAGTAGTTAAAATCAATAAAAGGCGTCATCACATCGTTTCACATCGTTTCACATCGTTTCACATCGTTTCACATCGTCCCATCGGCGAGGGAAACGTTTTCAAAGCTTCTGCTCCACCACCATCACCCCCATCACCCCCATCACCTCCACCTTTCACTCTGTCGTCACACTGACAACGACAGCCTCTCTGGAGCTCCTGGTTGCACGTTGAAATGATCCGGTTTGCTTCTTTGTTACTGAATAAATTGGATTTGAACGAGACGAATAAGGTGTTGATGCAGATGTATCAAATCACAGTGAAAGAACGTTGTGTCACAGGAATGTAGAGCTTTAAATGTGATACAAAATGCACTGTACATACACGCTGATGTATAACTGGTGATCATGTGGTTGGGTTAGTATCTGGATGCTAACTTTGGATTCAGTTAGCTTAGCTTAGCATAAAGCCTGGGAACAAGCCTATGGTGAATAAATATGGTCAGTTTCTTCTTTTGTCCCTCCCCACCATGAGATGAGATTTCAGATGTAACAAGAGATAATCTATTAAAGGACAACGAGAGTGGAGCTAATCTCATTCAGAATACCACACTGCAGTGTTCCTTGTTTTCTCTCTACCAGTGAACTGATTATCCATTTAATCCACAGATATCATCACGAATACACAACATGTATACGTTTGATTGATTTGTCTGCTTTGGTTCTTTTGTGTTGTGGTCGTGTTAATAGGCCAGACTTTGGGGGGGGGGGGTGAGGTCACGTGACCCTGGTAAACATTGGCTGTGGTACATTACTTTCGGTGTGAACAATAACAGCAGTACTTTTTACTGAAGACTTTGCAGTATGCTTTGTTTCAATAAATAATCCATGCTTTACCCACAGACACACACACACAGACACACACACACACTCCTCCTGGTGTCCGGCGGCTGGATGGATTATTCCCCCCCCGTTTATCCATTCATGCCATTACGGCACTCAGCAAAAAAAACTGAAAAACAACCGCCCAAATTCCTGTAGCTACAAAAATAACAGAGTCTGTTGTAAACGTCAATATCTTTACGGCTTCATTAGGTCGTAACAATAAAACGATGGTTACGTCTTTTGCAGAGGATTCTGAGGTCAGATTGTCAACCAATCATTGGCCTCATTGGTCTGTAGACGTTTAGAAGCCTCCAGCCGGTCATTTTGGCGATCAGTAAAAGCAGGAAGTGACCACATCTGGACTGAGGACTCTAAATGGACCATCATTCACTAAATGAACATCACGCTGCATTGAAGAAGACTTGAAACTAGAGACTGAGACCATGAACTCATGTTTACAATGTTTACTGACTGGTGTTAACGGCATTAACATCAAACCCTGAAACACGGAGACCTCGTTGTAACAAAATAACGTTTGTGAAATGAAGATGTCCTTCGCCAACACGCCGTCTCCTCTCCCAGATAACCTTCAAGACCCAACGGAGGGAGGGGGGGTGGTATCGACGCAGCCGACTAAGTGGGCCCGGGGGGGGGGCGTCGTGGGCCTGAAATACTCCCACTATCTCATCTCTCCGGCTCAGGCGCTTCTCGGAGGAGCCCAACGAGGTTACAGCCCCGCGGTTTTTTTTCCTGGTGGCCTTTCAGCCGGAGCCCCTTGATTTCATCAGCGGAGCACCATTAAAGCAGCAAAGGTCCGACGAGCCGATGTGTGTGTGCCGTGTTTCAGGCCCATTCACTGGTTGGTGATTAGAGGCGAGGCGCTTTGTCCCGGGAGGTCCGTTTCGTTTAGTTTAGAGCTAATCGTGTCAATGACACGTCACGCTTTCATTAGCAGAGTGAAAAACAGCTCGCGACGGCCTGTAGGCAGGACCGAGTCTTCCTGGGAAGCTGATGTTGGATTCAATGAAAAGCACATGTGAACTGAAGCCCCAAATATTTATCCTAAAAAAGGACATTCACGCGTTCACACCCGTCACTATCAGAACTGTTGTGAATGAAGCCAGCGTTGCCCGGCAGCACTGTTCTAAATAAAGACTTTCAAATAGACAACTGTTTCTATAAAAACCTCACAGGTCTGCTCCCTTTGGACACTGGTGGAAGTCCTGCTGTTTATCTTTAGATGCTTCCAGGGGGATCTTCTCCAGATGGCATCAGGTTCTCGGGAACTTCTCCGATGTCAATGGACAGAAGAGGTTTGAGTTCACGTTCACGTCTATCATTGTTTGTGTGAAACACGAATGTGTCAGTGTGGAACTAATAAAATGAACAATTCATTGATACATTATGAATTTATCAGCACGGATCAGACAAAATAAAAAGGAGACTTCCTGAAGTGAATTACCACATACTTTTATCTTATGGTTAATATTGTCCAACAGTAGCAAATATATTACAGCCACGGGAATGATGGACGTTCTGCTGGGTAAAAGCAGATTCCCATTAACACCTTGACCCTTTTATTCAATGGCCTTAATGTGGACTCAGTAGTGACATCAGCTATTGATCAATGTAGCCTTTTATTATTGTAACATGGCAATGTTTTTTCCAAACCATGTTTCTGTAATCAGATTATATGCAAAACAGACGGGGTTGGCAGTTTCCACTGGCTGTTTAGTTTGCAATTGTTTCACACAAACAGTGTATTTTTTAATAATAAACTTGATTATAAAAAGATGTGTGTTGTCGGTTTGAATCCGTTTGGGACAAAATAAATGAATCTTTTCTACAAGCATACATATTAGGTTACATGAGTAAGAAGTAATTATGCCCTAAATAAATAAATACTTTAGCATATAGACGTATAATCGACAGATAGGTCTTCAGATGTTGAAAAACGAAGTGGATCCAACATCCATTACATCTCTCCTCCTGAAGGTCCTTTAAGGAACCTCTTGCGCACCGAGAGACCTTGTGAAGGTTCTGTTTCTCCTTCCACTTTATAAATTGTAAACAGAGTCCACTCCTGGACGCGTCCCAAGAGCAGCAGACTGCACGTCAGGCACGGCTGCACAACATCTGGGCTACGAGAAGGCGAGGAGGACTTTAAAGCGAGCTGGCCGGGGGGGGGGGGAGAGAGGAGCGGCAGACGGACCGACTGCCTTCAGACATGCATCCCGCTCTGCTGCCGTTGGCGGCGTTGGCGTCTCTGCTCGCCGCGGCGGGCGCCCAGTCCCACGACCACCACGACATGTCCTGGGTCAACGGCTACCGCCAGGGCTTCAACTTCCAGTGTCCCCACGGAGAGGTCATCGTGGCCACCAGGAGCTACTTCAGCGAGGCGGACGGCTCGGACCGCCTGTGGTCGTTTGAGTGCCAGCCCACGCCGGAGGGCCTCGGGGAGCCCACCGACTGCTGGTGGGACGACATCAGCCGCGCCGGGATGGAGTGGTGGGTCCTGCTTCGCCAGACTGTTGAAGTTTAGAGCGTGTTTCGGAATGTTTGATGGCTATTAGGGAACTTTTCAGGACGAGAAGCCGGTGGCAGAAAAGGAGCTATAGATTTGTTTCAGATATTGCATTTATAGTCTTAGTCAGCAGGGATTAGCCTTCAGTGACCTGAAGAAATGATGATAGTAGCGACAGTGACGTGCAACCGAGTTGTCCGCTTTCTGGGAAACTCAATATTCCCATGAATCTATTTGCAGCTGTTTGAATTCTGATTCATGAAAAATCAACCTCTTGCCTCTTCTGCATCACCTTCGTCTCTTCTGTCTTAAACGGGTCGATGTCCCAACGTGTTGTTTATCACGTCTAAATGTGGACAAAGCTTTGCTTCTTAGTGTGAAAATCAGTTTTTATGATAAGCGTTCGATCGGTGGAGGCCTCGTTGGACCGTGTGAACTCAGCCTCCCTCTTTTCCTTCCGTCAAACACATTCTTGAAAAGGTCACCGTTGAGATATTTGTACACAAAAACTTGGTCCTTCATAATGTTTATGAGTGTGTGTTTCTCTCCAGGTGAACAGGAAAGAGACGTAGAAACCTCTACCGAGACTCATCTTGTGAATGAGCCGTGAATACAAAGAACGACCCTAAAACATGAAGAACATCAACACATTGTTATATCTTTGGAATATTTGGTGCATGTAGACCACAAATGCAGATCAGAGTTAGATTGCAGTTGTTTTGTTCGAAGCTTCTTAAGCAGATTTCTGCAGCTGCTCTTTGACTCTGTTCAGCAGATGTGAACGTGTTTGTTCATCAGATAAACATTTCGACCCCTTGTGAAGACCACGTCACAGGAACATCTTGGGCCCATGTGTCTGTCCTCGTTCCAACAGGAGCAAGAGCAGATTTTTAAAAAAGCCTGATCCACTACGCAAGGTGGTTATACTTTGTGTCTCAGGTGTCTTCTGACGGACATCACAAGCCCCTAAAGGTCACCATCAGCAGACAACAATGGAGGCTCCAAGTCTGTGCTGCTGCTTTGCTGCTAGTAGCTGGGCTAGCTAACCAGGCTAGCTAACTGGGCTAGCTAACTGGGCTAGCTAACTAGGATAGCTAACTGGGCTAGCTAACTGGGCTAGCTAACTAGGCTAGCTAACTGGGCTAGCTAACTAGGATAGCTAACTGGGCTAGCTAACGACTGCTTTCTCTGCGGTTTGGAGCAATTTCACATGAATATTAAAAACCACAAGGTTGCTTTATGTCGGTTGGATTCACACTTGTTTTCTGGCTGAGCTCTGGTTATAATTAGCTAGTTAGACAGATTCTGTATAAAACATTAAATTCTGAGACCCCCCCCCCCCCCCCCCCCCCCCAGGTTCATCTTGGAAGCCATGATTGACTAAGCTGAGAACAAAAGTCATGTGACAAATATTCTGTGGAAACCTGGGAGGAACTTTTTGAGGAGAGGTTGTAAAACATTGGTAACACCTGTAGACACTTGTTTTTATTTCAGGATTTATGTCATTGAAGCCGTGTTGTAGAAATATATCTATTCGTGTCATAATTATTCTCTTACTAAAGATAAAAATAACTTATATTGTCTAAATGTTAAATGTGATCAGAGCGAGTGCCCGGAAGCTGCTCAGGGTTTGGATGGTTAACGTTTAATCAAATGTTCCGTTGGGTTCATTTTCAAAATTGTTGATTTCTGTCCAATTTTTTATTTTTTATTCAGGAGAACAAGGCCAGGTCCTCCTCCATGAATCACTGTATCTGACACAAACTGACAGTTCCTGGGAACAGGACTTCCTCCAGCAGGCCGATGTCTGTCGGCCCCCGAGAGCCAACGCATTTCTTTTTTTTGGACGTCGCGATGCAGCGATTTCCTGGAGGTTTTTTGGATCACGGGAAAAAAAATAATGAATCAAAAATCCGCTGCACAAATAAACACACACACACACACACACACAGAGACTTTGAACCAAGTGCTCGTAAAGTTTAAACTAATCAAAGGACTTTTGTAACTTGGTGGGAGGGAGAATCGTGGCGTAAACAGCAGCTTGAATCAATGTCTGCTTCACATTACTTCTTCTGGTTGGACGGTTTTTTTTTTTAAACTTGGGCTCCTCAGATTGATTTGGGGGATCTACCACCGATTCAAAGACACGCCTGCCTCTCATTATCAAAGCTGCCTGTTTTAATTACCTCCGTTAGGCCCTTGTCCCTGCAGGGAATCTACCCCCCACTGGCTGCCAAATGGCTGAGGGCCGAGTCCGTGTTTCCATGACAAGCGTCCACTCTGTGCAGCTCCTGCAGCTCGGACCCGGTATTCTCAGACGTTGTTGTGGTGACGGTGAAGCCTTTTGGGCTGTAAACAGCCTGCACGACCAACAAACCACCATTTACCCCAAACAAAAAGAAAAGTGCTTGTTTTTCTCAATCTATTTTATCTGTTTGTAAAGAAAAAAGTTTTGAAAGCAGAGAAAAGAATGTAGGCTACAGGAGATTGGGGGGGGGGGGGGGGTTATGTTCTGTGTCAAGACTTAAAATGTCTCCTGTTTGTCTTCGTAGGTCTTCGACGTGCACTCGTAACGGCCTGGTGGCGGGCGTCCAAAGCAAGTACTTTGAGTCAGTTCTGGACCGGGAATGGCAGTTCTACTGCTGCTATTACCAACGCAGATGCCCCTACTCCTGCATGTAGGTCCTCGCGCCGCTTTGTCAACGACGTTTGTCTCACTTTGGGAAACAAACGCGTTCTTTCTTCCATGTATTTAATAAGACAAGGAGATCGATACCACTCTTCTAGCAGGAGACGTTACAACTTCCGGCTTTGAAAAGGAAAAGGCAATGCCTCAAGTCAAAAAGCTGCATTCTCTCTAATGACCACCAGGGGGCGACTCCTCTGATCCCGTAGACGTCTATGAGGAAATTACTCTACTTCCCTCTTGATTTATTCCCTCAAAAAACATGGTAAACATGAGTTTATGGTGTCTAGTTTCAAGTCTTCTTCAATTAGTGATTTATGGTCCATTTATAGTTAAATAGACCTTAAAGCATTGGACGCTTTAGGGCGGGGCTTCTTTATGATTTACAGGTCCCTATCATGGAAGTATACGCAGTATCTACAAAAAGGCCACAGGGACAACAACATTCAATGTGTCGGTCAGCTAACCGTCTCCTGACGTAGCTTCATGTTTTCAGACTGGTATCGATCTTCTCATCTTAACCTCTGCAAAAAAAACAAAACAGTAAATCTCTTCAAAAAGTCGTAAAAGTCATTTTATCAGCTTTAACTTTAATTGTTTAAACATGACGTACCTTGTTTTTTTCCCCCACGCAGCAAGACGAGCGACATCCCTGAGAACTACCGAGAGGAGGCGGAGCTCGTGGTTCCCTCGTACGGGTTCTTCATCCGAGGAGCTCAGACCACCTTCAGCGGCGTCTTAAGGTTTAGCTCTACAGCGTTTTTTTTAATAATGTCTGAATCCCACGCAGCAGCAGTTTGGATCTCCATAAAATAGTTGAGGTCTCCAGACCTAAATGTTTATTTGCTTAACAAACAACTAACCGATGCTGCGTTGTGCTTCATTTCAGAGACCGGCAGTGGAAGTACATCCTGTGCAGGATGACGGACTTCGATTGTGAATTTGAAAACCTGTAGTCTTCGGCCATCAGCTTCACTTCCAACCCGTGAACGGTTTGAACCAATATTTACTCTCACGTTAAAACAAAGACACGACACATGATCCACGGCTTGATATCACCGGTTTTAGTTTAGCATGAAGCTTTAACTGCTCACATGAGAGCGAGTGTAACAGAGCGCCTCATGGGAGCGTTCTGACACACATGTTTTCCTGGCACCTCGCGCTTCGAAATGAAATAAAGATTTTTCCCACCTGGTTTTGACTCCTTACCTACATCTGAACTGCACTAAGTCATGTGACCGCGCTGACCCGAAATAGACTGGTTACGAGCGGTGGGAAGCGGGCAGAAACCTCGGTGGAGGAGGGATCATCTCTCTCTGAGAGGATGAGTTCTTTCCCCCGTTTGGGATCAACAGGTCAACTCAACACTCCGTATTTCCACAACACGCCGCTGGAAGGTTCTGACACCCGGGGATCAACTCCGGAGACTCCGAGGGCCCCAGCTGAGATAGAAGAAGAGACCTGTCCACCACGACTGAGCTTTAGAACCCTCCAAATGTAAAATAGTGTGAACCTTCAAGCTCTAACTCAAAGCCACCGAAGGTGAGAAGCTCTTAAGAGTCCTTTAGCAGCCGTTTTGTCCGGCTCGCTCCGTCTTGGAGACATCTGGGGACGGGGCCAGCAGCCCTCGGGGCTGTTTGTTTACGGCAGCTGGCGTCCCGGGGGGACGGGGCCAAACGCCACGGCGATACGCAGCTGTCCCCCCAGGCCAGAGGACGGAGGCCAACCACACGTCTGCTGAGGCCCCTCTGGGACACCCCCCCTGTCCCCCCTGTCCCCCCCTGTCCCCTCGTTGTGAATCCGTGGGCCCAGGGTCCTACGTTCCCCCAGGTTCCACATCTTATGTGTGTTTTTATATTGTTTAAAGGTGTATTGATTGTTTCTATGGGTCAAAAACAAAGACCGTTTCCTTTGCTTTGGACATTGAAATTAATTTATTTGTCATTTAACTTTTCCGAAATTTAGTAAAGTAAAGTAGTTTTGTTTCCTAAAACAATTGCTTTAGGACCCCTGCGTGAAAAGAACAAGAAAACTCACGTGAAGTGACATCACATGATTCCTTGTGGGAGGTCTCCATCTCCATGGAAACCACTAGCCTGTTGTTTGTGTTCCGTATAAAAACAAAAGTTTATCGCTGACTTGTTTTACGTCATCGCCGTAAGATTATCTGTTCTAAACCCAAATACTTTCCATGGATCCAACACGTCGAGCTGTTTAATCGGCTGTTTGAAGGTCGAAGTCGGTTCACGTTACTTTGAAACGTCCACCTCCCTTCGGCTTTGAGCTCCAAAGCTCTACTTGGTTTGGACCAATCCGCAACCAGAACCCTGGGAACAGGACGGATGGTGGTGGGGGGGGGGGGGGGGGTGCTTCCCTCCCTCCATTTCATTACAGCTGGATGAGCAGAGCGTTAAAGTCTGCTCTCTGGCATCTGCTTTGGATCCGTAGCTCCACCGTTTTAATGAAGTTTTACGTTTCTGGAGCTGCAGAGAAAAAAGGGATTGAACCTGTGATGAAAACCTGCTCATACTCATTGCATTGCGCTTACACTTCACAAATCCTCAAATATGTCGTTAATGATGGAGATATTGAGATAAGAAGCATTGGTCGTATTCTCTTTATAGGTTTTCATGGCTGAGAGCAAAGGGATCATAAAAGTGTTAAAATAAATAAAAGAAGATGAATCACTCAGAACCGAACCTGCAGATCCGGTCTACGCTGCTTTTTGTCACCATCTTGCGTAACAATTTTGTTCTTTTTTTAACAAGGATTGAAAAACTAAACTTTGTGTTTTTTTTAAAAAAGCTGAGGAATCCAAAATGAAAAAGGTTAAAATGATCATGGAGAAGAGCAGGCCAGGAGCTCGGGGCCTCTGTGGGAAACATGTGATGTTTTTGTGTGTTCTGGGATCCACAGTAAGTCTGGTGCCGGTTTAACGCCACAGTTCATTAGCGGTGATCCGGCGACGTTCCTGTGCAGCCGGAGAACGACTCGAACAACACGCTGCTGCGCTCAGGAAGAAAATCCTTTTATTGTTCCTGCTCCAAAACAGGGTTTTTTTGTTGTTTTTTTTCACTGTGAATGAATTCAAATCGCCTAAAATCTGTGTTTCTGTCCAAACACGTTTCTCTACAAAGTGCAGAAACAAGCCAAACTATATTTAGAGGCTCTTTTTACCTGAGACAAAGGCAGCGATCCTTTCAGAATAAAAGCCTCTAGACAGTGACAGGCCATACTTTGTGTTACTAACACACTTGATATGATTGATTGATTGACATGATAACAACAATGTGTCAGTGAGGGCTTTGTATGACGATGGCCTGTATTCTTTGCCGTATGGGGGGGCCAGTGGCCCCCCACCTTTGAACTGTCCTTCTGCATATGGTAATAATACCAGTGCAACCAGATCTGACAACGTGCGCACATAGCAGCTCTAAACACACAATGAAGACCAGAAAAAAAGAGAACATTAAAGTCAGCATTATGAGTAAAACACGGAACTAATCGGCATCCACTTCTTCTTTTTTTCCCCGGAGCCGCAGTGTATTTGAAGCCCTTCACATCCTCTCTGGAAAGTCATTTTATACTAAATAAGGAACCCTGAAAACTTTCATGACTAAAAACACTAACCAATCGTAGCACTTTAATTGTACCTCTAATGGCTCTAATCTGTGACAAGCTGTAAACTGCACTTTCTTGTGACTTGTTCTTCTGAGTTTGTATCTCTGTGGTTGAAATGCATTTATTTTAAGTGGCTTTGGATAAAAGCGTCAGCTAAATGACATGTGATGTAATTCTAGGATGAGGAAATCGATATATATATACAGCACTCCTCATCTCCAGTTCAGTCCCCCTATCAAAATCTATTAACATAATATTAAAGTGTTTACGTCCACTAAAATGGGAGGAAAAGCAACCAGTTGCTTCCAGCACGATCAATAAATCAGGAACCCTGAAAACTTTCAAACTATTCCTTTAAGAAACGTTTTCCCTGAAGTGCATTCCCTAAATCCATTCTTTGGGATCTCAATGAGGAGCCTTTATTTTTCCTTTTAGAAGGTTATTTAAGTTCTAATCTGCGTGACCATAAGCCACAAAAGGGAAAATATGGAACATGTGTTTTTTATAGTTCGTTGGTGAACCAACTCCTTAAAAGCTGAAATCCGGCTTTTGGATTTAATGGGTTTTGTTCACATTGGAGGAAGTCTCAAGGATTCCCAGTGGAGGACGGTGATGATGAATTCCTCAGGAACCCTGAAAGAACACGAGATCATGTGACCTCCAGTTGGAGGTCCGGGCACAAGCTTCTCAAAGGGAGGAGGCCGGCATGGATGATCTGAGACAGAGGTCCACCTACTGTTCTGTGTGTTAGAAGCTGCTTTCTCTAAAGTGACCACCAGGGGGCAACTCCGCTGGTCCCATTGAAGTCTATGACAAAATTACTTTACTTCTCTCTTGATTTATTCCCTTAGTAAACGTTGAAAAAATTAGTTGACGGTCTCAATCAATCACTCACTGTGATTGACAGGTCTCAAGCAGAGACGTATGCGTCGTCTCTACGTCACTCGTATGATGCGATGTATGATATCCCAGAATACGTTACACCGCGGGTCGGTTTCTGCCGGTTACGTGAAACCAGGTGGTTGGGGTTGAGAGGACCAGGATCGGGAGCCCGTTCAGTCACTGTGTGCAGCTCACACGCCTCTGAATGCTGGCGTGACATCAGCAAACACACCGAGACAGAGAGGAAACATGTGGGGACCTGATTTTTACGATGTGGTGTTTTTCCAGGTTCTCGTGTCCCCACCTGATCCCAAACAGGGAGTGTTCACCGCTCCTCACTCCGCCCGTCAACCCGCTTGCGCTCAATTTAAAACTCGCCCCGTTAGCCGCCAAACGAGACCCCCCCCCCCCTTTGACCCACAAAGAGTCATCCATAGCTTCGTCTCCTCCAGGCTTGCACCTTAATCACCAGGGGGGGGGACGCCATTTGCCGGTTCTCCTTCTGAGTTTAGGAATGGATTTGGACGAGGTGCAGATGTTGGTGGATCTCCTCCCTCCTGAAGACTCCTCACGGTCCTCCTCGGCGGGGGGCTCTGCTGACTCAGCCCGACTCGTGACTGCGGTGTCGGATAATGGACTCTGGTCGGGAATCGAAGTGAAGAAACAACAGCCGACTCTCTTACTCTGACACCCCCTCCCCTCGGGGTTCCGCGGGGGCCGCTCGGCATTGTGGGAACCCGGCAGGTGTAAGGCGAGCTCGGGCACCTACTGGTTCCCTTTTTGGCTTTTCTCACTTTCTCGTGAGCGGTGTGTCTTTTTAAAAAAAAAAAACTCGCGGCCTCCTGTGGGATTTCTCCCGTTGGCCTCTTCATGTCCCGGGGGGGGGGGGGGGGGAGTGGAGAGAGAGAGAGAGGGTGGGGGGGGGGCTGTTGTGTGACGGCGGTGGATCTCCCCGGCGGCGCGGGGTCACTGTGTGAAGGATGAACAGAGGCTTGTCAGCGCGTTAATCCGTCTCTTGGCCAGCGGCCCTCGGGCTGGATTGAGTTTCCCCAAACAGGCTCTTCTCACACCATCCAACAACGTGCTCTTTTCTCAGTGGGAACCCGGCGTGGTTCAGGAGGCCGGAGACGCTCTTCGGGCCTCTCGGGGGTTGTGGAAACGCACATTTCCAGGACAACCCAATCACTCCTCATTGACAACAATTTACTAAATGAACATCAGTTGCATTAAAGAAGACTTGAAACTAGAGACCGAGACCATAAATGATGTTTACATTGTTTACTGAGGGAAAAAAATCAAGAGAAAAGTAGAGTTATTTCCTCATAGACGTCTATGGGAGCAGATGAGTTGCCCCCTGCTGGTCACTACAGAGAATGCAGCTTTTAAACATGACCACTTGACCTCTCTTGACTGAACCGGATGTTGCCCTCTGCCCCAAATCATTGAATTAGTCATTTTTAATGGAACAGATGTAACGATAATAAAATGCTGTCTGAGACCCGTTGGTTTATTCCTCAGACCCCTGAACGCCGACACTGTAAAAAAGAGTTTTGGAGGGGAGTAATTATAACCCATGCTAATAACCCATCAGTAATCAGTTGTATAAAGTGTTGATAAAGTAGACTTAAGTAGACTCTTAGTTGTAAAACATAGGCTTTACTTTAAATGTGGTGAAATCTACTCAAACAAACCGAGTGCAAAGTGTTACCTCACATTTTTTTTAGTAGATTCCATAGGTTGTTTTTTTATAGTGTAGAAAGCCTCTAGTTTCCTACTGCAATTATTTGGTATATTTGTCACTAAAATGTCTTTAAAGTGTATTTATGCCCAGTATTATTATCATTATTCAAACTACAAAACATTTAGGAATAATGAGGGCGATGGATGATCATCATCTGAATGATCCTTTCGTGACTGTGTTTCTTTTTCTTAACATCAACTATTAATGTATTATCTGCAGAGGTGGAAGCCTTTAATAATGAATGATGAGATCAATAAAATCCGGGCAGAAAGAGGCCTACTGGAAAAGCTCCAGATGAACATACTTCATTTATCGCTTCCATTCTCTGGTAATTTGATCTGTTGGATCTGTTTCAGGCAAAGAGGAAAACAGACGTCCAGTTTTCAATAAAACAGAATCACAACACAGGGAGAAACCTTTAAAACGTGTAAAACCTTAAAGCGACACGCGACAGAAAGGTCATCTCAATCAAGCTTTTATTTGTGTGAAACACAAATTCAATGTTTAACAAAACAAATGAATTCATCACGACTCAATATAGCTCATGACTGTCAATGGAGTTTAGAGGATTCTGTTTGATTTTTTACCATAAATTCATATTTTCTCTGTAAAACCCTCGTCTTTGCCCCCCCCCCCCCCCCTGCAGAGCTCATAATGGGTTTTCACAGCTGGTCTTGTAAAATACCTGTGAGGTGTCCTCGTGTCTCAGACGCAATGATGTCATCGTGCTCCCTGGTAAACGCCCCCCCCCTCTGTGCTCGGGGCTGATGTCATTCGTGTGACTGTGAGACTGTGAGTGTGCAGCCGGGTGATGGAGACGGAGCGTCTGTCCTCGGAGGATAAGACGGTCTCTGAGCTTGTCCTCGGACACTCAGACAGCGTTTGTCTCCTGCGGGGGAGGGGGGGGGGTTGTGGGGGGGGTCGGTTATGGCGAGATTACGACGCGTGACCTGACATCTGCAGAGCTGCACGGACGGGTCCTCAGAAAAAACGGACAGTCCAGCCCTTCTTTTCAGTAATCCAACGTGTGCTCGGGGGTTCATTTCAGGCCTCAAAGACAAGGTCAGACTCCAGGAAATAGATGTTGGCATTGGCCCTCAGTGGAATGCAGCGGCGGCCCCGGGGGCGTTTGATGTCTGCTGTGGTATGTGGCACACGGACGTGCAGCAGATTGCGTGTCAGACGGTTCGTGTCTGAGGAAGACGCAGAGTTTCTGTCAGGAAGTCTGTCGATGCAACTTTTGTGCAGAAGAACTTCTGAATTTGAATGGCAAAATCGTTCTTTAGATTTAGCAGTGCATCGACAGTTACACGCTGATTTATTGTTTCTTTACACAGAGATAAAGAACCTCTAACATGGTGTAAAATGATGTTCATCAAGTTACCTATTCAATAACTGACTGAAGTAAAAAAGTAAAACACTTTCACACAGGAAATTATTCAAAAACACGTCTCACTTCGCCCACGAGAGGAAAAAGAAGTGTCCCTGTGAAACGATGCCACCTGTATTTAGTGTCGCGCTCTTAAAATCCACTATGGCGCCAATGGAGAATTATCTCGCATTATCTTCAGATGCTTTAAATACAAAGAGGTGAAGAGTTCCAGAGGTTCACGACAAACATGTTTAATAAATACATGAAAATCAATGAAAGTTACACATAAAACAAAATAATTGTAGGTCCGATGAAAACAAATCTATAAAATATTGACATGAATAACCGGTTATTAGTAGAAAAGGGTTTCAGACCGTGGTTGCGTTTGCACGTGGCGCCCTCTCGTGGCGGACCGCATCAAACACCCACTTCCGCCTCCTGTGACGCAGTTTCCGGTTGTGCAGCAGCCATTTTGTCTGTTAGGGCAAGTCCACCCCGACGGTTACAAACTGCAGTTCCACCTTTGAAAAACCCTTTGAAATGTTGTTGTTAGCGGGGTTTTTTCGCGTTACCTTCCGTCGCAACGCTTCCTAAAATACAATAAAAAATATACACCGGTCCACCAGCAGCCGAAGAGCCGCTGCACACGGAGCCGGAGCCGGGGAGCGGGGAGCGGGGAGCGGGGGGGGGCGGTCGAGCAGCGACGCGGCGGTGACATGTCGAGTGAAGAGAGCTACCTGGCCATCATTCGCTACCTGACCGATGAACGGGAGCCGTACGCACCGGGGACCCCCGGGAACACCAAGCGCAAGATCCGCAAGGCGGCCACCTGCTACGTGGTGCGGGACGGGACGCTGTTCTACCAGCGCCGCCTGAAGGGCCAGAACGACTTCACGGAGCTGGAGGTGGTGCTGCAGGACGCCCGCAGGACGGAGCTCATCGACGAGGCGCACACCGTCACCGGGGCGGGAGAGCACCTGAACCAGCAGCTCACCTGGGACACCATCTCCAGGAAGTACTGGTGGAGAGGTGGGTCGCTGGGGCCGCGGGGTGGTGCGTTATTAAAAAGGGTTCATTGTTCAGGGGCTTAATGGTGTTATAAGCGGGCGAGTCACCGCCAACACACTAAATATACTTTATTTAAAATTTGGAAAACGTTCTAAATTTAGGGCAACAAATAGAGTTTAATAAACGTATAGAGATCATAACGTCATATCGTCACGTTGTTTTCCTTATTCGGCAGAACATGACGCGTAAATATCGCGCCTCTTTTTTCTGATTTTTAAAATATAAAAAAAAAGGATCTGGACCCTATAAAGACTATTTATTCATGAGCCCATAAATAGATAAATGATCTATGAATAAATAATTTACTAATACCTTGCAGTTTTGAGAATTAATTCAAACCGCTGACCTCAGAACAGACAGGAAGTTGATGAATAACATAGGATTTACTAACTATCCGGCTGTACCTGAATGCACCACCTTAGTTCATGTGACCATGTGGAGACGTGGAAGCTGTCGTTAGTTTGCGTTGCCGTGGCGACTAACGCACATGCTTTGCGCCCCCCCCCCCCCCTCCAGGGATCCTGAAGAACGTCAAAGACCACATCAGAGAATGCCCCTCGTGCCAGAGCCGGCGCGGCGCCGACGACGGCTCCGGGCCGCGGGCCTTCTCCAGGCCGGGGAGACGCAAGGCGGTCGCCAACGATGAAGAGGAGGAGGAAGATGAGGAAGAAGAGGAGGAGGAGGAGGAGGAGGTGGGAGACAACGGCCCGGTCCTCCCCGACTCGTCCTGTCAGCTGAGGGCCAAGACGACGGCCAAGCACGAACTGGTCTTTGTACGTTTCCCCCCCCGTCCCTCCCATCGGTTGCGGGTGTTGCTCCAGATGTGTTGTTGATGTGTGTTGATGTCTCCAGGTGGACAGTAAAGGTGAGGTCAACCAGTTCCTGCCCAAACACAGCCAGACCATGCTGGACAAACTCAACCAGCAGCGCCTCTGCAACCAGTTCTGTGACATCACGCTGCTGATCGAAGGCGAGGAGCACCGCGCCCACAAGGCCGTGCTGGCGGCGTGCAGCGAGTACTTCAACGAGCTGTTTTTCGCGAAGGGCGCCGCCTCCACCCATGAGGCCGTGGTCGACCTCTCCGGTGAGGCCTCGCGGTGACGCCGACCACCAACGGTCACCAAGCACATTTTAACCTCCCGTTTCTCCGCAGGTTTCACTAAAGTCAGCTTCCTGCCGCTGCTGGACTTCGCGTACACGTCCGCGCTCACCTTCAACTTCTGCGTCATGGCGGACATCGCCAACCTGGCTCGCCACCTGCTGATGACGGAGGTGCTGCAGATCTGCGAGTCGGTGCACAAGCAGGTGGAGGAGCAGAAGCTGACGGTGTACCAGAGGGGCGACGTGCACACGGTGGTGTCCAGCCAGCCGGCGGCGCAGGACGGCCCGATGGTGGTCACCATCGAGGGCGACGAGCCCCTGGCCTTCCTGGCGGCGGCGGCGACGGAGGAGGCCGACGCCCAGCAGCCCGTGAGCGTTGTTGCCGAGGCGACGGAGGGGGGCGGGGCGCAGGGCGGCGAGGCGGTGACTCTGATGGCTCACGAGCCGGGCGAGACGCTCACGCTGATCTCCGGCGGCTCGGAAGGGGACACGATGACCGTGGTCACGCACAGCGGGCAGGCGGGCGCCAGCGAGTCCCTCGCCGTGGTGTCCGCCTGCCTGGCGATGGAGGAGCAGCAGCAGCAGCCGGCGGCGGCGGCGGCCTCCGAAGTGTTCGTCATCAACGTGGACCCGGACAGAGCGAGTCCCTCGGAGGTCGTCAAGCTGTCCTCGGACGCGGAGGCGGCGGCGGCGGTGGCGGTGCCCCCGAAACGTAAACGGGGACGTCCGGCCAAGGTGAAGGTGAAGAAGGAGGTGGAGCTTTTCGCTCCTCTGGAGGAGGAGGAGCCCTCTGCTGACGAAGGACACGGAGACAAGCAGGACGCATCGGACGACCCCAAGAGGAGACGACTCCGACAGCGCTCCATCGCCGAGGGGGGGTACGCCCGCCTGCACATGGGCCTGGAGGAGGAGGAGGAGGAGGAGGAGGGGGGAAAGAAGGGGCCGACGTCTCCGCGAAATGCTGCTTTAAAGGTTCGTCTTCATGTTCATCTGATACTTTAAAATGAGCGTGAATGCACCATAATGTGACTGAAGTGAACCTCTGCTGGTTAGCCGCTTGCTGCTAACGCTGCTAACGCTGCTAGCTTTTCCTCCTGTTTAAACAGATCAGCGACAACATACAAAATGAATGATGTCGGATCATTTAAACTTTGATCCGTTAGATTTCGAATGTCTTCCGTGATGTGTTCAGGCGCCTATTAGGACGGGTAAAAGGGGACGACCTCCAAAGCAGCCGGTGGAGCCTCAAGGTGAAGGTCAGCCTGAGCCGGGGGCGGAGCCTCAGCCCTGCGCCGTGGAAGGCGAGACGCCAGCAGAGCTCGTTGCGGACGAGGCGGGACCGAAGGGGGCGGAGCCAGAGACAGCCGAGGTCAAGCAGCAGCAGGAGGCGGCGGCGGCGGCGGACGTCGACGGGGAGCACAAGTGCGCGAGGTGCGGCGCGTCCTTCCAGAGGCGCTTCTCCCTCATCATGCACATGCTCAAACACGAGAAGGCTCGCGGCTACAAGTGCAGCGTGAGTACCGCTGCTCGTCCCACCTCCTGCTCCCCCTTTGGAGGAGGAATCTCTCTGTGATGAAGTCTCCTCTATGGAAACAGAACATTAAGTCGATGTCTTCAGGGTTTAATCATTACATTTAGAAATATCAAACACGTGTTTTCCAACACTGTTTTGGAGAAATGGAGGCTCTGCATTTCATATCTTGTGTTCTTTAGCTCTGCAGCAAGGAGTTCCAGTACGCCGCCTCGCTCCGAGCCCACCTGGCCCGGCACAAGCAGCAGAGCAGCCAGCGGGCGCCGCCCGCCGCCGCCGCCAAACCCCCCGCCGAGGCCCGGCCGCACGGCGACCTGGACGGCAGGGCGGCGGCGCCGCAGACCAAGCGCGAGTTCGTGTGCGACATCTGCGGCAAGACGCTGCCGAAGCTCTACTCCCTGAGGATCCACATGCTGAACCACACGGGCGTCCGGCCGCACGCCTGCAAGGTCTGCGGGAAGACGTTCGCCCACAAGCACGGCCTGAAGATGCACCGCACGCTGCACGACCTCACCAAGCAGTTCCAGTGCGAGTACTGCACCAAGTCCTTCGTGAGCAAGCGCAGCATGGAGGAGCACACCAGCCTGCACACAGGTCAGGCCCCGCCCCCTTTTGCTCGTGGGGTCATAGGAGGAGGAGGAGTTCAGATGGAGGCCTCCTCCTCTTCCTCCTTCTCCTCACACCGAGACGAGTGAGCAAATGTTTTTGCTCCTCATAATATCTGTGCGCGTTGTCTAACCCGTCACGATGCCCCCCCCCCTCCAGGTGAGTCAAAGTACCTGTGCAACACGTGCGGGGCGACTTTCCATCGAGCGTCGGCTCTGAGCAAACACCTGAAGAAGCACATGCCCAAACCCGACGTCCGCCCGTTCGCCTGCACTCAGTGAGTACCTGCCCCCCCCCCCTTAACGTTCTAGCGCTGACCCCATTATGACCCCCCCCCCCCCCCCCCCCCCACCTCTCTCCTCCGCAGGTGTGACAGGAGGTTCTACGAGGCCAAAGACCTGCAGCAGCACATGAACAAGCACATGGGTCTGAAGCCGTTCCAGTGCCAGGTTTGTGGGAAGTGCTACAGCTGGAAGAAGGACTGGTACTCGCACGTCAAGTCCCACAGCGTGGCCGAGCCCTTCAAGTGAGTGCCTGCGCTGCGGTTACCACGGTTACCATGGGTTGGGGAGGGGAGGAGGGGGGGATCGGCACACCAATCAGGAGGAGAGCTAGTAGCGTTAGCACCACCGCTAACAGCTGAGCAACCAAGGTCCAGTTCAGTTACATTATGATGCCTTCAGGCTCTGCTCAGTGAAAATGACCAATGGATAAGTGCATTTCTTCGCTGTGCCGGTTGCTGCGGTTACAGTCCTCACGCCCCCCGTGTGTCCCCAGGTGTAACGTGTGCGGGAAGGAGTTCTTCGAGAAGTCTCTGTTCCGGAGACACGTGAAGAAGGCGACGCACGGGAAGAAGGGCCGAGTGAAGCAGAACCTGGAGCGGGAGTGCGAGCAGTGCGGCAGGAAGTTCACCCAGCTGAGGGAGTACCGGCGCCACGTCAACAACCACCAGGGTAAGGCCCACTGCCGGGCAAACCGTCTCCATGGCAACTCGGGTCTTTTTTATTTTGTATATATATTATATATCTTTAGAAAATTAAGAAATTAAAAAGGTAAAACATTTTTAAAAAGTCAAATCTCAAAGGATTCTGACTGCAAAGCCTGATGGGAAATAAAAAGCAGTGTAATATTTCATCCTTAAAGGAGTGAAGCCCTTCGAGTGCCTGACGTGCGGCGTGGCGTGGGCCGACGCGCGCTCCCTGAAGCGCCACGTGCGCACGCACACGGGCGAGCGCCCCTACGTGTGCCCCATGTGCCAGGAGGCGCACATCGACGCGCGCACGCTGCGCAAGCACATGACCAAGTTCCACAGCGACAACCTGCCGGGGAAGATCATGCTGGAGAAGGACACGCTGCAGTTCCACAACCAGGGCACGCAGGTGGAGCACGCCGTCAGCATCATGGCCTCCGAGCTGCCGCCCGAGCTGCGCCCGGCGCCCCCCGCCGTCCCCACGGAGGAGATCGAGACGGTGCTGATCACCGACGAGACGGTGGAGGCCATGCAGGCGGTGGTGGAGGTGGCGGGCGACGGCTCGGCGGCGGCGACGCTGTCGGACCAGGGCATCATGCAGGTGGTGAACTACGTCCTGGCGCAGCAGGGCCTCGCCGACCCCAAGGTGGAGGAAACCCACGAGGTCATCCAGACCATGGAGGTGGAGGTGGGCCACGTGGCCGAGGTCGAGTGAGAGACACGATGCCCCCCCCCGAAGAAATGTTACAGCATGTAAAAAAGACGCTTTCTGTGAATGTAAATATACGAGAATCACGAGGAGTTCTGAATAAATAAATAGATTCATGACGACTCAGAGGAATAAAAACTATTTTTTTTTCTAGTTTCTACATACAATAAGCAGCTAACACGTTATTTATATATAAAAATGAATTTTACACATATTGAATTAATACTATTTGCATTGATGGGCATAACGGTAGAACTACTGTAATCTGGGTTTAATCCGATTCGGCTCCACCCACAACGTGAAGTGAATAAAATGAAACGAGACCACACTTGAAAGGATTTGACACGAAGGACCATGAACATGCGATACAGCAATATGGATATTTATTCAGATCTATATCAAAACACCCTCGGCATATTGCGACATATTTACAAAACATTGTACAAAAATATGAAAGGGCAGAAGGCCTCTGCTGCCAGTTGACCGATCGGTAATCAATTGTTACCGGGCAGACTCCAGTAATATTCACATCTGGGTGATTTGTTCGTGTTCTTTAGGGAGACTTTGAAAAAAAAAAAAAAAGGATCTATACATATTTATGTACATTTCTATCAGTGTTTGGCGAGTTATCAAATGAAACACGAACGTCAGTCATACATTTTACTGGGTGAAGAGCATCAGGCCTTTATATACACACACACACATGTGTACACACACACACATGAATGTAATCATCACATGAATGACCATCTGTCTCTGGAAAATAAAGCAAAATATAGAAGCAGAAAAACAACATAATACTTTGAACAGGAAACGTTTGAAATGTTTACAATCAATGGTGACTTTTTTTTATTTATTCTTTTTTTTAAACCAGTGTAGTCGACCAACTGAAGCAGTGTGGCGCGTTAAAGAGGCCCATAAGCAGAAATACAAGCCCGAATAACAACAATTCAACATTAAAAAATAAAAAAAGACTCCTGGTCATTTCTTAAGTGCTCTCAAGAAACCAGAACAAAATCAAACCGCTTCGTTTCCTCCTCGACGAGAACAATAACAAAAAATAAAATAAAGTAAAATAAAATAAGTGCACTCCTCAGCAGCATCTGCACTAATACCAGGGTGAGAGAAATGTTCCGACAGCAGGCGTGAAATGACAGACGGGGGGGGCGCGGGGGTTGTAGGGGGGGAGGAGGGGGGGGGGGGGGGGGGGCTGTGGTGGTGGGGTGGGGGGGCCGCCCCGTCACTCCCCCTCCTCCTTGATGCGCTGCTGCTGCTTGTTGTTGTTGTTGTTGTTGCGGCGTGAATCCAGGTCGAAGGAGAAGTCGGACCACTCGTCGCGCGGCGGGAAGGAGATGGTCTGGCGCAGCGTGAAGCGCACGGCGTCGATGACGCGCTCGCCCCGCGCCTCCGAGGAGCCCATGCTGACGGTGGAGGCCCCGCTGGTGGTGCGCACTATGTGGGGAGGAGGGGAAAAGTCCATGGCCTGCCGGTGCTCCATGATGCCCTTCCAGATGACGTGCTGGAACTCGGCGGGGAGCTTCATCCTGGACAGGTCCTATTGGTGAGGGTAGGGGGGGGGGGGGTTGGAGCGTTAATATCGGCGAGCTGGGGTGTGGGTGGAGGTGGGGGGCGGTGGGGGGTCAGGGGGCCGGTGCCACTCTTCCTCCCTAACCCATCAAATGACTGTTGTTGGATAGGCAAGGGCTCACCTCCATGTTATAGTTCTCGATCTGGTAGATGTTGGTTAGGCCCTGTGCTGTGAAGTAGTCCAGGCAGCCTGCGCAGCCCAACCGTATAAGGAAGCTGCGGGGGGGGGGGAAGAGGAGGAAGAGGCAGGTCAGGAGGTGCAGCCGTCAACACGCATCATCAACACGGGGCGGTTTGACCAGTAAAATACAACATGTGGCGCTTGATGGACGTGTGGTTGATGCAGTAAAAACACGCTAATTCAGGACTGTGGGATCAAAGGAGCAGTGTGTGGAATTCAGAGGAGTTGGGTTTGTCCCTTCTGGGCTACGGCAGGAGCGCGGCGGACCCCCCCCATTCCCCCCACCCCCCAAATATGAACCGCTTGTTCTCTGCTCTCATCCAGCTATCGTGGCTGAAGCTAGCCGCCGCCCCGTAGCCCTCTCTGCCGTGTGACTGCTCTGATGTGTCCACTGTGGTTTGCTGAGGTACCTGGAGATGCTGCTGTCCATTGGGTATGGAGGAGGGGGGGTACAGTGGGAGGAAGGCACCAGGGGGAGCTGGGACTGCAGGGCGTGAGTGGGGCTCAGTGAACTCATGTCGTTCATGGGGATGTGAGAGCCCATCATGGAGTCACTGAGGAGACAAGAGGAGCCTTCAGGTACCGCTCGGCAACGTCAACACATGGATGGGGGGTGGGGGGGGGGGGGGGTAGCGGCATGCAGAGGTTACTCAGAACATGACACATGATGCATCACAACAGGTCCTGCAGGAGAGTCAGAGTCTCACAGGGATCACATTCTTTCATAGGAGGAGGTGCTCTATGTGTGTGTGTGAGGCGTTCAGGGTCCCCTCCTGCCTGCACGGACATGCAACCTTTATGTGGACAAAATGAGCCCAGAAGGACCCAGGTGATGGTGAAGGGGGGGGGTGGGGGGGTGTGGGGGCGCGGGGGCGTGCCTGAGACAGACAGGAAGACGGAGGGAGCAGCTCACTTACTGTCAGTCAGACCTCCTCCCATACCGGAGGGGGTCAGCGTGTTCCTCTGCTGGGGGTTGATCAGCTGACTGACCGACGGGAGCTTGTTCACTTTCCCGTGAGGAGGAGAGCAGGAGCCGTAGGAGGGCTGAGACTGCATGGAGGTCCTGCACCCAGAGAGGAGGAGGGAGGAGAAAAGGAGGTCACACAGCGTTAGCTTCGTAGCATCATCACGTTGAGTTATTAACAGAGGAGGAGGAGGAGGGGGGGGGGCAGATGAGGAGATGAGGAGGAGCTGTGAGAGGGCTGAGACTGCATGGAGGTCATCCACCCAGGGAGGAGGAGGAGGAGAGGAGGTCTCACGTTAGCATCAGCACGTTAAGTTAGAGACAGAGGAGAGGAGAGGAGCAGGAAGAGGAGGAGGAGGAGGAGGAGGGATAGAGAGGAAATACAAGGAGAAATAAGTGCTCCTTCACAAGACAGAGGAGGAGAAGGAGAAGAAGGAGACACAACATGTTTTATGAAAACAATGATTCGTGAGTCGTAATAATAAATAATAATTTGACCCTGTTTCAACACCAATAATCATTTATTGATTACGTCAAACTAAATCGTCTATTCAACACTCTTTATTGAGAAAAGCAGACACAAACTGTCCTGCAGTGACTTTTTATGAAACATGACCCGCATGAGTATCAATAATCAATCAGAGTCCATCAAACTGATCAATGAGTCTTCAAACACCTTCTGTTCATGGACAAAGAACTCATGCAGATGAATGGATAAACCAACGAAGAAGAGGTGTCCCTACAGTCTGTGACACCAACAAAGAAGAGAGTACAGTCTGACACCAGCGAAGAAGAGTAAGGTCCAATCCCCTCAGTCTCTACGGCCTCTGACACCAGCGAAGAAGAGTCAGTCTTAGTCCCAGAAGGCAGGAATGGAGACGAGAAGAAGGGGAGCTGAATTGATAAAGGGGAGACATGGAGGAGGTCCATGTGTACTCAGAGGAGGAGGAGGAGGAGCAGGAGGAGGAATGTGAAGCAGAGATTCAGGAGGAGCTGCAGCGCCGCCTCGGTTCTCCTGCTGCTTCCACGGGAGGACCAAGACGGACTTTTATCAGACTGCAGGGAGGAAAGAGGAGGAGGTGAGGCACGAGGAGGAGGAAGGAGGAAATGGAGATGAGAGCAGTAGGAGGCGGGTGCAAATGATGATGATAAGGAGGAAGAGGAAGAAAGAGGAGGTGGTGAGGACGGAGAAAGTGGAGATGAGAGCAGTAGGAGGTGGGTGATGATGATGATGATGATAAGGAAGGAGAGAGGAGGTAGTGAATGGGGAGGGGAGAGGAGAACGTGGAGGAGTATGATGATGAGGAGAAAGGGAAGGAAGAGGAAAGAGCAGGAGGTGAGGAAGGAGGAGGAGGAAAGTCAAAGGAGATGAGAGCAGTAGGAGGTGGGTGATGATGATGATGATGATACGGAAGGAGAGAGGAAGTAGTGGAGGAGTATGATGATGATGAGGAGAAAGCGGAGGAGGATGAGGAGGTGCGGTCCCCGTAGAGGGTTAGAACAGTTGAATCAGCGATGAAGAGTCAGAGATGACGTCAGCAGTTTGGATGCGTGTTGTTACTGACTGAGTCCAGTAGGAGGCGCTGCTCTGCCACAGATCTCAGGTCAGTGTTTAAATACACGCGACCCCTCGTTCCTCATTTAGTTCTAGTTTTCCTCTATAAATAAACAACATTTATTTACTACTTTGTCCATTTGACTCCTGAAAGCTCCTATTACATAATGTCTTGTTTTATAATGTCTTATTTTAAAGCTGCCAGTAATCAACGCGCTGATATTTGACACGTTTCATTCATGAGACGAACTAACCCCCTGAAGCACGACTTGATTAAACATCAACGCATCCGACGCTCCGCCGGTAACCAACGGCAAAACAAAACGGCAAATGAGACGCTGTGCCGGTCTCCTAATGGGGAAACACAACAGTAATTATCATCTCTGCCTGACAAACTATCACTTAAACACATCTCCTCCTCACAGTGAAGTGGGCGTTTTAATTGGTCGAGGATGAGGAACGGACTTTGTGCTGTTGTTGTGCAAAAAAAACCTGGCAAGGCACCCAAAGGCGTCACCGTGTTTGGGAGCTTCACCTTAACAAAGCCGAGCCAAACACGCCGCTCAAAACCTCCCAGCATGCATCAGCCGATCCTCAAGCTGTCAATCACCGAAACACGAAAACACGAGATAAACTCCGGCTCTGAAAAGTGAGATCAATGATTCATGTTTTGAAGCTGAATTCTCTCTCCTGACGACTCCTCTGCTCCCATAGACGTCTATGAGGAAATGACTCTACTTCTCTCTTGATTTATTCCCTCAGTAAACATAGGGCGGAGCTACGCAGTGATTGACAGGTCTCTACCGGAGACGTGTACGGCGTCTCTACATCCCTCCTCATTCCAAATGTGATCGCTTTCTGTTTACCGGACGCAAAAACACCGCCACGGCCAACAGGCCGAGCTCGAAGACTTCAGAATGTCCGCCGACCAACGAGAGACGGCGTGAGGACGGCGTCCCTGACCTATATGCGGGTCCCTGGGGACCAGAACCTCAGAGACGTCTCCCTGTGAGGACGATGAAGGGGACCCGTACTCACTGTTTCTGGAGCAGGTTCTGCTGCTGCTGCCGGTACGACTCGATGGTGTGCTGAGGCAGGAACTGCATGAGCTCCAGAGACTCTTTGATCTTCACCAGGATCTCATAAATCTCCCGTCCTTTGATCTGGAGGAAGGAGACGGCGGCGGGGGTCAGCGGCGCTCAAACGTTTTTTTTTTTATTTTTTAAACGGCGGTGGTGGTGAGGGACACTCACCGGGAGACAGAAGACCTCCTCGTCCGTGGAGCGTCTCTTCTTGATGGTGGACATCGGGATGCCGTGGGACACCTGGCGGAAGCCTGAGAGGAGGAGAGTGGGGGGGGGGGGAGAGGAGGAGGGTGAGTCCAGCTGGTCACGTGATCACAGGGAAACCAGTCAGCGCGCTGGCCGGGTGAGAGGAAGAGGCACCACCATCATCATCACCGCCGCCGCCCCCCCCCCCGGCCCGGTGACCTACCGTCGCCGCCCTTGGTGGCGTCCGTCACGTGCTGCTTGCGGATGCCGTCCTCGTCGGCCTTGCGGTCTCGGCCCGGGCAGGCGCAGATCCGGGCCTCGAAGCACCGCCGGCCGAGTACCTGTCCACTGTGGGGACAGAAAGAAGACAGGCAGGTAAGACGCAACCCGGGGATTAGAAAAAACGTGGTGCGGCAGGTGGGGGGGGGGGGGTGTCTCTTACTCTCTGGTCTCCAGGGTGACGATGATGAGGATGGGGCGTCGGTTCATCCCGCCAACGCAGCTGGAGTTGCACATGAAGTTGTACAAGATGGTGGTGAATTCTGTCCCGACCTGAGGGGGGGGGGGGGGGGGAGGACACGGGCGGTGAGACATCGGAGGGACGGACAGGACGTTTTGTTGTCTCTTTCAATGAGACAGAAAGACAACTATCTCCTGACGGATGGATCAACACCACTGCGAACCTTCCCCCGAGGCTGTGATTGGCTGAGAGGATGAAACCTTGAGGCCCCGCCCCCTAAAAGACGAGTCAAGCTGAGCTACGCCAAAAAGTGTCTCCTGGGGGAGGGGGGGGGGGGGGGGCGCTCACCTGAGGCGGTTCATAGGGAACCAGGACGCTCTGTCTCCCAGTGATGGAGTCCTCCACGTACTGGGCGTGGTTGTTTCCCTCCACGCGGATCAGGTGACTGGGGGGAGCAATCTGACCTGGAAGCAGCGACCCGTGTCAATAAAAAAAAAAAAAAAAAAAAAACCTCGTCCCCAAACAATGAGACACTGACCGTCGTTGAACTCGCGGCTCAGCTCGTGGTTCGGGCAGCGCTTCACCACCTCCGTCACGTGCTCCGCCTTCTTGTAGACCGGCATGGCCCTGATGACGGCGCCCTGCGGCGGGTTGGTCAGCACTTTGATCTGGATGGGGCAGGTCTTGGCGATCTGACAGTACAGCTTCTTGAGGTCCGTGGAGTACTGGAGGGGGGGGGGGGGAGAGGGGTGGGGGGGGGAGGAGACAGCGTCAGACCCATGAACACGTTGGTGAACAGCTGTTGTCCCCCGGAGCTCAGGGCTGTGATTAGGACGTCCTTAAAGACGCCGGCGTGGAGCGCAGCCTCTGGGGCTTCCTTTGAGGGCCGTAAAGTGGACCCTCCGGCTGCAATTAAACCGGGCCTGGCTTTCATCTGCCTGCTGCCTCTCATCACGGGGGGGGGGGGGGGGGGGGGCGCAGGGTCCATCTCCAGCGTCCCTTCTGTCCCCCCAAATAAACCTCACTCTTCAGCTCAGGAGACCACCACAGGTTCTGGTTCTGAGACGAACCGGTGTTCCCTAAAGAATTCATTCACTAGATTCTGTCCATAGAGACGAGACGTTCTGATCTAGATTTTTACTTATTCTTCCCCCGAACGAACCGTAACGTTAATGTGCTACAAAAGATAATCGCCGCGATGAAGTGGTGAAGCTTTGATATCTTTATTGAGCCTCTTCACGTCATGTGACTAAACTTTAAAATGAGTTTCTCCTCTCTGAAGGAGCTCCTTCTTCAAACTTCACAGCTTCATTCCTCTTCAGAGAAAAATGTTGGTTATTTTCTAATTTAATGGGGAAATAAAAATATATATTAAAAATTCCTTCTGTGAAATTGTAATGTTCTAGTTTAAGTCTAGTTTGCATCATTAAAAATAATGGCCTTAATACAAGGGAGCAACTGGAAGGTTTTGTGTTTAATTCTCTCCTTCATCCTGGAGATGCTGAAGGTCCAGATACTCCTGGTTTTACCTTTGATGAGTTCATATTGTCCTCGTTTGGAGGAACGCAGCATGAATGCGGTGAGATGCCCTCACGGCCGCTTTGAGACATCGAACCGACTGTTGTCTGAAATCAAAGCAGCTTCGGAAAAGAAAAGAAAAGCCTAAGATGGATGGTTGGAGCTGCTCCCAACCTGATACCCCCGTGTGCCTCCGTCACTCAGCTAAATGAGGTGGAGACAGAGAGGAGGAGGAGGAGGAGGAGGTGAAGACGCTCAGTAACAGGCTGCTTTAAGGCAAAAGCAGAATCTAGATCTAATCAGAGAAGAGAGGTTTGTTTAGATCATAATCCTACTGTCTCACACACACACAGACACACACACACACACACACAACTCCCTCCCAACCCTCGGGGTACAAACTTTAAACACACACACACACACAGACACACACTCAGCTATGTGCTGCTGGAGCGTTCAGGGCGGAGGACAGCGGGTTGACTGATGGGATTCAGTGGCTCACACAGGGCGCGGTGCGTTCAGGTGTTAACATGTAATTATGAGCCTTTCATTGGTCACAATGTGAACTGCAAACACTCGGCAGCACAATGCGCAGCCGCTCCATCACACACAAAAACGCCCGAAAGCGTTGTTTGCAGGGAAAACATGCACGTGACCCCCCCCCCCCCCCTTTTCCCTCCTTGCTGCAGGACGTCCTCCTATTAATGCCGGCCCCCCCCTCCACCCCCTCCACCGCGATGCATGCATGTGTGTGTGTGTGCGTGCGCCCCCCCCCCCCCCCCCTTTTCCAACACACGAGCACACACTTCCCGTGCGGCGCAGGTCGGGGCAGGCCCGGCGCTGCGGCGTTCCTGCGTGGCTGACAGGCGCTGCGGGCGCATGCTCCAGTCAAGTCCCGACGAACACGCCGGGCCTTAAACAAGCGCCGTTTGGCGCCTCTGGTCTTGTCCTCCTCATTCCTGACGTGTCCCGTCACGCCCGGAGCTTCTCCCTCATCTGTCTCATTCAACAGTTGCTTCACTCCTGAGACGGGAGGTGAGACACCTGCCTCTGGTGAAACGCCGACCTTTTCTACCCCCCCCCCCCCAGTGCTGTGACACCTGAACACCGACGGGCCTCGCGAGGACGCCAGGAGTCAAACATGCGGGTTTAACCCCCTGAACCCCCCCCCCCCTCCCCCCCCAATGAGCGTTTAGGGCGTTTTCTGTCTCTGTGACCTTGATTTTCACTACAATATGAAAGTGCTTCTCTGTGCAGAACCGGATGGAAGCACATAAGAAAAACATAAAGAAAGAAAGAGGAGTGCATCATTTCTTTCTTGATGCTGCCATTGAGTCGTCTTATGTACAGTTATCGCATTTTAACTTAAGTCTCTGTCTTTATTTGGGGGGGGGGGGGGGGGGGAGATTTTAAAAGAGACTTGAACTCTCGCAGTTTTAGGCTGCATTTTGGAGACTTTTTGACTTGTCGTCTAAAAGGTGAAACTCTGATTTCTGACGGCTTCGATAGCCGGTGGAGTTTGAGAGACTAATCGAAGAATATTTTGGTTTATTTGTATGACTGCGTATACCTGAGCACACCTGAGCCCAGGACATCAGTTCAGCGCCACCTGATTCTCTGAAGTTCAACTCCAGAGAAACTGATTTTTAAAAAAGAGGTAATCTGTTTTAATCCCTCCAGCAAACGTCTAGAACCCGTGTTTGTGTCCTTCAGGGACGACGTCCTCTCATCTTTCCTTCTCTATTTACACAACTGCAGCGTGAATCACTGCCGCAGCTTCTTTTTTTTTTTTTTTTCCACCTCCATGATAAAAAAAAAAAAAAAAAATTAAAAAGAAGGAAGAAAAAAAAAAAAAGGGGGGGATAAATTCCCGAGTGCGTCTCTCAGGGCTTCGTCTCCTGGGCGAGTCGGGACAGGCGCTCTGACACAAACAAGTCTCGGCCCCATCTCGTGAGGCGTGGGACGGGCCCGCAGATGTTCCAGCGACAAGCTGCGTCTTGCTGCCTTTCGCTAGAACACTCTTCTCTTTGAGCAACGCAAAGGCTCTTCTCCTCCTCCTCCTCCTCCTCCTCCTCCTCTTCCTCCTCCACCTCCTCCTGCGGCGCAATGTGAGATGCGACCGTGGAGCTTAAGTCTGTGAAAAAGACGGAGCCCACTCTCAGAGCAGCGGGTTCAGCAGAGAGCCACACGCTATTTACACGGGTATTATCTGCAGGCCCTCCATCCATTACTGTAATCCCTGCTGCTCTGACATTCCTCTGCACACACACACACACACACACACACACACACACACACACACACACACACACACACACACACACACACACACAACTTCAGAAGCACAACAGATGCACGGCTGCATGGACCACGTTCAGAGGGAGTTCACGGTGAAGAAGGAGTGCCCGCGAGGAAACGGGGTGGGAGCAGCCTTCTGGGAAACGTTGCGTGTGTGTCACACTCGTCCCAGACGAGGTTAAGGTGTGGGCTGCAGATTAGGTGTGTCTCAATCTGAAAACCGTCACCACAACAGTCCACCGAGGCCTGAGGAGGATCCTGCAGAGGTCTGCGCACAGGGAGACCAGCTGACCACCAGAACACTAAAACACCACAAGTCCACCAGAGGACCAGACCACTAGAAGGACCAGAACCCTAGAAGGACCAGACCAGCTCAGCTCATCAGTCCAGTGGCTCACATGGTGGAGTTTTGTGCAGAGATCTCCAGAGATGAGGGACCTTCTGAGCAGAAGACCCACTGAGGAGTCTCTCCGGGACGAAGTGAAATGTCTCCAGTGGGCGAAGGACCTTCAGATGTTGTTTTGCTGCTTTTGGATGAATTTATTATAGAATTAAAAAAAACACCTCCTCCATTAACACAAAAGGCTAGAAAAGACTTCATGATATCCAGGTAATGAAAATAAAAAAATGATAAGAGATGAAGAAGCCATGAGATTCAACAAAAGAAAAATATATAACTATTTATATTAACTGTATATATATATATATATATATATATATATATATATTTCTTCACTATTTCCTTCCTTTCAGACATGCATTGTTTTCATATCATGCAGAATAATTCAATCCATTTCAATGGATTTATTATTATTATTATTATGTGTGACGCAGGTTCATTTAAACCGATTTTTATATGTTGTTATGTTTGGACATGCAAAGGAGGCCTCGTGTTGTGGTAACTTTTTGGCAAAGACTACAGACGCAAGGAAGCACATCTACTGGTGTCCATGTGGAGTCGGACCCATCCGACCAGTCTTGCATCATGAGGCGTGCCGCTCTGCAGCCTCCTCACCTTCACACACACTCCGAGGCTGCTGGAGATGAATGAGAGGGACGAGGTGTGGGAAGTGAGCGAATGTCACGATCCCACAGTCAGGGTGTCCCAGAGGAACCATCACGCCCTGCCTTCACCTCACCCCACTTCAACTCCACTTCACGTCACTTTACTGCAGTTTACTGCACCTTAATCCACTTCAACTTTACTCCACTTTACTTACTTTTACTTCACCACACTTCAACTTTACGTTACTTTTCTCCACTTTACTTACTTTTACTTCACCTCACTCCACTTGCGTTTGGTCCCATCTGATACGTGTGTTTGTGCATTACATTTTTTTTACCATATTAATGTAAATGTATCAAATATCAGATCTTCAATGTTGAGCTACTTCTTTACCTGAAAATGAACATTTAGTTTAACGTATTTCTTGATGTGGATGTAAATGTTTTTAATAGTTTTTACTGTTTTGTCTCTTCTTATTTGTCTTTTTCATTTTTTCTAATACACTTTATTACAGTTGGTCACCTTCTTCTTGAGTGGGCGTCGGCCTCCTGTCGCATTCTCTTATTTATCTGTTAATGATCTGGATTTCATGCGATCTTAGGTGCGTGTGCAAAAGAAATAATATATGCTAAATAAATAAATAAATGCTGTAATTAGCAGCAAGTGACTCGATAACGAAAGTAACCTGCCCCCTTTGCCACGGCGACGGCTTGTGAGCAGCAGCCTCGGGAGAGATCTCCACAATCCGTCAGCACTCGGGCGCGAGGGTGACGTCACAGCCGTCGCTCAACCGGCTCCTAGCGGCGCCAAAAACAAACACCCGACGGTGCTGACGGAGGAGAGACATTCACACCAAGAGAGAGAGAGAGAGAGAGAGAGAGAGAGAGAGAAACGGGGCCAAAGAGGGTTGCGCAACCCCAATGTGCCGCCAGCATCAGATTCCCAGATAAGGAGCCACCTTCCAGCGGGACGTCCTCCTCGCTTCCCTCCAAAAAACCGGCCAATGGGATCCCTCCGTTTGATGACGAATTACCACAGAAACGATTCCAGTTCACTCTTATGACGTTTTTAAAAAGAGTAACGCTGCTAAAAACGTTAAAGCGTTAAAGGGGTCAAAGGCCAACATGGCGGCTCACACAGGTGAGCTTTATTATTCATATAGTTCACAAGTTCCTTGCAGACCCTTTAAATGCCTCAAACTAGATTTTTTTTTTAAAAAGATAAGATTTCCCCAGTTTTCCAGACGGCTTTCAGGCGGCCATGTTTTCCCACCTAGATGCATGTTGGGAGATCAACTAAAGAACCTCTCACACCCGACCGGGAAACACTTTGAGGGGAACAGGGCAAGAAGAAGAAGAAGAAGCAGAAGCAGGGCTCGGGGGTCCTTCTTACCGTCCAGGTGGCCGACTTGGCCGTGCTCGACTGCTGGAAGGACACGTCGAAGGCGTGCGTCCCGGCGTAGTCGGTGTTGGACGGGATGGCCGGCGAGGGGGAGAGGGCGTCGAAGGTGGAGCTGGGCTGGGCGTAGGGCGAGGGCGCGGTCACGCTGTTCTGGGCGTGGTCGTTGTTGTAGGGGCTGGTGGAGGTGGAGCCCCCGTTCTGGATGCTTTGGTCCATGCTGTTCAGGAGCCCCAGGTTGGTGTACTGGGACTGTGGACACAGAGGGGCATTTAAAGAAGGTGAATGCGGGGCCGTGGAACGCAATTTTCATGTTGTTTTGAAGGAAGGGAAAAATACCGTGAAAAACTGCACTGGATGATTGTTGTGCAGTTCTCTACATACGTGTGTTTGTCCCTTCAAAATAAACATGGAATGAAAAACATGAGACAAAACGTTTCATGTAAAATAGACACAAGTCGGTAAATGACCACATAATAAAACATGAAATAATGACGCTACAGAGCTCCTGCCAGCTTTTACTGGCATGACTGGTTTTACTGGCAGATCTCAATTTGTTTATTTGCATATTCTTGTAAAATTATGAGTAACGCTTTAGCGTTGTGTTTATCGTAATGCAAAAAAACACAACCCCCGATCGACACACAAACCCCACGAACCCGGTCTACACAGTTATTTATCTCACGGCTGCAGAGGCTCAGAGGAGGAAAACACTTTAAAATAACAGTTAAAACTGTATTTGTTATTTATTCTGGTAGCGTGAACGAAAGGAAGGAAAGAGGTGACAGCGCTTCCCTTTCGACGGTATTTTCCTGTATGTGTGAGGCGTCAGCCCCCCCACCCCCCCCAGCCCCCGCCCCCGCCTCCCCCTCCTTCGACCCCCACCCCCCCCCCCCCCCCAAATGCCTGATGTAGGTGACAGGCACCAATTATCAAGGTAAACTTATCATGATAGAGACAGACAGCAGCATTAAAGCCTGTATGAAAGAGCTCCTGAACGCATCGCGGGTTTAATTGAGTGGAAGTGGGATTTATCAGCTTTCAGCCTCCTTTCATCACGTCTCATTCCGCTTTGCCTGCTTTCACTGTTCTCTCGTTTGGTGAAGTCACTCCCGACAATTTTGGGTTTTTGAAGACTCAAAGCAAAGGAGCAGCTTCACGTGGGACTTTCAGTCCGAACACAAATGACAAATTATTGTTTAAAAGTGAGAAGAGAAGAATAAATTACAATTAATAAAATATCCTGATCAAAACTACGCAGTCCTGATAGAACTGCATCAGTGAACCTGGACCATGGGGGCCACACAGAGCATCTTGTTGGAGGGGGACACACAGAACATCTTGTTGGGGGGGGGGGGGGCACACTGTCTCTCTGAGAGGCCTGCAGGGTCTCTGGAGCTCAGTGTCCACAGAGGAGCACCGTGGGGACTGATGAGTGACAAAGGGGGGGGGGGTGTGTGTATGTGGGACCGGGTGGGGGTCTACCCCCACCTTATCCCTGCTGGGGAGGGCAGCGGAGGTGATTGTATCTACATCAACACACCATTAAAGCAATTAGGATCCAGGACTAAACAGCAGCGGCTCCCAGTAGGCTGGGGAAGGGGCGAGGGAGGGGGGGGGGGGGGGGGGATGAGGGGGGGCAACCCGACACCACTTAAAGACCCCCCCCCATACCCACCCCCCAACAACTTAAAAGACAGGGACCTGACACACCTGCTATCTGCAACCTGCAATCTATCAGCGCTCGGCCTCAATCCGTCGAGGAAAACAAGAGACGACAAAGAAAAAAACTCCCAAAGTTGGAACGTCACTAAAATCCTGAGAAAACGATCCTGATTAAACACGAAGGTTCAATGAGGAAGAAGAAATGAATCCAAAGTCGGCAGGTCAATGTTGCTGAACAAATGTTGAAGATCTTTTTATCACGGAAACACAACCGTTTGTTTTTGAGGCATAACTTCACTATTTATAGTTTATTTAGTCAAAGAACAGGAAACCTCCAACTTCCACATCTATGAATCACTAAATGCTTATTTATCAAATCTTCACAACAAGCTGAGCTACCGATATGATGCTTCTTATATGAAAGGAGCAAAAGCTGCAGCGCAGAAAAACCAAACCTTCCAAAGTCACACGACAAATAAATCAGGTTTTCTCTCTCGACAAATAAATCACGTCAGCTGACTCGGATCCAGAGGGACGCTCGGGATTCGGATCCTCCAGGTGTTTTGGCGTTCCTCTGCATCGAGGTCTAAGCGGCATAAATGTACAGATCCGAGGCCCCTGCGTGTGGGGGGGGGGGGCGCGATGGGGGGTCCCTGGGGCCTGGTCCCGCTCTTACCTCGCTGTAGGATGTGGTGGTGGGCCCGGTCTCCAGGTACAACATGTTGGCGCTGAGGTTGAGCAGAGCTGCTGCTGTTTGCTCCACTGGCTCCAGGATTCCACAGATGTCTTCCCCTCGCTGTGAAGGACCGACGTGGACTACAGACACGGTGGTGGTGGGGGGGGGGGGACCAGCAGAAGCTTCTATGGGGACCTATGGGAGGCCCTATATACCTGGAGGAGAGGGGAGGGATCTAAGGAGCTACCTGTCCAATACTTGAGTCCACACCCTTCTGCAGGAGAAGACGGCGTCTCCTCGGGCCGTCCTCTGGAGCTGCACGCCGCCTCCTCCTCCTCCTCCTCCTCCTCCTCCTCTTCCTCCTCCTTCTCCTCCGAGGAGCAGCAGCTACGGTGAGTCTTTTTCCCCATTTTCTTTCTCACACACAGCACGAAATCCATCGATGCAGCCGGAGCACATCAAATCACTTTTACCCCCCCCTCGCAGCGCCGACCTTTCCTCGCCTTCGGCCTCTGACGAACGCACCTCGGATTTCGGGGCGATTTGGTCCACGTGCAAAAATAATCAGTCGTAAATGCAGAGAGAGAAAAACCCACTTCTAGGACCTCTGGCTAGTAGACTAGCTGCTAGGTCGCATAACAATGCCCCCCCCCCCGCAGACACATTGTATCCATCAGAGATGAGTGATGTCGCTCTGTTGTGGAAACATGCGTTGTGTGTGTAGAGAGTGAGGCGGGGGGGGGGGTCGTCCTCCTGGAACCCGGCTTCACCACAAATGACGGACGGCCTCCTGCAGACTTTTAATGTCGCTTCAGACACTGAAGTGAAAGCGGATCGTCTCGCGGAGGAACCTGAACGCACCACGCTCAGCCGCACCAGGAGCCCCCAAACACAGGGCCAGAGGGGGGGGGGGGGGGGGAGGGTATGTGACCCACAATGATGATGGCCGCACCCGGGTGAGGCCCCCCCGGGGGGCCCCCCTGAAGGTTGGATAATCAACACTTTGAAGAGCAGCAGCGCGGTGATTAGTTCAATCAACAAGCCGCTCGTCACGTCAGAACTACGGCGACGTGAAGAAGAAGAAGAAGAAGAAGTTAGAGCGCCGCAGCCTGTCTGTCTCTCACCTGTCCCCCCGTCTGTCCTCCGTCAGGACGGACGGGGGCCTTAGGAGCTTCCCGGAGGACAATGAGTGAACCGAGGTGTTTGTTTGTGAAACAACAATCATCCCCTGGCCTTAAGTCCTATAATTCCACTGGTTACCGTGGGAACGGGTCTCGGGTTTATAAACCCGACGGAGCTCAGAGTCCACCCGAAGACCCAAAGAGGATTTACATAAGTTGTTGCCTTCAGAGAGGCCCGAGACTGATGATTTAGTATCGAGTGTCAGGATGAGGACGGAGTCCACAGAGACAGAGAGGGACAGAGCATCACTTGGGTGGTAATCCTAAAACAATCAGCGGCGTGCTCAAGTCATTCTAAAGCCCACATGAGTCCAGTCACATGACCCACATGTTGAAGACACTACAGGTCAAAGAATTAAAGACGTCACCATGAAACTTCATCACCAAATCAAGACCATTTTATATGAACTTTAGAGCAAATCTACAGACAGACAAATAAATATTTTATTTCCACTTGTTTGAAAGAATATTTTCTGTTTCTTTATAGTCCTTTTGCTGATATGAATATTATGGGATGTATCATCACTGAGGATCAGGAAATGTCCTAAAACATATTATCAAATATACTTTTGTTGTTTCTTTAAAATAACTTCAGTAATAACCAATACATGCTTTATTTCTAGCATTAACATATGGAATAAACGATTAATTTAGAAACAAAGAGTTTATTTAGAACAATAAAAAGAGGAATACATTATTTTAACAGTAAAAATGAGACATTTGTTCTCTCAATTTTTAAAACAAACAAAATCTCAATCTTCCATCTATTTTAAGCGGTTTAATTCTCCTCACTGTTTATTGCTGTAATTATGGAACATTTCTAAGTTAAATGTCCTATTGTGGAGTTTTGTGTGAAAGAATATTCTTCAAAAGCTGTCCTGCTCACTTGGTAAAAAAACAAAAAACAAATAAATAAATATATATTTTAACCATGAAACCATGTACGTGTTGTGTCATTGTCGTTTAACTCAACTTAGCAAAGTCAGATGTTTAATTGAACCAATGATTGATGAGAAGAAGGCGGCCTCGTCAGTGGTGATCAATCCCTCCTCGCTACGCCTCAAATCACTCCTCGACCTGCTGGAGGCAAACGGGTGGAGCTCCGCACACAAAAGAACGCGTTAGTCTCTCCCCGTTTAATGACTTCAGATTTAATACGGCCGCTTCCTAGAAAATCATACGAGTCCTGCTTGTTTTACAAACTGGAGTTTACGCCTTCAGCTCCTTAAAATCTACTCTTTAAAAAGCTAAACAGGAGGAGAAGAAAAGGGACACTTTCCATCATGATATTTATGAATCATGAGATTATTGGAGGTTCCGGGCGCGACATATTGATCCAGATGTTTCCACGCTGTGATTGGCCCAACCCGATCAGCTGAGCGTGTCAAGTGTGTCTGCGTGAAAGCGGCTCGCTCTGCCGCCTGCCGATGAAGACGAGGACGAAGACGAAGACGACACTGACGGCGCTTCTTTAATTCACGCGAGCATTGATCTGCGTGAGGATCAGCTGATCGTGTGTCTGTGAGATCAGCTGTTTGGGGGATATAGTGTTTCTGCTGCCACTATTTTAGCTGCATTCCTGCATGTCCGTCCCCCCCCCTCAGAGAGAGCCCCCCCCCCCCCCCCCACAGAGAGAGAGGATCGTACTGATAGATGAGAGCAGGTGCTGCGTTCAGCAGCCGCCCTGCAGCTACAGAAAAAAAAAAAAAAGGAATTTCAGATTAAACATAAACCCTCCACAATACAAACCAGCCCCTGGGGCAGAAAACAGGGAGCTGCTTCCTAATGACTCATGAAGGAGGCACACCTCCACCTGGGTGGAGCAGGGGGGGGGGGGGGGGGGGTGATTCGCCCACCTTCTCTGTTCATCAACAGACTAATGAAGGTGACTGGCAGAGAGGTCTTTGCGGCGTGCCAATCGGAGACACGCCCCTCTGAGGAGGGGGGGGGGGGGGGGGTGCATTAGTCACCCGGTTCAAGAGAGCACCCATCCCAACCCCCCCAGGGAAACATTTGTACTTTTTTCCTCTCTGGATGGACAGCAGCATTCCTTCGGTGGGAGGAGACGCAACACCTCCAGGTTCCCTGGACACCGAGCGAGTCAGAATCGGAGCTCACCTGTGAGGAGCCAGGTGAGCTCCGTCAAGCAAAGGATGTGTTTTAAAGTTTACATTAAACACTGAAACAAACTTATTGGACATCAAAAAAAAAAAACTCATCCGGAAGAAGTCGGCAGTTTTCTAAGTCCCGCCCCTAAATGGCAGACTGGCCAATCCCAGCTCAGCCTGGTTCTGCTCCTTATCAAGTGCAGCGTGTTGTTAACAGAGATTGAGGCTCCATTAACCATTGCTAGCACGGCTATGCTACGCTAGCCACTTCCCAGACCTGCAGCCGATTGGCCGGTTCACTTCCACATTTTCAGGTCTCCATGTTTGTTTTAGTTTGATTGACAGTTTGCTGCCGTGTAAAACGTGCGAGGAGGACTGGAGGTGTTTTACCTCCCCCCCCCCCGAGGCGGCGACGTACTCACAGCCAGCGGGTCGTCCGGTTGGTGCATGAAGCAGTCCATGCTGATCTGGATGGTGTTCGCCGCGGAGCCGCCGGCCGCAGCGTCCCTGAAGTTCAGCTCGATGGGCTGGACTGAGTGGAGGGAGGACCTGAAGACCAGCACATGGACACATGGTTACCCCTGTGTGTGTGTGTGTGTGTTTTTGTGTGTGTGTGTGTGTGGGGGGGTTGGGGGGGGGGTCACTCACTGGTCCAGCATGTCGAACAGCTGGTTGAAGACGTCCTGGCTTAAGAGGTCGCCCGCCTGAGCCGACTGGTTCTGGGACGCGGCGGAGAGGAAGGAGCCGTCTCTGCGGGACAGACGAGACGAAGCGTCCCTCAGTCTGCAGGGGGACACGCAGGCTGTCTTTTTACACTCTGGGACATGAACACTGGTCACCTGAGCGAAAGTCCTGCTTGTTTGAATCAGAAACGTGTTTTTATCTAATGAATAAATGAAATGAAAGCAGGGACTGATGGAGGAATCGAAGCATCAGGACCTTCATCCAGGAGACCAGGGTTCATGTCCTGCTCAGGCAAACAGGACGTCTCATCTGAGCGTAATGAAGGTTTTATGCCAAACCCTTTCATTCATTTGTTTCCATAGCAACAAACACAAAACAAAACTTTCTTCACGTGCGAAATGGTCTTTGAAATGAGCAAACATCCCGTGTCCTGAAACAGAACTCCTTTACGTCCTTTTAATATAGTTTTTTTTTATAGAATTAGGCCCCAGGTGGTCCACCTGAAAGGGGCGGGACTTCACCTCCCTGTTGGCATTTTCAAAAAGCAGCAGAACTTTTTTAATGGGCAGGTTAAAAAGTTGCCACGTCAGCAGACATTCAGCCGGCTGAGCCGTGGCCACCCAGCCGGAGGGGGGAGGAGGAGGAGGAGGAGGGGGAGGAAGAGGAGGAGGAGGAGTCCCGCCAGCAGCCATTCATGAAGAGCCCCTCCATTGTGATGAAGTCAGGCTGCATAATACCGATTATTTGTCCGACACAGAAAGGTGATTCTGCAGTCTGAGGGTGTGTGTGAGGAGGGGATGGGGGGGGGGGGGTGTCTGACCTGCTCCCCCCTGAAACCCGACACCCCCTGCAGAGCCCGGCCATTGTTCCCGCTGAAGTGGCGCACGCTGCAGTCTGAGATGTGGAATTCCCCCCCCCCCCCGGTCTACATGATACGCGGGCTGCAGCTCCTGGTATGTGAGCAGCATCTGAAGCCGCCACTATTCTGGGGCCCGGAATTCCCCTCCTGCCTGTGATGAAGGGTATTAATACCTGACTCACAAACACATTTCTGCTGAAGTTATGGGGCAGGAAGTCGTGAGGGAGTGTCACTTCTAAGGATGTTAAATATTCAGCTCATGAAGCCCCCCCCCCCCCCGACAGCATCATACAAACACTTGGAGTGAACTAAAGCAGAAACTTTGACTAATAAACTGTTTCATAAAGCATCTTTCCTCCAGATGTGCAGCTCGGTGTCTCATTAAAAGTTTAGAATCAAAAGGATCAAAGCGAACCGATGCGTTTCAATGGGAATTCAGATGTTTGGACCAATTCAAAAGTCCAGCGACGTCCAAATACTGAGAGACAGGTTCGGTTTTTGCAAGTGTTTGCAATAAAGTGAAGAATTAAGAGAATGAATGTAATTCCTTTAGAAAGCCATTACATGAATAGTGACAAATTAAAATGTTAAATTAGAAGACACGTAGAAGCTCAAAATTCAGTGGAGCAACGATGTGAAATAGTTAATTAGAAGAATGATGTTTTAAATGGTTTCTCTTCACCATAAAGCGATCAAAACAAATGCTGCTAGTTTAAGGCGGGTATTCATAATATACAGTTTTTTTTAAATATGATTCATTAAATATTTATTGCAGGCTGAAAAAAACAAATAAGGTGAGTTTAATATTTGCACAAGTTTTTACATGTATTCTTAATTCCCTTCAAGAAAAAAGGTATTAAAGGTTACAAATGCATCACACTAATATTAAATATATAAAAGTAAGTCTTTGGGGTTCGTGTTCTCTGGTAACTTATAAACATTTTATTATCTCAGCAGCATGAACATGGTCTGAACACGGGGTAAATGTGGTGTGCGTGTGTAGCTGCTTGTGTGTTTTATTGTCATAAGTGTGTGTATTCGGCCTAAAGAAGAGACCTCTGGCCGCTTGTGTTTTACGATCTCCGCCCCGTGTCTGGTTACTCCGAGCTCCTCCGTCAGCCCGAGGCTGCTGCTCCACCTCCACTTAGGGAGCGAGCAGCGCCTGCAGACGAGGGCCCGGGGGGTCAGAGGTCAACTCTTAACAGGGAGGGCCATTGTCTCCCGGCAGGTCGGCCACGGCGGCCGATGAAAACGCGATCAAAACAAACAGGCGATGGACGCTCTTCTCCCGTTTCACCAGGCGAGTCACCTGTTCGGAGTCACCTCCTTAACCATCACTCTCTAGAGAAAGGGTCCAGAGCTGAACCCCCCGGGGCGACACAACACACACACACACCTACAGACACACACACACATTCTCCTGAGGAATGTGAAGAAAAACAAGAGGGGCAAAAGATAATAAAGGAAATCCAGAAGGAGAAGAGAAGGAATTCTTCCTCTCGTCAATATATCTCATTGTTTAGTTATTTTTAGTTTAAAGTCAGAGAAATAAACTTTACGATGATTAAACTACGAAGAGGCGGTGCGTGATTTATTTAATGACTAGAAAGATAAAAAAGCAGGTTTTTAGTTGTTTGTTTTTGTCAAAGTGAACCCAATAATCATCCAGTTTTTTTGTCTTTTGCTGCCGAATATGAAATTTACTAAAAGTATAATCTCATCTTCATCATCTTTATCAGATTCAGAATCCATTTATTGTCGCGTATGTTACTCATAGAGGAATTGACTTGATGAATTGGTGCAATATAAGAATAAAATATAATACAATAAGATAGAAATATACAAGCAAAAATTAAAACAAGATAAGTAGGTTAAAACTAGGGCTGTCAATCGATTAAAACTAATTAATCGGACATTTCGCCATTTTTGGCGATCAATTAATTATTTTATTTTTTACTTAGCGTGTATTTTGCACACTGTTGTTTAATTGTTGTTATTTTAAACACAAAACTACACACATTTGATCATCTTGGAGGCAGAATTTCATCTCCCCACATTTAGCAGGACGGATTCAAACCTGGGTCTTTTAGGGACACGGCGGTGTCCTCTGCCCACGGTGTGCCGCGCAGGGTGACGTCAGCAGTTGAGATGGAAGTAGCCTAGCAGCTAGTTTAGCAGCTAGCTTAGCGTAGCGGTGCTTTAAGTGTTGCGTTTGCCACTCACCCCCCTTTCTGTTTGACACGTGGAGTGACTCCTCTGCACACTTGTCCCTGTTTATTTTACTTCCGGTGCAGGAAGCTCTCTCCATCTTTAGCTGCCGTCTTTGTCTTCGTGTGTCTAGCTGGCTGCAGCTAGCGGCCCGCTTCGTTGCCGCGGTCAACTTCCGGTTTACGTAAACCGGAAGTTGACCGCAAAGTGACGTTAACTAAGTTAAAACATTTTGTCGCATTAATGGCACAGATTAACCGTTTATGTTGACAGCCCTAGTTGTCCATGTGTTTCCACGACGAGAGAAACTACTGTGCAGGGTTCCCGGGACGGAGGACTGGGTCAGTGGAGGACTCGGACCTGGCTTACAAGACTTTATCAGAACTGTTATTGCATCTTTTCTGCATCGGATGAAACGCTGTCTGTCTGCATTAAAAAATCTTCTCAAGAAAAACTGCACAGGATTAATCAACTTATTAAAGATGTTATTAAACTCTGCTTCATGATTTCACTTATTCAAGATTTTATAAAAAAGGCTCTGCTTCATGGTTTCATTTATTAAAGATGTTATTAAAGGCTTTGCTTCATGATTCATTAACTTTTTGAAGATGTTATTAAAGGCTCTGCTTTATTATTTATTAACTTGTTAATGATTTTATTTAAACTCTGCTTCATGATTCAATTTATTAAAGATGTTATTAAAGACTCTGCTTCATGATTTATTAACTTACTAAAGATGTTATTAAAAGGCTCTCTTTCATCATTTATTAACTTATTAAAGATGTTAGTAAAGACTGCTTCATGATTTCATTTATTAAAGATGTTATTAAAGACTGCTTTATGATTTATTATTTTATTAAAGATGTTATTAAAGACTGCTTCATGATTTATTATTTTATTAAAGATGTTATTAAAGGCTCTCCATCATTTGTTAATTTATTAAAGATGTTACAGGGTCTGCTTCATTATTTCATTTATTAAAGATGTTATTAAAGACTCTGGCTCATGATTTCAGTTAAATAAAGTCCTCATGCATAAAGTGGTCCTCACTCACCGGTGGAAGGGGAACTCGGTGCGACGCTGCACCGCTCTGTGAGGCGAATTCATGTTGTCACAGCGAGCTTCTCTTCAGCTTGTCATCAACGTACACATGCAACAGACACAGAATGGATTTATAAATATATAAATACATAAATAGAAATAAATAGAGGTGTGGGGTAAAGTGGTGTAGGCTGCAGAGTGGAGAACAGATGGATGGGACTTCTTCTTCTTCTTCTGGCCTACAGGTGGGAGGAGCTTGTGTGACGTTCTGACCAATCAGCTGCAGCTGAGCCAAGTGTCACTCTCTCTCTTAGTAACTAGGACAGAGATACTGTACATCTACAACATCTGAGACCCCCCCCCCCTCCTCCACCTCCATGTGTGTCAAATATTTCCTCCCCGACTCCCCGGTGCACTTTTTGTCTGCTACGTCACACGACGGAATATCTTTGAATATGTTCTGCTTCTAAAAACGTTTTACTTTCAAAGACGTGAAACACTTTTTGGCTCAAAAGATGTTTAACACATAAACACACACACACACACACACAGACGGACTGCAGATGAATATCGGGGCTGAAAAAAAGGCAGGGTCACAGCGGGGTGTGGGGGGGGGTCGGGAGGGGGGGGGGTCATAAATAGCCGTGTTGTATCCAGGCAACAGGAGCCCACAAAGCTGCTCTCTAGTACTTTTAACGAAGGTTCACAGCGGCCCGTCTGCTCAACGTTCTCGCTCTCTGGAGAGCTCGAATGCAAATTGAATCCATTGAATCCATTGAACCGTCCATTCATGCGTCCATAAGACGTCCATAAGACGTCCATAAGACATTTCCGTCCCGGGACACAAGTCGGAGACGTGACGCGATGAATCAAAGAAAGTGGGGGCCCGAGTTAAGAGCTCTGAGGGTTCATCCTCCGGGGAACGTGAATGAGCAAAACCACCAGATGAAGTTCTGAGGTCTTCAGGAGGCGCCGTGTTACGGCTCATCATGGAACTTAACGTCTTTGATTGATAGAAGGTCATTTAGGACGACTCGCTCCGTCCCAGAGAGACGAGGACTCGTTTGACACATCCAGAATTTGTTGATATTGAAGAAAAGTTGATGATGAGGTTCAAGAGGACCAAACATCCAACGTGTTCTTTGTTTCTCTCGTTTATTCGACTTGAAGATGAGACAAACAAATCCTTTATTTTAATTTACAAACACAACGTGAAGAAAAAGACACTTTTTCAAACTCAAATGTTTCACTAAAACGTCACAGACATAAAACTTTAACTGTGATCTGGAATTAAATCAATTTCACACTAAATCTCATAATTGGTCTCTTTTTAGTCTCATGTTCTGATCAATAAAACGTGTTGATCACACCTGTCTGTGTGATCGCTTCGTAATCAGCTCGCTCTCTGGAACAAAGTTCACCTGTAAAACATAAACTCAGCGTGTATTAAAAGCAATTATCATGTTATTGACACATCACAAAGGACAAAGTGACCTCAGGACGTCTTCATGCGAGAAACTCGGGGAGACATCTGAAACCCTGACATCACTGATTACTGCTGTTACTTCACCGGACACGCATGTGTGTGTGTGTGTGTGTGTGTCAAAGAACCTATGGCTGATTATTATCACAATGCTCTGATTTAATATGTATTTATATATTTAACGTGTGTGTGAGTGACGGAACCAACGGCAGCTGGCGAAGAAAGCGTTTTGTTGGTGTCACTCACCCTGTGTGTGTGTGTGTGTGTGTGTGTGTGTGTGTGTGTGTGTGTGTCTGTTAATGTGTGTTCCACTTGGTGACTAATGCAGGGGAAATCCAGATGGGTCCAAGCTGCCCGTGTCCGGTGCAGCGTCCGTGTGATTTACAGCCTGAAACTGCCCGGCAACCGGACATTGTTCACAACACGCCGTCTATTTAAACCCCCCCCCCCCACCCCCCCACCCCCGATGGGTCGGACGGGTCCGGCCGCAGAGCCACAAAACCCTGAGAAGGAGTCTCAAACGGGCCCGAGACCAGTCGAACCAGTATCTCCTGACTCTTCATCTTAATATCCACACTCCCAGACAATTAGAGGAAGGTTCCCACGCTGTGATTCAGCCTCGCGTCGTTTGTCGCGGTGACTTTTTGCCGGCGGCCACAAGAAAAGAAAGAAGAAAAAAAAACAGTCCCCCACACGGTGAGAATTAATCAACCAACCAGAGAGAAAATGGTGATTCAAGAGTGTAATGTATGCATAATGTACCATAAAACACTCAGGCATATGTAGAGTTTCTTCCAAACATTATTATTCTTATTATTCACTTGTTGAGGTTCAGGAGAAGATGGCGTGTGAAGACTTCTGGATGCAGGTAAGCCGCGGGCCCTAAGGGGGGGGGAGGGGGGGGGGGGATTTCAGACTAAACAAAAACATGAAACCCGGTGGATTAAGCCCCGCCCCCGCGTCGCACCGGGAGCGTCAACACCAGCAAAGCCCCCCAACCAGCAGATCAGAAGAGACGGACCTCCAGACCCTCAATCAAGGCTGAGCTCCTGCTTTCATGTCGACGTTAAAGCGCACAATAGAACCCCACCGACAATGACGACCAGATAACGATCTGGGGGGGGGGGGCGCTTCTCATTGCGGGGTCAGGAGGTGATGTCCTGATCGGTGTGATGACGTTTTATTCTGGAGGCTGGGGGTGGGTGTGGGGGGGGGGGGGGGGGGCAGCTGTTTCCTGCTTCAGCACAACTCCGAGGTAACACAATCTTTCACTTTCAGACTTTCACAGATACATAGTCCATGATGTAGAAGTTGTGGAGCGATGTTTTGGCAACCACACCGCCGGTATCCCGGCAACACGATGACACACTGATTGGTCTGTCCCTCAACCCCCGCTAAAAAGCATGTGTGCGTGGGACATGATGAGGCCTGGGGGGAACTCAAAAAAAAACCCTCCCACTCTCAGCTCCACGTGTAACCGAAGAGACGGCTGGACGTGTCTTTTGTCACCGGAGAGGCTTTAAAAATAAAAACGCGCCGTCCGTGTTCTGATGCTCCGATGAAAGAAGATATTTCAGAAACATTTCCACCGAGTCTCCGCCGAGAAGATGGCGTCGGCTCAAACAATTACGACAAACGCAACGCTCCATCGAGGGGGGGGGAACACGCCGCGCCTCCGCTCGAACTCAAGAGCGCCACCTCCACCAGCCGGGCCGGCGACCTTGACTTTATGAGCCGCGAGGTGACGTGATGCCGCGCTTCTAATTGAGCGGCTTAGAGAATCGACGCGGCGATGAGCGCATGTGAAAGCCGATCGGGGGTCGAGTGCCCGGTGTCGGGTGGAACGGGATCCAGAGAGGTCGCGTCACCGCGGGTCTCCGTGGCCTGGCGAGGTGTCGCGGTAGGAAGGCGGGGGGGCGGGGGGGGGGGGGCGAGTTGGCGTTAACGCCCTGAGGGTGCTCGTCTCGGCTGTATCCGAGCAGAACCGGGTCTTCAGGCAGGAAGTGGTGTAACAGACCCGATCCGGTCGGGTCCCTTTCACAGATGATGATTAAATACCATCAGAGTGAAATAAGGTTTTACCATTGTTATCCACCAATTAACAGTGAAACATGAGATCATGACATCCTTTATTTCTTATTTAGGTTAACGGAAAGAGAGCGGGTAACGTTAGCAGTAACGTTAGCATTAATGTTAGCAGTAACGTTAGCATTAACGTTAGCAGTAACGTTAGCAGCCCCGGACATTTTTTTCCTTATAATTTGAATCATATTTTTTTAATGAAGAAAACAACCTGGGCAGGAGTATAACAAAATAAAAGTACACCATATTGTAAATTATAACATATTTACTCATTGTGTTGGACCTCAAACAGAAGGTGTGAGCGTCCGTAAGAAGTGTGCGTAGTTGTCGTGACGTAGAGAGTCGGGGGAGACCTGTCAATCACAGCTTAGCCCCGCCCTGAAGCATACTCTGCGTTATGCTTCAACTCTAAATAGACTATAATTCATTTTTAGAACTTTTTGGTTACTCCACGTTTTTCTACAACAAATCCAGCAACATATACATTTCTTGTGTGTGTGTGTGTGTGTGTGTGTGTGTGTGTGTGTGTGTGTGTATTATGAAGCGGTCCATCAGATCTCATAGTTTCCCTTTAAGGACAAGCAGAGAAGCGTGAAAGAAAGGTGTCAGTATTCCTGGGAAAAAGTTAATCTCATTTACAATCACATATTCCCGCAAATAATAACCAGCCATCACACACATAACAAAGTGTTTCTTTGCCTGCATGACACACACACACACACACACACACACACACACTCACACACACACACTGTTGTTTTTACTTTGTAATGCAAGAAGCTCCGTTTTTACCAAGCAGGGAAACAACAGGCTGGAGGTGGCAGGACAGGTTTGTGGAGCCCCGGGGGCCTTCGGTGTGCTGGTCCCTCCTCATTTGGCCCCCGCAGCCCTGCTGCTGCACACCAACCATGCAAGGTATGCTTAACCCCGAGGGACGCTCTCACGCTGCGGGCCCGAGGTGGAAACCGAAACCCTCAAGTTTGAAGTGAATGCATTTCCAAGTGATCTTTTATCAGTTTTTACCCTCCATTGGTCTCCCGAAACAACAGTGGAAGGGTTGGAAAATGTGATGGATGTGTCATCAACTTTTCCATGTAACCCACAGAGAGACTGCAAATAAATCCTTTTTACAGCCTCACCCCATTCTGACACACACAAGCACACACACACACACACACACACCCCCTCAGGTACACTGCAGCGTGAGAGAAGGATGGGAAAGAGCTCAACCGTGAGATGAACTTGATGATTCAAGTGCCAAATTTATTGTAAGGTGATTCTGTGGAGAACGCAACACACACACACACACACACACACGCACCAACGGACACACGCACACACACACCCACGCACACACACACACACAGTGTTCGTCACAGAGAGTCACGGACACAAAGCAGAGAAGCTCATCTTTCATCATGAGAGGCCTCTGAAAACACAGAGCTATCAAAGCAGTCAGAAGAGGGACGGACGGATTTCAGGGCCGAGAGGAAACTCAAATCGCTTCACACCACGCGGCGACCGGGTCAGACCCGAGTTAGACCAGGCCAGACCGGGTCAAACCCGGGTTAGACCAGGCCAGACCGGGTCAAACCCGGTTTAGACAGGCCGGGGGACTGAAGTAAAAACTGAAAGTGTCACAGTGCCACCAGCAGGTCCTGTAGGAGACCAAAGGACAAAAACAACACACACTCACTACAATTGAGGTCTTTCAAAAAAAAAATTGCGTTTGCCTCCTCTTCCTCCTCCTCCTCCTCCTCCTCACGTTGAGTTTAAGGTCATTTTGGGTCCGCTGAAGGTCGTCTACTGAAACCGGACCCGACACCCACACCCGGTGTATGGACACAAGAAGAAGAGGGGGAGGGGGGGGGGGGGTCCCGGACATCGCATTCTTTCACTGGGCTGGGGGTGGGGGGGTTGGGCCGGGGGGGCGCTGACATTTTAACCTCTCTCATAAACGGGGCCCCGCTCACACCGCTGTGATTAACATTCTCAGAGGATAATGACACTGTTTAGACACTTCGTTCTGATGAGAGCATCGGTTCTGATGAGCTGCAGGTTTGGTTCTGGTGTTTTATGGACTGAACGACAATATAATTACAAACCAATGTGGATCATATCTGGGACGTAAATCAAACACTACGTGCGAGCAACAACATTCGAATGATGAGCATCGGATTGCAGACACCTTCAATATGTGTGCGCACAGGATTTTATTACGCATGTTATTAGTGTGTGTGTGTGTGTGTGTGTGTGTGTGTGTGTGTGCTCCAGCATGCAGACTGCCCTCGAGCTGCTTGTCATCAGCGATTAGTGCTGACCGGCCGACTGGCTGCCTGAAAACAAGGAGGGGGACGATTGACACAGCAACGCAGACTATCTAACACGGCAACGCAGACTCTCTGACACAGCAATGCAGACTACCTAACATGGCAACGCAGACTATTTAACACAGCAACGCAGACTAACACGCAACACAGACAAACGGACACGGCAACGCAGACTATCTAACACAGACCAACTGACACGGCAACGCAGACTATCCAACACAGCAACGCAGACTAACACGGCAACACAGACCAACTGACATGGCAATGCAGACTCTCTGACACAGACCAACTGACACGGCAACGCAGACTATCCAACACGGCAACGCAGACTCTCTAACACAGCAACACAGACTAACACGGCAACGCAGACTCTCTGACACAGCAATGCAGACTATCTAAAACGGCAACACAGACCAACTGACACGGCAACGCAGACTATCTAACGCAGCAACACAGACCAACTGACACTGCAACGCAGACTATCTAACACGGCAACACAGACCAATTGACACGGCAACACAGACTATCTAACACGGCAACACAGACCAACTGACACTGCAACGCAGACTATCTAACACGGCAACACAGACCAACTGACACGGCAACGCAGACTATCTAACACAGCAACACAGACCAACTGACACAGACTCACCCTCTCAAACTATCTGACACAGTGCTCCTGTTGAGTTTATGCCAGTTCAGGGTGATTTTCATACTCAAAGAACAAGCTGCATGTCCAGACTGGAGCTCAATCAGCACACTTGATATTCAGAATGGAGCCATGCTGGAGATGTTTATTGAAGTAATAATATTACACTCAGGGGGCGAGATGACTGTATCAATTACACATTTAACTCTTTTGAGTTATATGACTTTTAGACCAAATTATTTCTAACTTCCCATTTTTTCAGGAAGTAAAACACGTTTTTGTGGTTCAGCATTCAAATGTGAGTTTTTTTGACATTCAGGGATCTAAGGTTCTCAGTTAGAATTTAGCTTTAACATTAAAATGTACCACAAGGAATCTCGTTAATCCGACCGCGATGAGCTCGGGGTTTGTGTCCTTTGAAAGCATGACAGAATAAAACTATCGATGGAGGCGTCCTATTTATTGCTGCTCCGATTTAGAGTGAGGTGAAGGTTGCACATTTTCTGGACGTCTCTCTTGTTCCTGGGTGTGTTTGAGTGTTCTGCATAGTTTGGGGCGAGGGGGGCGGTGGGGCTTTTTGGGATCTGAACGATCTCCAAGTGTCCCAGAAAACACGCTCCAGACACAACAGTGACAGCTGGGGGGTGGGGTGGGGGTGGGGGGGGGGGGGGAGTAAATAAAAACACCATCTCTCAACCGGCCAGAAGCCAACGCATCCGCTGAAAGTACACATGAACCCTCACACACACACACACACACACACATGCACAGAATAAAATAAAAGCCTGTTAGCAACCAGCATTCCTCTGGCAGGTGGAACAGTGTTTACCAGATAAACACAGATGTGGCAAAGAGGAAAGTGGTGCCTTGAGGTGTCCCGTGGTCCAAGGCTGGCGCGTCTACGTGCGCTCTGAAGGTATTCCAGAGAAGGGTCTGGGGGGGGGGGGGGGGGGGGGGCTTAGCGTGCCACACCGGGAGTGTCTCCTAGAATCTTAGAGTCTTATGTTACTGGCCCCGAGCATCCCAGGCAGCTCTGGAAGTTACCGGGTCCGACCGGGGTCACAGAGGCTGAGCTCTCCTTCCATCACATTCCACTTCGGGGCAAGCGGAGAGCAAAACAACCACTCGGACCCGTCAAGCGCCACTTCCGGCGTGACCTTGACCTGCGACGGAACCGCTCGTGGCGAGAGGTGTCTCGAGCTGCTCCTCACACAACTCCTCCAAACACCAAAGAGAATGTGCAGGGAGGAGATTTGATTTGCTGGCAATCTTTGATCGTTTTCGCATAGATGTCTATGGGACCAGAGAAGTCGCCCCCTGCTGGTCACTACAGAGAGTGCATGACCTCACTTTAAAGAACAGGAGGTCGCAGTCTGGGCGCTTTGTATAAAATAATTTTTAAAAGTCTCATTTATATACTTAAAATGCTCACTACATTCCTCTTCACTAAAACCTGAATATATCCAGCTTTTAGTCTGATCCTCACCGTGGAGTTTTAGAGAATAAACTTTCCTTCGTTAATTCAAAGTGGAGAACAGCTGAAGGCCAGAAGGTCGTTATGTGGGTGAGTTATTCATTTAAAGGCGTCTCTGTTGGTGTGTGTGTGTGTGTACCTGTCTCAGGTGTGTCTAGTTTACGAGGACCAGTTGATCAGTTTGATCTCCTTCAGCATGCTGGAAAATAATTGGACTGGAGCACAAGCCGTATTTTTCTAGCCCGCGGCACCGACTTACCTGTGCAGAGAGGAATGCAATGATAATTTATCTTCAAAGACCACGTGACCAGTTCTGTTCTGCCTCTCATAACAAGTTGGATGTGCTCGTTATCAGCTTCACTCACTAAAGTAAAACCTAAGAACTGAAAATACTCACCTGAATCACTTCTTTTATAGAGCACCAAATCCAGAGGGGATCGAAAATGGGCCAAATAAGTCGTGTGTGTTCGTTTGAGGAGCTTTGACAGGCTGAAGAGGATCATAAACTCTGTTTTCAGTGCTCCGTCACCTCCTCCGTCAGGTCACAGATGAGGCCACATGTGAGCGGAGGACGAGCCTCTTCATGCATTAATAAATCGAATTAATACATGAATGTGCACCTCCTCTTCCTCCGCGATGAAGGCCTCTGACACTTAGAGACCACCAAAGGTCTGAGCTTCACGAGAGGAGGCACATCCACTTGTTGAGTATTGTTGCGCAAACACAGGGCGGTGCGACGAAATACGGTTGTAGCCCGTTGGTGACACAACACGTGCGCAACAAAGTGAACAGAAGAAAACAACGGGACGACATTCCTGTGGTGCGTGTGTCGGCGGTTGCATCATCAGGAATGTAAACAGCTGCAAAAAAAAAAAAAAAAAAAAAACGATCCTCTGGGCAGAGAAAAGCTAGGCCCTGGAAATTCAACACTGCGCAACTCTGAGGACCCGGCATCGCCATGGAAACGCATCCTCTCCGTCCTGCCGTCCTCCCCCCCCGTCCCATGCAGCCCGACGTCTCCGGAGGATCCAAAACTCACGAACAGATCCGGGGGGGGGGGGGGAGGGGCAGATCCTGAGGTCTGGTGGTGACTTTCAACGAGGTGATTTTCAAGGGGCCGCGGGGCTCTTCTACGTCCGTCCCCCTGAAGAGCAGAAAGATGGAGGAGCCGCTTCTCCTTCTCGCTGCAGGCCAGAGGAGCTCTTCATCCAGCACGGAAAACAAGGCCTCACTCTCAGGAGGAAGCATGTTAACCCCCCCCCCTCCCCCCTCGAACCCCCCCGGGGTCATGATACGCGATACCAAAGGTGCTGAACTTCACCACATACTTGAGCTGGTGGGATAACAGCTGCATGATTGCTACTTAACCCTGTTTCCTGAAGACAAGTCCTCAGAGGAGCCGAGGTAGCGGGTGGCTCGGGGGCTGATTTATTGGCCAATGGGAGAGAGTATAAAAAGGCTGCTGTGTGTGTGTGTGCGTGTGTGTGTGTGCGCGCGCGTGTGTGCGCGCGTCGCTCTGCAGGATCTTGGTAGGATGATCCAGAACCAGAACGACATGAATTAGTTCTGATAATTCTCAACGTCAGCTGGCGGCGTTTGAAGAGACCATGTGACGAGGAAGTCGTGTGAGAATTGATCCGCTTGATGTTTTCATCTCTTTATCTTTTTATCGTCACCAGAGACGGAGGAAAAGAAATGAGCAGAAAAATGTGTTTCTAGGCCGCTTTTCTGCTTCCGGAATGAGCTCCGTAAGGATATTTTGTATATGTTGTTGATTTTGTATTATTTTTTTTTAAATCTCTTTCAACAGCTTCCTCCTCCAGTCTGTGGCAATCAACCCTGACGAAGAGTCATCATCGTCTTCCTCGCCAGATTTGGGATTGCTTCACCCGGTGTTCTCTTCCTGCTGACTCGCCTGTGATGAAATCCGTCTTTCGCAAACGCTGTGCTCGTGCCCCGGTGACGAAACGCAGGTCTGAAGCCTGAACTAAAGACAAGAGTTTGACATCTGTCCACTTTGACGGATGAGGATCCAGATGTGCGTGGGAGCATCGCATTGATTTCACCTGAACGCTATCTGCTGCAGTACATCTCCATGACTCAGCGTTTTTAGTGATAACTGTGACAGAAGTGGGCGTATGGACCATCGTGGACACACCTCCACCTGACTCATGACAGCTGTTTCATCACAGTCCTTCGAATGAAGTCGGTTCTCCAGAAGCAGGTCGGAGGGACTGAAAACATCCTGCGGCTTCACTGCAGAGGGAGGAGGAAGCTCAAGGGGGGGGGGGGGGGGGGGGGGGGGGGGGGGAGAGAGTCGTCACCAAAAGCCACATTAAGACTCTCTGCAAAACAATATTTGAATATTCTGGCTGAACAGGAATCGGCGACCGGTAAAAAACACAACGGTGCGTCGATTAAGAGCCGCAGCCGGAAAAACCTGCAGGGACGCTTCGGCTCAACGACACAAACAATTCAGTTTGAGTCGCGTGATCAAAACAACAAAAACGTTCACAAACACACACACACACACACACACGCACACACACCACTGCAACGAGACTTCAGGCCTGCATGTTTAGTTTAAATAAATAATGAAGCTGCAACTCTGAACCTCTGGTCTCAGCGATGCTCCAGATGCACAACATCTGGGTTGATGTGGGCCTCGAGCCCACCTGCAATCACAAGGTATCAGAAGCGTGCAGAAGAAGAAGAGTCTCCGTAACAACGCAAAAGTTGTGGCGTTGGAGCGACGGACGCATGAAATCAGGATCAGGATGTCCCAGCATGCCGTGCGTCACCGCGTGTCACCGACCAGCCGCGTCTGAGAGCTAAACATTAGCGGCTGTGGCTATGTGCTGGCGACGGGGACGGGGCATCTTCACAGTGCATCCCGTCCGGCCCTGTTTACACAATCCTGCAGGACCACAATGCTGCTGCACAACCACCCCCCCCCCCCCCCCCCCCCCCTGACACACACACACACGCGCACACACACACACAGCGGGCACAAAGAGAGTAAAAGAGTGATTATGTTTCAGCGGGGTTACGTTTGTACACACTGGCCTTTGTGCCCGCGTTGGGTGTATAAACGGGGATATAAAAACAGCTTTGGTGAATTCCTCAGGTAAGCTATCGCTGCGAGAGGGACCGGCCCAAACAGGCACGGCGGGGCTGGGCCCCGGCCGCCAGAGGCCCCCGCGGGCCTTCAGAGAGGCGTGAGCCGGGGTGGGTTTTTGGACTTTCACTGCACCTCCACGCAAAGAGGAACGCCTCGGTGTGCGTGTGTGCCATTCATCCAGCCTGTGTCAAAGGAACAAGGAGACGTCCCACAAAAGGGGGGGGGGGAGACGGAGGGAGTCCTGACCTTCTCTCACACACGCGCACACACACACACACACACACACACGTACACGCACATGCAGACACACACACGCATGAGAGACTGTATTCTGAGCTGGAGAAAAAGAGAATTCCTCTCCGGGCTTTCAGGCCCTTATAAGTCAACACACAAGACAAATATGGAGGCCCAGCTCCAGTTGTCCCGGCGAGTGTCCCACATTGTCTCCCTGGAGCGAACAAACAGATCTGGTCCGATTGCTCAATAGAGCCGGCGGGTGTTTGTCAGCCATCCATCCGTGGATCCATCCCGCCGGTGAAAGGGCAGGAACAGGGTGGAGCGACACAAAGGACGGAGCTGCTCATTCACTGACTCTCTCTCTCTCTCTCTCTCTCTCTCTCTCTGTCTCTTCTTCTCAGGGTGCCTCCATGTTTCTGTGGATTTGTAGCTGCAGGCTGGAGAGTCAGGAGCCTGAACCCCCCCCCCCCCCCCACAGCTATTCGTTTTGAACGAAATCAACCAAAACAAAAGAGATTCATTATATGTATTATTATTAACATTATGGTGAGTTTTTAAAAGCGGATATGCATGGGTTTGGACTATTTCCAGTATGAGTTGCTCCCCATGTGCAGTAGGAGGTCCAGTGCTGCCTACTGGGCCAAAATCCAATTGGAGATACTTTTTTTTTCTTCTTTTTTCCCAGTTGAGGTTGAGCATTCGGTGAAATACTTATTTAGGTTCAAATGGCGTTCAGCACACTGAAACATGCAAGTTAAGGGACGAGCGCATCGATCCGCCGGGCGGGTCATGTGATCGCGTCACGGTCTGCATGAAAGAATCGTGGAAGTCACACCACCCAACAAGACAAAACAAAGAGATAACATCAAGTCTCTGGCTGACGATTATAAACACATAACAACAAAAATAAATCTCACTTCAACCATTTCGCCCAAAGGAGCGTCACATGATGTGGGCGGGGCTCCGAAACCAGGAGGCGGACCCACGCGTTGCTCCTCCCTCTCGTTGAAGCACTTCCTGTCAGTTTGTTGCTCTTGTGGTTTTTTTTGTGAGATTTGTTGAAGGAGGAAAAACACTAGAGGATGAAGTTGACGATGATGATGACGATGATGATGATGATGATGATGATGATGATGATGATGATGATGATGATGATGATGATGTGTGACTGCCCTCTGCTGTGTGAGTGGCAGCAGCTGTAGCAGTTTGGGAGGTGTGGTCACAATGACAGTTTGTGAACAAAAGGAAGTAACATTAAATCACCGTGACGATAGATAACAAGAAGAAGTGAGGAAGAAGCTTGAAGGTTTCAAAGTGGTTGCATGCAGAATTCAGAGATATGTCTGAAAATGGCTGAATCTACTTATGAGGACACACTTGTCTCATCTCCTCATGAGGACACAATAACATTTCAACCCTTCAACAAACAACGGTGTAAATACACTCATTCAATTGAAAAAAGTCGAAGTGATCAATAGCTGATCACAGTGTGAGATCAGAGGAGCTCTGCTGCCCCCTGGTGGACAGAGTGTCTCATCGCCGCTAGTGTGCAAAGGACGAGACACACAATAAACATAAACAATAACACGACTAAAACAACGAGACTATAACATCAACAATAATAATCACACAACCGTAAAATACACAACAGTAGAAATAATACACAAGTACAATTATGCAACTATAGATATATCATATAATATATAATAATCATGATAAACAACAAAAAAACACATCATGAAACACGTGAACGTTAAATCAAATATTACTGACATGTGTTAATAATACTATATGGATCGCTCTAATGATGGAATTGAATCATAGTGTAAGCTATTATTGCACTAGTTTTCCGGCGTGGGTGCTTTTATTGTGAAGGAGGAGATGGAAGGAGAGGAAGTAGAGGAAGTGTTTAACGGAGGTGTTTTGAAAGTGAAAATAAAGTAGCGTCCGTGTTGTTGTTTCATTATATAAACCCTCGGCTACAACAGGTTCTAATGAGGGAAATAGTCGTTTTAATATTATTTTCACATTCACGCAGTGATGGCGGCTGCGTTTCCACGACAACCGGCCTTAAATAGATACCAAAATTACAGTTTTTTACAATCACTGTGTAATTTCAGAACCTTGATGCCATTTTTCAAAACTCTCGATACAAATCACTCAAGCAATGATCAAATTGCATGTTTTTCAAAACTCTAACACTTTTTTTCATTTGCTTGGATACAATACACAAAAACCAAAGATCACTTGTTCATTGGACTAAAACCACCTGTTCAATATGACTCAATGTAACATCAAAGCACTACTGTTTGAAAATGCAACCCCTCCGTTACGGTTGAAATGATTGTCCATTCATTTCATCCCAATGATCTAACTATCAATCAATACAACATCTGCTGCATAACCCTTAGTGCACAGATTTATGGATACTGACAATCAATATTGTTTAGATTAGCTTTCAAAATGATGAGATCCATTTACACCAATTAGCGTGGAACATAAACCGATTGGACCACACTATGTGTGGATGTAATATTTCATCATCATTCTCCATCAGACGCTGTTTCTACGGTGCCATGCTCCACCTCTTCACCCGATGGAGGAGTTCTTCTCCTCATGGAGGTGGAAGGTGTGCGACAGGTGCCCTCACCAACCAGTAACCCTTCTCCAGGCCCTGGATGAAGAGCGCGATGACATCACATGTTTGGCTGATGAAAGCAGCCTTTGTGACGTGGATGAGAACCTGTGGCCAGATCCACCAGACCGCCTTGATGAACATGTTCATGAAGGTAATCAAACCTCTTTCCCCTTTTCCCAGGGGAGGAACAGCAGACTTTATTTCATGTTTTATAGGTAATTATCCTATTTTAGCTTTAAATAAACCTGAGTTGTGATTTTATTTTATTTCATAACAGTCACATTATGTTCAGAGATTCCACCGTGTTTGTATTATTCTTTCTACTACTGTAGTACTTTTACATTTAGTACAATAATGAAACCTGTAGCATCTATTTTACAGTAATATTGAATGATTGTACAAACATGCGCGACACTTCTGGTAAATAAGTGCACGTGTGTGTTCAGCATGGACTCATCACATCAAACACTAACCCTTAAACTAATATTTATCAGTACACACACACACACACACACACACACACACACGCACACACACACACACACACACACACTCCGACATGAATGACGGGAACTCTCCTTCTGTCTCCCTCTTTCCTGTTTCCTTTCTGTCCTCCTCGTCTCCTCTCTCCTCTGCGTCTGATTGGTCCGATCGGTCTCTGTGGCAGCCAATCAGCTCTCTGCGTGGCCATGGTGCGCTTCATCCCGGGAGGGGTCCACTGCCGGGAAGAGACGGGAGGAGACGAGCATCACCTCCTCCTTCCCCTCCGCCCAATGTTTCCCGGAAGTGTGTGTGTGTGTGTGTGTGTGCGTGTGTGTGAGTGTTTTTTTTTGCACTGGTCCTCTCTCTGCAGACCTTTACCCCCCCCCCCCACTTTAACTTGTGATTTTGTTACAGAAGAAGAGACAGGTGAGGAAAGGTGAAACAGGTGAGACAGGTGGAGACAGGTGAGACAGGTGAGACAGATGAGGGAGAAGCCGACCAATCAGAGGAGGTTTGGAGGAGGCCCTGCAGGAGGTGGACGGGTCAAACACACCTTTACCTTTACTGGTTGATTAATTCATTGATTCACAAAGCAAAGTCGTGTAGTTTTCCTGTTTATTTGTTTATTTTCTAGTACATAGATTTATATTTATAAGTAGAGACTGACTGAGGTGCTGCAGTTCACCAGCAGGTGGAGCTGTGACCTCACAGGTCAGCTGGTTGTTATGGAGACAAGCAGAGTCACACAGAGACAGACATGAGTCACAGACAGTGAGACAGACAGTGAGACAGACAGACAGACAGACAGACAGACAGACAGACAGACAGACAGACAGACAGACGGACAGACAGACAGACAGACAGACAGACAGACAGACAGACAGACAGACAGACAGACAGACAGACAGACAGACAGACAGACAGACAGACAGACAGACAGACAGACAGACAGACGGACAGCTCCAGCTCTCCTGACTCATCCCTGGTCTCATCATCTCAGACGCTTTCTCTGGTCTTTTTTCTGCTGAGTTCACAGTGACTCGATCACAACGTGACGGATGACTTTTTGCTGCCTCACAACACGACCTTCAGACGCTTTGGGTTTTCACAGATTGAAACAAACATGAATAGAAGACAACAAATACTTTTATTTTATTTTATTCAGTGACTTGAATCGTTGTTAAAGGCTGAGGTCACATGTCATAACTCAGTTATCATCCTCCTGCTGCCATGACCTCGGCGGCGTGAGGTCACGCGTCCCCCCCCCTCGGTGGTTACTGGAATCCTTCTGTTGTTGTCGACTTTTATCACCTTTTCTGCACTTTTTGCATTCCGTCGCGTCTCCCGTTTCCCCCCCGTTCCTCCGCCTCAGCACCTTCTCCTTTCACCATCTGCGCTTTGTGCCCCGACGGCAGAGGCGGAGGAGACGCTCCGTTTTGTCCGTCCAGCACTCTGTCCTCTCTCTGTCTACAATAGAGGTTTTGAAACGTACTAGAAAGACATGAACAGGTGCAAAGAGAATATAACGACGTCCCCGGAGGTTGAAGCATCGCGTCGTCCAGGTTCATCTCTCAGCCGAGAGGAGAAGAAGTCCTGAAGGAGGTCACGCTGTTCCACACATTCCTGAGGGGGGGGGGGGGGGTGAAGCTGGGCCTTCTAATCACAAGGACACCTCCGAGCTGCACCCGGGTCCTCGGGAGGACAAAAGTCCCGATCCACATGAGGACCACAGTCCTGGTCTTTAATGTACATGAAGTAGCCTGAACATGGACAACAAGCAGAACTGGCAGGTTGTCTTCCTCTTCTTTCTCCTCTTCCTCTTTTCTGTTTTGATAAAACTCTCACCACCAGTCAGGGCCGTCACATGACATCCAGGTTCAGGCCACCTGCTGATCTGTCGGTGGTGATCAACACAACGACTGAACGACTAAACAACAACAAACAAACAATGCACCACGCGAAGTGCTGTTTGAGCTCGGGGATGAAGTCTCTCACCTGAGCTCAGGTGTGACAGGAGGCGTGGCGTCTGCTCCCCGACGCGGGTCAGGGCGCCGCTCGGGTCGCCGTGTCCCGGCAGGCTGAGTAGCAGTCGAATGGGAATGGCATGTTCTCGGGCTTAATTACACACGCGTGATTCTGCCGAGCCGCCAGAGGAGCGCGAGGTGCGAGAGGAGAGGAACCGGAGGAGCCGGTTTCCTTCTGACCTCCTTCTGACGGAGCGCGTCTGGAAACTATTTATGTGGAGCAATGAGCCGTGAATGGAATATGGACCGAGCAGAAAGTAGAACGCTGTCAGGAAAACCTGCTGCAGAATCTACTACGACACACTCTCACACACTCTAATACACACTCTAATACACACTCTAATACACACTCTAATACACTTCAATTTCATGAATGAGAACAAAGTTTAATTTCATCAGAAGTGGAGGAAATACTTTGATCTTTTATTCCAGTGAAGTAATAATGGAGACGTCAATGTGCTCGTCACCTTGAGTCACCTTGAATTAGAATGACGTTACATGGTCGTCACATGTGGGTCAGCGTGTCCTCCTGCAGTGACCTTCATACCTTTTAATTGTCCCACAGAGCACAACCAGAGCATATGTTGCCGAAGAGAAGCACACTTGGCTTCTGCCCAGAGACACGTGTCTGGTATGTGGACGATGCAGGGCGGGAGGGACGGGGACACCGTGTTTTAGGTCAGGACGCTTCGCCAGGAAAAGCCCGACTCGTCACCTGACCATCACGATGGAATGTCCCGCCAAACGAAGACAAACGCACAAAAAACAGGGGGACATGAGAGACATGAAGGACACGAGAGACACGAAAGACAGGAGAGACTACACACATACTGTACATGCTGATCTCAGGTCAGTCGGAACTGTCCAGGGCCAAGAAGACAAAATTTACACACGCACACACACACACACACACAGGCAAGGATGCTGAATCAGCAGAAAGCCATCAAGCGTGGTGTTTGGAGGAGGAGGACTAATGATGATGATGATGATGGGAGGAGGAGGAGGTCAGGGCTCGGCAGGAGGTCACAGCAGGAGACAGACTGTGGGAACAGGACACACACACACACACACACACACTTATGCACTCAGAGGTGTGAAGTCTGGTTTTGGGGTTTGGGTGCGTTCAGGTGCTGCTGGACTTTGTAGCTGTTAGTTTTAACACGTGAGGTGTTCCTCCAGCTCTCACCCACCTGCTGCTCACTGGTTTTACTGGGAGACACTTACACCATTAATACAACACAAGTTATTTCCAGTAGCTGCTGATGAGGAGGACGGTGAGGATGATGAAGAGCAGACTCCAGGACAAAACTGGACTCCAAAAACAAAAAGACGCTCAACTTTAAATGGTTGAAAGACAAATCACTTCCTGTGGGACACTGTGTCCCTCGGGTGTCCCTCGGGTGTCACATCAGCGGTGAGTCCCTATCAGATCGTCCCACACTGTGAGACCTCGTCTCCGGGCGTCAGGACACAATAACGGGGACACTACTGTCCTTGGGGTGTTTTTAACATTAATCATTTTAATTATCATGAACCACTAGAGTTTAAATCAACACGTTGGTGTAAGAGAAAGCAGGTCACATGACCTCCCACGTCTGTGTGTGTGTGTGTGTGTGTGTGTGTGCTTTAGAGGTGTGAAGCTGCAGGAGGACAGTGTGAGAACTTTGAGCCTGACCAGTTCTTCATCAGCGTCGGGGTCAAAGGTGACACGTCCTTGTTTTCATTCGTCACCTCATTTAATGGCGCACACGACACACACACCGACACACACACACACACACGCATACGCACACACACTGTGAATCGACGCGCCGACTGAAGATCTTCTCACGCTGAAGTCCTGCAGGTGTCAACGATGGACTCCTCAGACTCCTCGTGTCTCTGGATCGGGTAATATCGGTAGACATGAATGAGTGGGGGTGAATGGATGATGGGTGGGGGTGAATGGATGATGGGTGGGGGTGAATGGATGATGGGTGAATGGGTGAATGGATGATGGGTGAATGGGTGAATGGATGATGGGTGAATGGGTGAATGCGTTGAAGGAGAAAAGCCCCAACGAGCAGCTGCAGCGTCTGAAACGCTCATTAACAGCGGGACGACCCAGAATGCACTGCTTTATGAGAAAATAAATAAATATTCTACTTAATATCCGACCTCTGACCTCTCTGAACTCTTTGGCTGAGTGGAATGTCCAGAAATTCCCTTTGAAACTCAAAATCTGTCCACACAAGAATATCAATATTTGATCCAACACAACGTACTTAAATAAAATCCATCTTTATTTTGTTCCTCTTTGTGACGTCACGTGGGTTATTGTGACATCACTTTGTGATGGTTTGATGGACAGCTGCTGGCGGTCGAGGGTCCGTCCTGCGGCAGGTGTGAGGAAATGACACGTGGGACTGTGAGAACGCCTCGCCCCGCTGGTCAGACACCCGGAGGTCAAAGGTCAACTTCCTGTGAGCAGGAGGGACGCTCAGCAAGACATCAGCTGTCGGGGGGGAAAGAAGGACTCAAAGCAACGTTAGCATGCTAACAGCCTGCTGAGAACACATTAGCATTACACTGTTAGCTCGATAACATGCTAATGTCAGCCTGATTGGTCAGACCAACTTGTTAAAACCACACATCACTATGACATCATCGGCGTTTTCTGGGTGATGACGTCAGCAGCGTCATGGCAACCGGTGACGGCTCTTTTTGCCGTGGGAGGTGTGTGTGAGTGTGTGTAACGTACAGCGCACGTTTCATCAGCCAGAGCTTAAGAATAACACTTACTACTAGTAATCCTACTACTACTACTACTACTACTATTACTACCACTACTACCACTACGACTACTACTACTACTATTACTACCACTACTACCACTACGACTACTGCTACTACTACTACGACTACTACTACTACTACTACTACTATTACTACTACTACTACCACTACGACTACTGCTACTACTACTACGACTACTACTACAGTCAGTAGAAGTGTGAATTGACTCAACCTGGTTTCATTTAATGATCTGCATCCCATATTAATGCCGACTTCACACACTGTTACCGTGACGACCACGAGGCTTTCAGCAGCTTCTTCTTATTCTCTATGCACAGCAAATGATGCAACAGCGGCAGAAAACTATTTAGCACTCACAGTATCAATTAGTAATTTAATTATCCATGAACTTAACATAAAAACTTCAGTCCACAGGTTGTGATTGAGATGATTGGACCACGACTTAATAAAATGAAACATCGAGTCACGACGCCGGGGCTTGTGCAGGAGGCGGGGCTTATAGAGTCCGCCAATAACCGATGCCACCATATAAGGAAGCAGCAGGAGGAAGTGGGGATTTCTCATGTCATGTGACTTCCAGTAACAGAAATGCTGTCACGCGCACACAGAGCAATGAATAAAATGTGTGTTTCTTTATTTATCTCTTGCATATTTTTTGGGAAATTCCTGCACATTAAATCTTTTTGAAAAGAAAAATAATTAAGGAATCGTTTTTTATTTAAATGAAGATAAGATGTGACTTCCTATTTACTGAAGTGTCTTCATGCTCAAACCCTGCTGCTCTCTACTGTACATTTCCGTCTCTTGCATCTTTTACTTGTTACTAATCTGATAACTTCTCTCACGGTCAGTTGTGGATATAATTACTCCTCGCTTACGAGCATCTGCACATGCACTCTGTTTGTTTTGTTCACACGTTTTCCCCTGATAAAGGTCACGAGATTACGGACCTTTCTGGTACATAAACGCGGTGAATCAGTGACCAGATCAGCCGCTGTGTTGATGACTTTTTCTGCACACGGACCAGCTTTTATCTCTTGATAACCGTTTAGCATTTATCGAGGTTCTGTTTGTAGACCCCTTATTTGGTGCTGCGGGTCAGGACCACTTGGTCCTGCAGGAATGCCGGAGCGCTGCATCCCGCATTCCTTTCTAAAAACAGAAGCAGAGGGTTGTGTCTTTAACGTAGCTTCGCTCACAGCTAATGGGCCTCCGGTTTGTTCTTTTCCACCTCTGTGAAGCCAACCAGCAGCAGCAGCTGACTTCATTCCTGGAAAGTGTGTGTCCTTCCTCCTGCTGAAACACACACACACACACACACACACACACACACACACACACACACACAGAGGCGCACACAGTGGGTGGAATGGAGTTGTGTTCCTTGTCTCTGGTCAGAGTTCAGAGAACATTCATCCCGCAGAATTGCTGCTGAGAAAAGTCACGGTCCAGAGCAACCCGGGCGGCATTCTGGGTAGTGATGCGTGCAACGAGCCTGGCCGCATCAGCTGAGCGTAGCGCGAGAAGCTGATTGGCTGAGAGTGGGTCTCCGGGACGAAGAGCGCTGCAGAGGGAGAGAGAGAGAGAGAGCAGGACGCACATCTGTTCCTCACCAGATGTGTCAACTGTCAACTGGGTTTGAAACGATGAGGGTTTCACAGCCTGTTGTTACCTGTTGCCGTCTGGGGAAAGTGTTCATGTAACGACGATAGCAGGTCCGTGTCTCTAAACTACAGATCCTGATGCAATCCAACGTCTGCAGAAGAGGAAAGGAAAAAGATGCAGGAGATCTCACAGAGAGACACATCTGAGGACAGACGAGATCCCTTGGACACTGATTGTGTAACCAAACTCTTGTGTATCAGCATCAAACGTGCAGCACGACTCCTTCACTGCCTCTTCCTCCTCCTCCTCCTCCTCCTCCACAGGTTGTTTCATCCCTGCCTCCTCTTCTTCCTCCACCCTCCTTCTCTTTGCCTCGTCCTCCTGCTGCTCTCTTGCTTAAGTGAGTAATAATAATCCTCATAGCACATTTCACTGTGTGTGTGTGTGTGTGTGCGTCCGTGTGTGTTTTCCTCCCACACACTCTTCACACCTCTTCCTCAACGTCTTCAGATCTTCGTCCAGCTCCTCATCCTCTCCGTGCTCCAACACAACTGTCATGGACAAAGCATCACAACTGAATGTCTTCTCTTGGGGTTTGTTATGATCAATAATCAATGTGTGTTTAAACCTGTTTTGCTTGAGCTTCACGTGTCAACGCTGCATTCTGTGTGGTGACCAGCAGGGGGCGACTCCTCTGCTCCCATAGGCCTCGATGAGAAAGTTGGTTTATTCCCTCAGTCAACATTTTAAACATTGAGTTCGTGGTCTCAAATCTCTAGTTTCAAGTGTTCTTCAGCAGAGAACCCCGTACTTGTGCTTGTATGCAAATAGTGAACTTCCCCTCACAGAGAGCCATTTGACAGGCGCCTCCCTGCAGGGCCTCGCACACAAAGGACAGCATTTGCATGCTGGAGTTTGGATGTACGTCAGCGGGCTGAAAGGAGCGTTCACTGCTCAGGTCTCCTCTGTGCATGAAGACGTTCCTGTTTGTCCTGCAGGAGATGAACGAGGCGAGTCACGCACAGTGACTCTAATGGGCATTCACCAGTTGGAATTACAATCGCTATTTTGAGTATTTTTCAGCTAAAGACGGAAATATCAAGTGTTTCCCTACCGTTATAACTGCTGCTCAATGTAACTAATAAAGTAACTTGTAATCTAACAGCCTCGAAACGTTCAACCGACCCAAAACCTTCTGTCCTGGAAATATTTTTTTTAAATTTTAATACAAAGAGTTCATGAAAACCAAAAAGAGTTATTTAGATATTTTGTGTGTGTGTGTGTTTTTTTTAAGCCTTTAGCAGGACTCGGAGACGCAAGCGTGACTCGTGAGTTTAAATATTGACCTCTTTGACCTCTGACCTGTGAACCTTACAGTGTTTACCTCTGATACTAAAAGTACTACCAGTAGTAGTACTGCTGCAAATACTACAACTCCACTCCTCTTGTAACAAAATGCGTGTGTGTGTGCGTGTGTGTGTGTGTGTGTGTGTGTGTGTGTGTTTGTGTTGAAGGCTTTAAGTAAAGAAAAGTCCGGAACCTTTTAAGGAGGTGACCTGAAGGTGAACATGAAGAGGGGGAACATTTAAATACCGTAAAGTCTTCTGGTTTGTGGAGCTTTTAAAACATATCATTAAAGAATCGTAAAGCTGAAAACACAAAACAAAGAATTAAATATAATTATAAGGAACAAAATACACAAACATTGTATGTTTACATATAAACAAGATATTTACACTGAACAAATGAACATATTAAACTCAGATTTATTAACAATGTTGACTTGTTTTTGTGTGATAAAACTATGTCTCTCTGTCCTCTCACAGCCTGTCTGTCTCTCTCTGTCCTCTCACAGCCTGTCTGTCTCTCTCTGTCCTCTCACAGCCTGTCTGTCTCTCTCTGTCCTCTCACAGCCTGTCTGTCTCTCTCTCTGTCCTCTCACAGCCTGTCTGTCTCTCTCTGTCCTCTCACAGCCTGTCTGTCTCTCTCTGTCCTCTCACAGCCTGTCTGTCTCTCTCTCTGTCCTCTCACAGCCTGTCTGTCTCTCTCTGTCCTCTCACAGCCTGTCTGTCTCTCTCTCTGTCCTCTCTCAGCCTGTCTGTCTGTCTCTCTCTGTCCTCTCTCAGGCTCTCTCTCTGTGTTATCTCAGCCTGTCTGTCTCTCTCTCTCTGTCCTCTCTCAGCCTGTCTGTCTCTCTCTGTCCTCTCTCAGCCTGTCTGTCTCTCTCTGTCCTCTCTCAGGCTCTCTCTCTGTGTTATCTCAGCCTGTCTGTCTCTCTCTCTCTGTCCTCTCTCAGCCTGTCTGTCTCTCTCTGTCCTCTCTCAGGCTCTCTCTCTGTGTTATCTCAGCCTGTCTGTCTCTCTCTCTCTGTCCTCTCTCAGCCTGTCTGTCTCTCTCTGTCCTCTCTCAGGCTCTCTCTCTGTGTTATCTCAGCCTGTCTGTCTCTCTCTCTCTGTCCTATCTCAGCCTGTCTGTCTCTCTCTGTCCTCTCACAGCCTGTCTGTCTCTCTCTGTCCTCTCTCAGCCTGTCTGTCTCTCTCTGTCCTCTCTCAGCCTGTCTGTCTCTCTCTGTCCTCTCTCAGGCTCTCTCTCTGTGTTATCTCAGCCTGTCTGTCTCTCTCTCTCTGTCCTATCTCAGCCTGTCTGTCTCTCTCTCTCTGTCCTATCTCAGCCTGTCTGTCTCTCTCTGTCCGCTCTCAGCCTGTCTGTCTCTCTCTGTCCTCTCACAGCCTGTCTGTCTCTCTCTCAGTCCGCTCTCAGCCTGTCTGTCTCTCTCTGTCCTCTCTCATCCTGTCTGTCTCTTTCTGTCCTCTCACAGCCTGTCTGTCTCTCACAGTCCTCCAGTTACTGATGTAGCCTACGGTATTCTGTGTCTCTTTCTGTGTTTTGTCCCTATTTGTCCTCTTGTCCCTACAGGTTTCTCTGGATCCAGAACCCGTCTTGCTGGTTTCAGATCAGTTTGAAGTGAAATCTGACCTGCAAGAGGAGACAAAAAGGGACAAAAAAGGACCAAAAGGAGCCTTCCGTGAAAACCTTCACAGGTCTTCAACAAACCCCAGAGGGGACATGCATGAAGGTTACTGTCTCTGTGTGTCGAGAGACATTTTGTGTCCCAACATACTGCCGCCAACCTCAATGAGACGTTAAATAACCTGTAAATGTACTTTCCCCCAATGGAAGACAAAGTGAAGAGGAGTCTTTTCATCTCGAGGGACACACTGTACAACACAGTAAATAATACTAATGTTAGTACAGTAAACAGTACTACTACAGTCCTCTCAGTGTGAGGAGAGTTTCTCAGCTGTGTGTGTGTGTGTGTGTGTGTGTGTGTGTGTGTGTGAGAACCGGCAGGATGCCCAGTATCACATGACGGGAGGGAGTGTGAGAAAGAAGGAAGAGAGAGAGAGAGAGAGAGAGAGAGAGAGAGAGGTTGGGTGAGGGGGGCTGAGGGGGGCTGAGGGGGGCTGAGGGGGGGGGGGGCCTGGGAACAGACAGAGTGGAGATTTCCCTTCACCATAAAAATTGAACTGGGAACTAAATCATTTAAAAGAGAGACATCAAAACAAAATCTGAAGCAACGTGTACAGCGGTCAAAGCACAGCGTGGCTTCAGTGTGTGTGTGTGTGTGTGTGTACGTGTTCATGCAAACGTGTGCATGTACACTTGTGCATGTACACGTGTGCACGTACATGTACTTTATGTTCCTGTCAACATGCAGGAATACAAAATAACACATTTCTATTCCTTTGATCAGCCTTATTCTAGTTCTCTAACTCAGAGCTGTAATACTGTAATTCGGATTATCAGTAAATATTAATAATTATAGTTAGAAAAATAATAATCAATTCAATTAACAATGTGCATGAACTTGTCTGTGCATGAAAACAAGATAATAAAAAACCTGTTATTGATTATAAATATGTCTTATTACTAAGTTAATCAAAACAGTATATAGTATGGTGTAATATGATACGTTACTGTAGGATTTTATACGGTATGATACAGTCAGATATTATTACGGTAAGTTCTATTCTCTATTCATCTATTGGATCTTACTCATCCGCATCATCACCACCATGAAGGTATCAAGCTGCTGTTTTTGTTTGCTGATGGATAAAGGATGGACGCTAGGCCGTTAGCATCCATTAGCATTGATTGCTGTGCAGCAGGTAGAGATCAATAAGTGCAGAGTTGACACCTGAACCTGCTGACGTCCCAGTCTCCGTTTTCTTGCTATGTTTTAACCCCAAATACTCAGATGGCAGAAGGGTGAGAGCTCCGACAGGTGAGAGCTCACCTGAGACATTCTGTCACATGTTGATGTCCCGCTGAATCCTCATCCCTGTCAGTTTAAGGGGCCAAACGTCACCGAAGTGTGTGTGCATGTCATCTGGTTGTTGTGACAACAGAGGCGTGTGGGCGGCGCAAAGTGTTGATTGACAGCTCTGAGAATGTCAGCAAGTTCAGCAGCGTGAGATCGCGATCAAAAACATCAGCACGTTGCAGTCAATCAGAGGATCAACGTGACCTTGGTGCTGCACCTCAGTACAATTATGAATGTTCTGCACTACATCTCGTCTATGTTTTACATTACCACATTAACATATTACATGAAAACATACTGATCATATACACATTCATACTGTGTTATTTAGAATTTTAACTTAAATGTATTTGTCCTTTACTTTCATAATAACACTTTTATGGTAATTGTGTTCTTTCAGATGAAGGTGACATCATACGTTCCTCTCACTCCATCTGCAGCCTCCTGCTCTGATTGGTCCACTGAGCCCGGCTCACCGTCCGGCTCATCCAATGGAGGAGGGGGGGGGAATCATCAGCTGCTGAGTCACTATTCACATGAGATCAGCCTCCATCCCTCTCTCTCTGTTTCCCGCAGATCCTCATCACTTCCCAAAATCACATCAGCTGACCGGAGGCTTAGCGTGTGTTGGTGAGTGTGTGTGTGTGTGTGACATCATACATTTATTCTCCTCAGCTGATGTCACACTGCCTTTTTCAGCAATGACCCGCTCCACGAGCAAAACCAGGCCACCTTCCAACAATGTGTGTGTGTTATCTGATACCTGCAAGCCCATGCATTTACCAAGGTGTGTGTGTGTGTGTGTCTGTTATTCTGCAGCATCTCTCTCCCAGAGAAGCTTCTGCGTGATATAAACCTGATAACTTGGATGCACACTCTTTGTTTAAGTGACACTCACAATATTCTGCTGCAATTAAATCTGTGTGTGTGTGTGTGTGTGTGTGTGTGTGTGCGAGATGTTTGTGTATCACTCAGCAGAAAAAAGCCACACCGAGTCTCATTAGAAGCAGCTTTTCCATATATGGACAGCAGAGAGTCGCTGGAAAACAAAGGCAGCAGTCACGAGGCTGAAGAGAGTGTGTGTGCGTGTGTGTGTGTGTGTGTGTGTGTGTGTGTGCAGGGGGAGGACCAGGAGGGGGGGGGGGATTCCCTTGAAAACAATAGCAGCTTTTGCTTTGGCTTGGAGAGTATTTCTGTCCACATTTGAATGTCAGCAGTGAGTCAGAAAGTAGCTTGGAAATGAACCCAAACAGCCAGAGAGGGAAAACAAGCGCTCCCAAGGAAGGCGGGTGGGCGGGGTTCCAGTTAACCAGGGGTTGGGGCTGGGGGGGGGCACTGGTGACATACGCATTGACCTCAGAGGGCTGTGATTCAACGTCATCTGTCGGGGTGCAGTGAGAGGAGGGCGATGACACCACACGGCGTCAGGTGAAGGCCTGTTTTGAGCTCAAGTGGTGGAGGCGGGGACGGGGACGGGGACGGGGGGGGGGGGGGGGGGGTTGTCACTAGACTACAGGTCTTTAGGGGGTTCCGGTTGAATCAAAAGTCAAACTGAAGCATTTAAATGAGTCTCACGTGACGATGAATGAAGCTTTTCTTGTCAGCTGACACACACAAACGCTGACACACGAGCCCGGTCAGCAGACACTAAGGAACTGTTACTTTCTCCCTCACGGCCTGCAGATTATACCAAAACTGTGTTACTGTCCGTGTGCTTGTGTGTGTGTGTGTGCGTCTGCATGTGTTTGTGTTGCGGGGGAGTTAAACACCCAAATTACCATGGAGGAAAACTCCGGCCTCAGTTTCCTTCAGAGAGAAGGACGCTGATTTGTGGCGCCAACGTTTTCCTCCCCAATCCCCCCCTACTCCCCCCCTACTCCCCCCCTACTCCCCACCTACTCCCCCCCTACTCCCCCCCTACTCCCCCCCTACTCCCCCTCTACTCCCCCCCTACTGTTGCGACGAAACAGAGTGGAGTTGTTTTGAAGCTGCATCGCGTCTTTTCAGAATAAGAGCGAGAAGTACTCAGAAGTAGCAATTGAACTCAATTAGTAGAAGTACTTCATTGTACTGAAGTACAAGGCGAGAGTAAATAATTACTTTCCATCTGTGGCAAGATTTTGTAATCTTCTTTTCTGGAAAAAGTTTTTATCACAAAGTTCCGCAGCAGTTTTTCCTTCAGGCCGTTCTGTTATCAGTTATTGATTAGATCCTGAGGAGCCAATCAGCTGCTCATGGTCTATATCGGGCGTGTGCGGCTCAAGGCCATCTGAAGGAGGTTCAAGGTTAACAGGAAACACCTGAGGGGACACCCCTGTTGGAGAACACTCTCCTAATAAAGAACACTTGGTGTTGACGTCAGGCAACCTGTCAGGCAGTGGATCAGCTGGACCAGGTGTGTGTGCTGCAGTATGGAGACTGTTGTTGAGGAATCCCCCCCCCCCCCCCCCCAAAAAAGAAACAGACCTCCTCCCATGAAGACCAGCACCAGCTGCCCCCCCCCCCTGCAGACTTAACTCAGCTATAAACAAGCACACATTAGGCATATAAAACACATATAAAAGATATAACATGAGTTCTAACTGTAGTTATCTTTACAGAGAAAGAGAGAGGCTTCCTGAGGAATGTGCATCACATTCTTCTCCAACACACACACACACACACGCACACACACACACACACACACACACACACACACACACACACCTCAGGAGTCAGAGTTCAGGTGGTGTTCTTGGAAGTGTGCAGACAAAGTCCTTGTTACTGGGTGGGCCGGTTTACGGAGGGACAAAGCACTGGCATTCAGCTCTCTGCAGGGCCGTGTGTGTGTCTGTGTGCGTCAGTGTGTGTTCAGGGTGTGTGTGTGTGTGTGTGTGTGTGTACCTGGGGGGGGTTCAGCTGAAGGATTTCTGAGAACAGGTCTCTGCAGTGTTCCTCTTTGCAGAAGCATCGCACAAGTTTGAAAAAACACGGGACGAGGGAGATGTAAATATTGTTGTGAGGGAAAAGGAACAAATGTTTAATGGAAACTTAAACGCCGCGTTGTTCTTTCTTCTGTTCCCTCGTCTGCACACAAGCGCACACACATGCACGCGTGCACGCACGTGGAACCAGAGAACACGCTGCTCCTGCAATGTGATCGATGACATAAAGATGCATATTGATTACTTTAATGGGAGACCAACGAGTGTGTTTGGATTCATTGAAAGGAGCAGCTCCCTTGGAGTGTGTTACATAAGAGGCATGACATAACTCCCCCCCCCCCCCAGCCCCCCCCACACACACACACACACACCTGAGTTAGAGACAGTTTGTCCTCAGAGTTACAAACAACCTGCGAAACGAAAAGGCACCGGTTGATATAAGATAAACAGCCCGTTTATCTGCCCGTCGCAGTAGAAAGATTATTAATTAAACCCACGAGTTATATACTGAAGGTTTGTTTTATTCTTCTCATAAAATCCTCCTTCTTTGGATAAATATATAAATATTGGATCAGATGGAAAATACACACATCTGACGTCAGTTTCATGTTTCTAAATATAAATAATGTTTTCAGTCTTGAGAGCAGACAGAGATTCAGTGATAGAGACGTTGAGTCACACAACCACACACACACTACACACACACTACACACACACACTACACACACACACAGACTCTGGTTCCAGATGTTGCTGATGATGTCATGGTCTCAGGACTTTCTCCTGATGAATCATCATCATTATCTCACACACACGCTACTAGACAAGTAAAATGAGCAGTAAACAAGTTTTTGTTTTTCACCAATTTAATACCAAAAATAGATCCAATAAAAAGGATCTAACATTAAGTGGATTATTGATTTACTCGTGGTGTTGTTTTCTTGTTGAACATGACTCAAAGGAGCTGAGTCTAATGATACTTACATACAGTGGTAATAAAAGCCTAGCGGTATTATTTGAAATGGGAGCATTTAAAGGGGTAGTGGTACAGTGGTGGTATTGGTATGAACAGGACAAAAGGATGCAGAACAAGAACAAGAAGGCGGTGATGACTCGGCAGAAACCCTCGGGTCTTCCTCGGCGCCCACGCATCCGACCTCAGGCCAGATGTGTCACAGCTGGACCGGCTCTCCGATAGCATGAGTTACTGAGCGTGATGCCGTTACCTAGCAACGAGACTCGCCTCCTCCGCCGTTTGTTTTTCTAAAGGGAAGGCCGGCACAGCCGCGTCTTTGTGCGGCCCAAACAGACGCCGTCATGTGACCCGAGACACACAAACACACGTGACAGGCGGCCATGTTTGACCCCTCACGTGAACACAAGGCAGTGTGTCTGTCTGTGTATGTGTGTGTGTGTTACAGTACTTTACTCTCGATCGCCAAAGCCCGTCTATATTCCTCATTCATCAGCTAATGACTCCTCGTTAAGACCTGCTGTCATTGCTTTAAATCAGATGTTCATTTGCTGTCTACTCTTTCCAACAGCACAATGAAACGATTACATTGTTAGCCGCGGGCTCATTTAAAATATGATTGCCGTTATACCTTCAGGGCGTTCACTGGTTTAACAATTATCATTTTACCAGCCTCATCAGTCTCTAAAGTGTAGCTGATATTGAGCTAACGTTGAGCTAACGTTGTTCTGACGTTGAGCTAACGTTGAGTGAAGGTTGAGCTAAAGTTGAGCCAACTTTGAGCTAACGTTGTTCTGATGTTGAGCTAACGTTGAGTGAAGGTTGAGCTAAAGTTGAACTAACTTTGAGCTAACATTGTTCTGACGTTGAGCTAACGTTGGCCTGAGGTAAATAAAAATGTTGGTTAATGTGTATTTTTGCTGGTAAATTAAATAACGAATATAATCATGAAATAATAATTCAACCAGAATGAAAACAATGAACTTCAGTGTTATTTTTAGTGGCGACGGGCAGAAACGTGAACCTTTAAGAATCGTCATTCACTTCCTGTTTGGGTCTCTTCAGTCGTGACGTGTCATTCTCTGATTTGTCGCGTCAGTAGAAGAAAGACAAACGTTGACCTTGTTGTCCCGACAACCAGGCGCCGTTTAGCTAAATCCAGCGTTTTATAATTCTGCAGATTGTCATCGGAGCGATTAGCGAGAGGCGGCGCATTGAGCCCCGGGTCGCCATTAGATTTAGTCACAGAAATAAAAATATATAAGGCAGTTTGAAAGCATGAAAACAAGACCCGATGGTGTCATTATGTAATGAACGTTGTTGATTAGTCACAGTCACATGCAGCCTCATCAATGCCTGTATTTGTGTGTGTGTGCGTGTGTGTGAGCAGACAAAAGGCTGTCACAGCCAATCAGTCAGTTTGTCCCCTGCAGCTGTTAGTCAGCACTTAAAGAGTCGCTGTGTGTCCATCCAGAGTTATAGATAGCAGCAGTGCAGGGACACGTGGACGAGGAGACGCTCAAGTGTCCTCTGAATAGACCGAGGGGAACAACGGAGCTTCAGTGCCGGGGGTCAGAGACCCAAACTGGTCCCTCAGTGGAGATCTTTGAGGTGCGGTTAAAGGGTCAAGGTTCAGATACTAAAGAGACAGAGATGTCTCACTCGACTGCAAAAACACATTCATGTGATCATTTGTTTACTAAACTCATAGTTTTGTTTCTTCAACAGAAGAGAAATTTTCCCATATTTTTTTATTTTTTATTTTATTTAAGTATATCAAGTTTGATAAACTACAATATTAAGTTGTTGTTATTCATATTTGTGATGACAAAGTATTTTTTATATTAGACATTAGATCTTTAAAGATGCCATTTTTGCATCTTGAAGAATTTTATTGGAGTATTTTTATAATTTAGAACCAAATTATTTTATAATTATCTCAATTTTAAAGTGTATTTTGAACTTTGTGAACGTATTACAGTAATTATAGAATATTCATGTTTTACTGTTGAACAAAATACATATACACATAGCAGAAATAATACAAAATATTATTAAAACTCTATTGGCCGAGAGACAAAAGATTTTCAATGTGCTTTAGATAAAACAAACAAAATCAGTATTTTAATATATTAAAATATTATACAATATAACAGTTCACAGGGAGACATTAAATCAACTGACAGTAAGTCAGTTGAGGAGCTTCAGATCATTAATAAGTTTATTGGTAATAAACAAGGTAATAAATTTGTGTTTCATTGGACAATAAACTGAAAACAGAAAGTTGCGAAAACTCGTTTTCAACAAGCGTTTTAATTCAATCAGAATCTCGTCATGTGGATTAATGAGAGTTCGGCTAGCGTCCCTCGCTGTGTGTGTGTTAATCCGCTCAGACATCTGGTGTGTGTCTGTGTGCGTCTGTGTGCGTCTCTGCTGTGACAGCAGTGTACTCTTTGTTTTAGACATGAAATCAGCTGCGGAGACGAGAGGTTCAATTATTAAACGGGATTGTTGGGAGACAAGCGTCTGATGAGAAAACATTTAGTTCAGGATGAAGCATGAACTCACACACACACACACACACACACACACACACACATTGAGGGTTTAAAGGTGCTGTCAATCCTCACAAAACCAGCAACACACATCGATTGTGTGTTGGACGGTTGTTCATATTTTTATTCTTTGGTTTCACATAAATATTGAAGCTGTCTGAAGTGTCTCATTTGTGACATAATTAAAAAGCCTCTTTACATTAAATCTGTGTCTCTTTTATCCAAAGAAGTGAAATGAAATTCGGAGAGATGTTTGGACAGTTTAAGCCGTGTTCGTGTGAGCAGATGTTTCATAGTTTGTGTTCTTAGCTTTGATGAAGACGATTACTTTACGTTATGATGATGAAGACGATGTGTGGAGCCTCCTCAAGCCTTTGGTTCCATCAGAGAAGAACTGAACTGGTTCTGCTGGTTCTCTGCAGCCAGGGTTGATCCTCAGAGGAACCCGACCAAAGGCGTCCTTCACCAAAGACTGCGTCAGCGGCTTTTCTTTACAGGATAAAAACACGGGTTTGTTCTGTTAGTCGGCAAGGCAACAAGTGTGTGTGTGTGTGTGTCTTAACAAGCTTAGAACTCACCCACGTGTCCCCCCCCCACCCCCACCCCAACCTCATCCACCCAAACACACACACACACACTGAGGGAGGCCTCATTCTGGGTCATCCATGGAGACCCTGCCCCCCCCCCTCCCTCAGCTGGCCTCCATCAGCAGCAGACTGGGGATTCCCAAACAACGCTGCGTTGCTACGGTAACCGGTCCAGCTGAGAGGACACACACGGACACGTGGACTCTCTCTCACACACACACACACACACACACACACACACACACACACACACACACACACTGCGTATTGTTTCCTGCAGTGAAAACACAGTTTATTACTGAAATAGAGACGCCAGAGGGACACAGATGACCGTTTGTTAAGCCCCGCCCCTTTTGGTCTCACATTACAACTGAACTCAATCCGGTCAATTCAGAATTTGTCTGAATTGGCAGAATCAGCAGGGGTTCGTTAGTGGGATTTACAAATAGTTTTAATACCTTCAGCTATCAAAGCTTTATCTACAGCTTCATACAGATAGCAGCAGAGTTCTAGCAGTTGTTCCCACAACAAAACAAAATGTATTAAAATATCAATTCCAACCAGACTAAGCTATGATTTTAATTAATTAAAGTAGGGCCAGGACTGATCCCTGAGGGACTCCAGTGGACTAAAAGTGACGTCATTAGAGTGGTTTCGTAGAATCATTCCAACCCATTAAATAACTTCTTCACACAGAGCTTCACTGTGCACATTCTTAACCTGTGCCCTACTCGCTTTTTCTTCTTTTCTCTTACTTTGTTTATTGTTTGGCCTTTTTGTCGTTGTATTATTATGGAAGATAAAGATGAGGTAAGACGTCGTTTATTGTCACAATGGGAACAATAGTGCTACATTCAGTTGGAAAACATTACTTATCTAACCAGATAGTACAGAAGTCCATGAAAGGAGCACAACAACATCGACTGTAAATGACCAAAATAAACATTATCAGATGTTTGAGGAAACATTTATGATTTCTGAAAACAAGACGATCGCTTCTCGATCTGCAGATGCAGATGCTCCCAATGACCCAATAAGGAAGCAGGTTGTTGGACCACTCAGCGTGTGTGTGTGTGTGTGTGTGTGTGTGTGTGCGTTGGTTTAAAAGGATTAGACATTTTACTGGAAAGATTTTCACAATGAGCTAAAACAAAGGAAGCGTGACAAAAAGGTCAAACGCTTCAGGAATGTGAAGAATGAAGCGGGAGATTCTCTGGAATCAGGATCTCTAAACTTCTCCCCCTCTGTCTGTCTGTCCCTGTCTCTCTGTGTGTCTGTCCCTGTCTCTGTCTCTCTGTGTGTCTGTCCCTGTCCCTGTCTCTGTGTGTCTGTCCCTGTCTCTCTGTGTGTCTGTCCCTGTCTCTCTGTGTGTCTGTCCCTGTCCCTGTCTCTGTGTGTCTGTCCCTGTCCCTGTCTCTGTGTGTCTGTCCCTGTCTCTGTCTCTCTGTGTGTCTGTCCCTGTCTCTCTGTGTGTCTGTCCCTGTCTCTCTGTGTGTCTGTCCCTGTCTCTCTGTGTGTCTGTCCCTGTCCCTGTCTCTGTGTGTCTGTCCCTGTCTCTGTCTCTCTGTGTGTCTGTCCCTGTCCCTGTCTCTGTGTGTCTGTCCCTGTCTCTCTGTGTGTCTGTCCCTGTCCCTGTCTCTGTGTGTCTGTCCCTGTCTCTCTCTCTCTGTGTGTCTGTCCCTGTCCCTGTCTCTGTGTGTCTGTCCCTGTCTCTCTCTCTCTGTGTGTCTGTCCCTGTCCCTGTCTCTGTGTGTCTGTCCCTGTCTCTCTCTCTCTGTGTGTCTGTCCCTGTCTCTCTGTGTGTCTGTCCCTGTCCCTGTCTCTGTGTGTCTGTCCCTGTCTCTCTCTCTCTGTGTGTCTGTCCCTGTCTCTCTGTGTGTCTGTCCCTGTCTCTCTCTCTCTGTGTGTCTGTCCCTGTCTCTGTCTCCCCCTCGGCTGACTGTGTCTCTCTCTGTCTGTCTGTCTCTCCTCCATTGAGTCATTTATAATTCCAATAACATCCACATAAATCTTTTAAAATATGTAAATAACTGAAGCTGCAATATCTGGCGCTTAATATGACAACTTTTACAATATATATAATAGATTCATATCATTTAAAATAATACGACTGAATATTATAATAATATTATTAATAAAAAAAACTCTGGAGCAATTAAATACATTATTAACTTCTCAGATGCATGAGGGAGAAGTAGAAGTGAAGTACTTGAGTACTTGAGTAACTGTAATAGTTTAATTTCCCTGCAGCCGGTTCAACGTCTGGTTGGAAAGACTGAAACTGACGGTTTTCCTGTCCGAGCTGCAGAGGCACAACTCCATATTTGGGCGTGGATGATGTCACCGTCTGTGCACCGGCATGAGCCAATTGGAGCGGGTCAGCAGCGCGCCGAGACTCAGACCTGGACCTGGAGCAGACTGAGAGGACAGGACGGCCTGCTCTGCTGCTGCTGCACACACAGACACACACACTCACACACACACACACACACACACACACACACACACACACACAGACACCCTGCCCCGGTGCTGCAGGGAAATTCTATCCTGAGAACTGTTTGTGCTGGAATACCATCACATGTCATCACACAGGAATGCAGCGCTCTGATCTGAAACCAGACGGCGAGTCCTGCAGAGACCACCGGGGGACCCGCCTGCACGAGCACCCATTACCCATGATGCACCACCTAGACCTCATCTGTTCTCATCTCATCTCCGTCTGTATATGATTCGCTCAGTTCAAGATTAGATCAGGAGGCGTCTTGATGAACGTTGTTGTGTCATTGACCGTGAAGGACAGACACCGTGTGAACGTGAGCTCGTGCTGGAGGTGATCTCAGTCGACACAGGGGTGAGGGGCGGGGCTTACACCTGGGCAGGGCGCCAGCCTGCCGGGCTCTTTCGCAGTGTGGGAACACGTTGACCTGATACACTGACCTGCACGGGTTTTTGACTGCAGGAGATACAAGGAGATGAAAACACCTCAATGAAAGGGCCCACATTTAAAACATCGGAATCGGTCACTAATTCACCGTCTAATCAGTCGGCGTTCAACCCCTCTGACCTGTCAATCATTGAGTCCCTGCGGAAACAGGAGCTGCACAACTCAAAGTGCTGCTGCTGAGGCCACGCTGACATCTGCACAAACCTCACGATCCCACCTTCACGCGCAGATGGAGGGATTCAGGTGTCAGGGATGTGGGAGTTTAGATTAGAGTCGGGTCTCAGTTACGACTCTAGTTTGTTTATAACGGTGTAAAAAGAGGAGGGCAGCAGATGTAAATATAGAGAGAGAGAGAGAGAGAGACATACAAAGGGAGGGGGGGGGGGGGGGGGGGCACGACATTCCAGGAACTTATGCAACAAGCTGCAAAGACTCACCTGTGGCCTCGTGGGAAATGGGAGGCACGGGCTCTGTTTTGACACTCGGGAGGCCACTGTAGAGGTCATGTGACCGTTTGACCGCAGCTTGACGTCCGCTGGACTCGCGTGGACCGGAGGGCCGAGACGCTAAGGGAGGGACAGAGGAGAGACGTCAGCAGGAAGCACTGTTGTAATCTGTGGGACGACATGGAGTCTTTATACCGATGTGAGAAAGATTTGGGTTTGTGTCAATGTGTAAATACCCATCGAGGGTCTGTGGTTCTCCGGGGAAGCCGAGCTGCTGTTCAGGCTCTGGGGGTCTCAGACAGGCAGCAGCTGGTCCGGCGAGGGCCGGGGGGTGGGGGGGGTTTAATTGAGAGGAGGGGGGGGGGGGGGGGGTGAGGACGCAGAATTAGCAGCCAATCAGCCCGTGGATCGGCGTGCTGAGGACAGACTGCAGAGCTGCAAGTGGTCGGAGAGAGTTTGGGAACTGCTCCTCTTTAGCATCTGTTGTCCTAACGTCATGTGACCCCCCCCCCCCCCGCCCCCTCCATCCCTGCTGTCTGTCTGCTGTCAACAGAAGGAAAAGTGTCACGTTTTTTTAATCACAAACTGCTGAATAAAAAGTAGAATATGTCCAAAATGTCCATCTTTTTCATCGTTTTGTTTGTGTTTAACAGCAGATTGTTTATCTCTAAATATCTTCTGTGCATTGAGTGATGATTCTTGCGGCTGGTTTGTCTCCTGAGGATCCAGAGCTCACACTTTGTCCTCCACGTGGACACGTGTGCAGCGGTGCATGCTGGGATTCCTCCTCAGAGTCGCCGTGACACTCGAAGGCGCCGTGTTGCGTCTGGTGACCACTTCCTGTTTTGCGCTAATGGTTGAACGGGAACTGAACTGTCCCACAGGAAGACGCATCAGAGGGTCTTCACCGACTTCCTGTTTAGAAATATGTTACAATGTGACTTAAAAAAATTAAACCGTTTTATTTATCAAGCCCTTTTAAAAAAAGAGAATCCCCCCAAAACTCCCCTTTCATTCTCACTCAATCAGGGACCATGAGGTCTCATGTTAAGGGACAGTCATCTGCTGGAGGACACATCTCCGTCTGTTGGACCCGTCTCACTTCCTGGTTTTCTGATATATTTAACATGACAAAATCACACGGAACAAAGTCCCCCGTCCCCTCCTGTGAAGCTCAGAGACAGCAGAAGGACTTTAACGTCCAGCTGTCTCGTGGACAACTCTCCCAGCACTGAGTCCATCGCTAACGTCTTCCTGTCTTTGTCCCGGCGAGACGTGAGTGAGCCCCGTCCTCCTTCAGGACAACAGAGGAACTGAACGTGTCCTTGACTCCGACTCAGGTCCCTCCTCGCCGGTCCGTCCCCCCCTCGGTCCTCCTCGTCCCGCACCGCTCATTGTTGTCCCCATGTGAACGTCTCCCCAGGTCGGCGCGGGCGAGACAATGGTCTTTTGTCCCTCAGGCGGAGAGCACTTCCTCTCCTCCTCCGTGTCCTTATCGCCGCGTCCCCGCAGCACAAACGAGCTGCTGACAAACCCGAGGACGGACAGGGGGGACAGAAGTCCCGGAGGCGGACAATGAGTCGCAGCTGGAATGTGAAATAATGATGACGGCGGACATCCTGCTCACATTCTCTGTCCCGTTGTGTCCCTCTCACTTTATGTTACACACACTCATCAGGACAAATGTCCTGTTTGTTGACATTCACCAGTCTGTCCACAGGCCGAGTGACCGTGACCTGAAGCTGAGAGGAAGAGGTCGGGGGACAGACACCGTCCACGAGAGACGATATGAGGACACATACTAATATACAGAGCAAATACTTAATATCAGAAGGTCACAACAATAATCCAAGTCAACTCAACTGTTGAGAAGGATTTAAACAGTTTGGTGCAAATGCTGCATGCACACACACACACACACACACACACACAGACACACACACACACACACACAGACACACACACACACACACTGGGTGTTTCCTCTGAATCCCTTGTGGCCTCAGATCAAAGAGTCTCAGGTACAGAATGTCCTCATCAGTTGTAAAAAGACAATACAAATCAAATGAAAGGTATGAACAGAACCTGTTTGTATAAAGAGTTTTTTTAATTTCTCAAAATTTGTGAAAGTACAAAGTGTAGAAGCTAAGCTAACATGCGCTGTTTGAACCAACGACAGTTAGCATTAGCATTAGCATACATCCTGAAAACACATTGCAGTTACTTTTAAATGTTAGCGTGTCACTGCATGCAGGAGTGGACAAAACAACAGGAACACAACAGGAAATGTGATCATAAAACTACTGTGATTACGCTGGATCACATGGCCGCCTCGATGCCGACCAATCACAGCGAGGCATTCAACGTTATAAACAGCTGTGGTCATTTGGCTCAAGTGTGAGAGTCTCCACCTGAACTTTGACCTCCAGCACTTCAAGCTCCATCCTGTCACGATGTTGAGAGAAGATGGTAGGGGGGGGGGGGTCAACAGGAAGTGGAGAGTGGCTTAGAGGTCAAAGGTCAGAAGGAGAAACCGTTTTCTTCCTGTTTTACTGATGGCATTTCAATCAGACTGTGTGTGTGTGTGTGTGTCAGTGTGTCAGTGTGTGTGTGTGTGTGTGTGTGTGTGTGTGTGTGTCAGCAGCATTTAGTGGTTACTGGCTGTAAGTGAGGAGCGCGTGGCTGGAATCACTCGCTGTGGTTAACCCCTCCACAATAAAAGCACCCGACTTTGGTTAGTGACTCTCATCCACCGTGGCTCTAATGCGTCAAACCCCCCCCCCCCCCCCTCGACAGGGCCTCGACCCTGACGCTCAGACAGCTGCAGGGAGGAGGAGGAGGAGGGGGGAGGGAGGAAGGAAGTGGGAGGAGGAGGCAGAACGAGGCCGATAAGGGAACCCTCCTGTGATCTGGGTTTGGGTCTGGACTCAGATCAAAGTCTGCGGTCTGGGTGTAAATGAACACAAAGAGAAACTTAAAGACTCACAAAGAAGCACTTTAATGACGGAAAACCTCAACGGAGACCTTTTCTTTTCTGTCTAAATCCGGTTTGGACAAATTTAAAGAGTTTAGAATGAGTTTTTCAAATTACAGAACGAATAACGATGTTATTGAAGATGTATCGGAACAGATTGAGTCAGATTTATGGAGAGAGTTAGAAAACATTTTGTCACTCAAAATGTTGGATGATTGGTAAACATGTGTGTGTGTGTGTGGGTGTGTGTGTGTGTGTGTGTGTGATCTCATCTCAACCTTCAAAATGAAATATTATTTTCACTTCAAACATGTTCCTTTGAAGTCATTAAATCATTTAAGGAATCTGCATGTTTTAACAAATAAAAATGAAATATAAACAAAGACAACTCTATGTTTTATATTTAAAGTCAAACTCTTCAAGTGTAACTTCACGACAGATTTTCCCTACAACTCCCAGGGTGCATTTCACCAACAAACCTCCTCACGGAGCGTCTCATCCTGCTGATGAAGATCCATCGGTGTGAATCCGTCCACTGTCTCTGTTCTTCTTCTTCTGCTTCTTCTGCTTCTTCTTCTTCTTCTTCTTCTTCTTCACCACAGCAGCAGCAGCAGCAGCAGCCGAGGCTCATGGGTAATGTAAGACGTGCGCCTGGAGCCCACTTGGAGCAGCACATGGTTGCAAAGCCTCTGACCCCGGCGGTTAAAGGACGAAGGTGTGGAGACGATGAGAAGCTTCGGGGGAACGTCTGTCTTCATGCAAATGAGATGCAAACGACATGCAAATGATGGGATTTACGTCAGGAAAGACTTTAAAGCTGTGGCCGATTTGCATCAGAAGTTCAGAGACGAGACTCATGGCGTCTTTGTGAAAGCAGAAAGCGTTTCAGTGCTCACAAACTCTTTATTTCGTTATTTCACGTTAAACTGTTTATTTCGTCCGCGGGAAGCTTCTGTCGGTCTGTTTGCTGAAGTCAATTAAGTTTAATAAACAAATAAACTATAAAGAGGGGGCGGAGCTTCAGGGCTCTCCGGTCCAGAAAGGGACAGACAGAAAGACAGAAAGACAGAAAGACGGACACGGACTCTTTGCAGAGACGCGTCCGGTTCGAAGCCCCAAAGCTTCTCTCACATCTCTGCAGGAAAAACGTCATCTTAGAGGAACTGATTCTCTCATGGAAATCTTTTATTAACATTTAGCACGACTTTCTTTCCTTTAGAAACTTGTCATCAAACTACAAATGAGGAGAGGAGGAGGGGAAACGCACTTTTTATTCTGCTTTAATGGATAATAGTTGATCTTCAGGTGGGTTCCTAAACGTCACCAGCTTCTCGTACCTCTGTCCCTGCAGGGACCTCCTGAGCAGCTGTGATTGGTTCCTGCTGATCACATGACGTTTGGCCTTCGCCTCCTCACTCCGGCTCCCTCGTTTCCTCCTCTGTTCATTTCTTTTAAAAAACTTAATCGGAGCATTCATGATCCGGAGGAATATCCAAGAACCCCCCCCCCCCCCCACTCCTTCTAAAAATACCGTTTCATTAAAGCCGTCAACTGTCACCGTATCAGACGGCGCTGTGGTCGTCTGCTCCACCTCCGCTCCGCGCCGACTCCGCCCGTCTGGGCCTAAATGAGGCCTTTCTGGCTCCAGACGTGTGGTAAACCCGGAGAAGCAGACTTTAATCCGTCCCTGCAGAGAGAGAGAGGGGGGACCACACAGACTCTGCAGACTGACTCCCACACCACATGTACAGACAGTGATTCACCACCCCCCCCCCCCCCCCCACACACGCACAAATCAAGCGCTTCTTCCCTCTCCGGACGCCGCACGCGCTCCTCGTGCTCCTCGCGCTCCTCGTGCCTGCAGAACTCTTCACACATCCAGAGCCGCCCCGGCTCATCAAAGCTGGATTTCCCAGCTTTCTGGGCGCCGCATTCCTGCTTCCCCCAAACAGCCGGGTGGATGGAATGTGAGGAATGTGGGGAATGTAGCGGGCATGCGACAACGCCGGCACACTCGGAAACCCGTGACTTCGCTCGAACGCCCCGGGAGCGCAAAACAGGAAGCAGAGGGAGACGTGAGGGAATCGGCGAGGGTCACGAGTCTGTGCAGGAAACCGCCAGCAGCTTCCTCCAGAGCACAAAACTGACACTTAGTGAGAAGAAGAAGAAGAAGAAGAAGGAGGTCTTAATGTTTCTGCAGGTCAGCGAGCAGCAGGAGGGCGGGGAGGGGGGAGAAGGAGGGGGGGGGGGGGGTGGAGGAGGACCCTCAGCAGCTGTTGAAGCGTCTCTGCTGGTCTTTCAGTTCAGATCCTCCTCACAAGGAGATTGGCGACCCGACCATGCTTTCTTCCGGCTGACCTCTGACCCCTCCGACCCCCTCAGGGATTCACACCTTTCGAGTTCTTCACAGATCCACAAGCTGTAAACTCAGAGGCGTCGACTTCACACCAGAAATTAAACTTGATGTTGTGCTATTTATGTATTGAATGTGTTTTCTTCATTTCACTTTGATTTCATGTCAGTTAATTGAAATTCTTTAGTTTGTGATCGTTGGTTGAAAAGATACTTCACATTTTAATGACATTTATTGACATTTTATTGAGATATAACCAGAAAACAGTATTCAGAATCAATGATACAATCAGTTATTGTTTGTTATCAAGAGGTTTTTGCCATGAATATTAATTAATAGGTGTCAAACAGCATTAAAGGACCTTGACCTTTGATTGTGGATTCATTGTGACAATAAAGGTGGAGGTGCGGCGGAGGAGGAATGTGAAGAATGTGGAGTAACATTGATTCCACCTGTTCACAGCGGAACCTGAAGGCACCACACCATTAAACTCAGATTCAATTTATTCATCTGCTTCACCACAATGACTCTCATAGACAAACACAGACGTGTGAAACATCTGTGTGTGTGTGTGTGTGTGTGTGTGTGTGTGTGTGTGACAGCTGAGGCTCTCTGCTCAGCGCTGTGACTTCTGGGGGTCGTGGCCTCGCTGACCTCCGTCCGCTCCTCGGGGGGGGGGCGGGGGAAGCCTCCCAGGTGTGCAGTGGGAGCACTGGTTGGACCCTTCTCTCACACTTCACCAGGCTGCTGGTGCATGTTGGGTGGCTTCGATTTGGGGAACAGACGTCTGACTCAGCGGCAAACGCCGGTCAGATTGACTGTTTTTCTGTGTGCGAAGCTGACATCGATTAGCCGGGTTTACCTGAGGCTCAGGTGAGCAGGTTCACCTCCACCCTGACATTAAAATAATCCTACACCTCCAAGCCTCAGCTCCACCTCCCAGGCGACTAGACGTCTGATACGGGAAAGACTAAAGTCGAAAGCATGTTCAGAGCTCATGTGTTTAAAGGGAACAGAAACCTCCAGCTAGTTTACGCATGCTAACGTCGCTACATGATGCTAACGTCGCTACATGATGCTAGCAGGTAGCTTCTGTTTCTGCAGGATGTTCACGTGATATAGATTATTTGTGTACATCATATCTGCTTTGTGTTCATCTAGAATAATGATGTTGTTTATGTAATATTATTTTAGTAATGATTAATTATTACTATAGTTTACGCAGCGTTTTCACTGACGGTTTCAGCCGTCACGCCGCGCTGCTATTTAGCCCCGGGCTATTTAAAGCGGGGTGCGTCGGGTCTGAGTCAGGGCCCCGGGACGCTTGTGGTGTGCGCGCGCGTGTGTGTGTGCGTATTGTGCGAGTGTGTGGGTTGCCGTGGCGTTGTGTTTGCGTCTGTCGGCTGCAGGGCGATGCCTGCAGTCTGCTGTTGTGGGTGTTTTCTGACTCCACTGATGAAACCGGCATGAGTCACACCGAGGCTGTGTGTGTGTGTGTGGGACATTGTGTCTTTGTGCATGTGTGTGTGTGTGTGTGGGACATTGTGTCTTGTGCATGTGTGTGTGTGTGTATGAAGGTGCGGGATCGGATTCCTGCAGCAGCCCTTGTTTGCTCTGGAACATATTTTGGGATGAGCTGTTTTACGCTGCACGCTATCTGCACATTTATCCTCGCCGCCAAGGAGACACGCCCGTGTGCCTGAGTGTGTGTGTGTGTGTGTGTGCGTGCGTGCGCGTGCGTGCGTGTGCTCGCAGATCAGAAGTCGGCTGCTTCATATCAAACACGTCAGACATGAGGGGTGTTTAACATTTGATTAAAGTTGTAAGTTGAAACTAAATTAAACAAGAAGGTAACAAAAATCTTTATTTCTAATAGACCCAAAAGGTCTTCCGCACCGGTATCAACCTCAAATGAGCACATCAGTTTCCCTCTCAGATGGACGTTGTCTTTGCAGCTCCAAAAACTCCAAGAAAATCAACTTCTCCGCAACGTTGCCCCTTTAAAATCAGTCAAATATGAATCGTGGCGTATTTAAAGAGTTTCTATAAATATGTGGCAGACGATTGTGATGCAGAGACCACTGGGGTGTGGGGGGGGGTCTGTGAGGAGCTGGGTGTGGGGGGGGGGGGGGGGGGGGGGGGGGGGGGAGTGGGAGCCCCTCCCTGCAGGGAGAGGCCTGAGGTCTGGTGGTTTCGGGGAGAAGGGTCTCTTAGGGGGCTGCTTTGTGGAGACGAAGATGAGGTCTATTTATTCTATTTTTATTCTCGGTTCCCACCCAAAGTCCAACAACAGAGACGACTGTAGCCGAGTATTTGAGTACACACGTACGTGTGCTCCTCCACCACACCTCAGAGGTACAAGCTGTTCACAACAGGACGAGTACTACGACTAAAACCCTTTCACGGAATAGCATTGCTTTGAGGGCGAGGTTTTGAGGTTCAGGTGTGTTCGTGTCGGCAGGCAGAATGGAGGCGGGACACGGGGGTGAAATTCAAACCCGCCGAATGACAGAAAACTCTGTTACAAACCACAGAAGAAGAAGCAGCAGGTGTCGTCCCAGCTGGAGAGGACGAGGAGTTTAACCGTCTCCGTCCAGCTGTCCTCGTCCCGGCTGGGGACGCTTTCTGCTCATTAAGGGGGCGGGGCCAGGAGTCGAATGGTCAAGTTACATTTGTTGAGATATGCATTTTACATAGGTCTCCACCGTGTCCCCCCCCCCCCCCCCCCCCCCCCCCGCCCCCTAATGAGCACTTCACCAGGTACCTGGTTATTAGACGTCCTGCAGCACCTCCTCCCATCCAGCGGAGCCCCACAGGGCGGCGTGCTCGCCCCCCCTTTCCTCTTCTCTCCTCTCCACGAGGAGGAGAACTTGGTTGCGAGCTTTGCAGATGACGCATTCGGTCGTCACAAATAAAAAAAGCAGACTTCAAATGGAGATCAATCAATCAACACCAGTGGTCCCAGTGGTTTCGGTGTAACTCACACGTCTCCCAACTTTGGCAGAGGAGCTAGAGGAGTTAAGTGACATAAAAAAATACAGAACCCCACCCAGACATCCTGTTCTACCTGCTACCTCCGTGCAGAGATGGAGTATCAGCTGCACCCCCCAGACGGCGCTCCCCCGGCTCCTTCCGTCCTCCTCCACCCTCGATGGTTGTCTCCTTTGTTTCTCGCGCAGCGTGAACAAACAGCTGCACGTCGCTGTGAAACCCGGCTCGAGGAGGACAATAAATCAACCCTGAAAGATGGAAGACTGGAAAATGTCAAAGGAAATGTGTTTGTTTAAAATGATAGAGGAACGTGAAGGACTCAATAAACGGAACAAAGCATCATGTTTTACGGTTTAACAAGTCTGTTAAATGCTGCAGCTGTTTTTCTTCAGTATATTTAGCTATATTATAAATCTACATTAATTAAACATCTCTTTCTTCTGACTGAAACTATTTTTCTTTCATGAATCATAAACATGCGTGTGATCTGGTTAGTTGATTGGTGGGGGTCATTACATGGGCAGGAGGGGGTTGTCACGAGGTCACAGACAACACATTAGTTCCACAGCAGGATTCTCGGCGTTAGCATCACATTGTCACACATCAGACATTTACACTTCAACTACATCCATTTTCACAGCTCCATCCCATTGATCACAGCTTACAATTAGCTGTGATTTACTGTGATCAGCTGACTGGACTCAGTCAATTGATACAAGTTAACAGATTCGTGTGCCTTGCTGAATGGCCTCCCATGATGCACTGGGGCTCCCCCTGTAGATCGCGACGCTTTGCTGTCCTGCTCCTAAATGGTGGAAGGAGCTCTCTGATGACATCAGGATCACAGAGAGCCTTCACATCTTCAGACTAAAGACACGCCTCTTCAGACAGTACTTCCACTAAAAGTCACTTTTAATAAAAGCGGAATGTGATGTAATGTAGATCAACAAGTTGTAGGATTCACCTGAGAATCACACTGCAGGTGTTCTCACACACACACACACACTCGGCAGGACTCACTTCTATTCACAGTGAAGCGGTGGGATTGAGTTTCATCTTCATTCATACACAGAAACCAGCGCATGAGGAAGTATTCGGATGTAGAAGTAGTTCAACAGAGGAAATGTAACAGACTGCATTTAAAATATAACCACAGGAAATAAAAGTATTTTAACCCAGCTGGCCCCAAAACGTGTTAACAAATCATCCTCACATCTCTGATTCTCATTGGTGAAATCTGCAAGGCATTTGCAAATGATGTACAGCTGGAGGGTTGAGGGTGGAGGTGGACAAACGAGGGGCCTGTGGTTTCTGTCCCGGCAGCTTTGAGGGAGAAACCCTTACGGCTCGGATTTGCATAATGAAAGAGAAACGAGTGTGATTCTGATGTTTAAATAGTGAAACCATGAACTTCCTCCATCACTCCGACATCTGTTCTCAAATGAATGCAACTCAACTACAAGTTCTACAAGAGGGGAAATGCACCGTGTCCCTGCAGGATTTGCATGTTCTGTGTGTGTGTGTGTGTGTGTGTGTGTGTGTGTGTGTGTGTGTGTGTGTGTGTGTGTGTGTGTGTGTGCAGACTTTGAATGGGAAGACATTTTACAAAGATCTAAGCCTCGGTGTGACGGCAAAACCAATCTTGTTCTCATAAAAATGATTATTTTTATTTTTATGATTGACCTTCAACCCATTAGTGAGTAATTCTGAGAACTCGGTAGCAGGCAGATGTTCAGTAGAAATAAGTTTCACTTCAAATTTCTGCAAAGTGTCAGATACAAAAGAACATCGTCTGCACAAAAAATAGATGTTATAAGTCAGAGCTGGAGTACTGTTCTTTTTTTGTGTTTTCAATGATAGGACCAAGTACAGAACCTTGTGGTACTCCGGTGTGGACACCCTGCAAACCTTGCAGACCCCGGAGAGCTTGCAGACCCCGGAGACCTTGCAGACCCGGGAAACCTTGCAGACCCTGCAAACCTTGCAGACCTTGCAAACCCCGGAGACCTTGCAGACCCTGGAGGCCCTGAAGACCCTGCAGACCCTCAGTCAGGCGGTCTCTGTCGTTCTGGACTCCTCCAGGCCCCTCTGGTTTGTGGTCTGGTGGACCAACAGAAGCAGGAGGGAGGGGACGTTTGGTTTGAGATCAAAGCGCGGTTTGGGCGGGTGGGGTCAGGCAGTTGGTGGTGGGGGGGTGCGGGGGGGGAGGGAGGGGGGGAACCTCAGCACATGGTCTGTAATTGTGGGCTCGTGCAGGGAAAGGAGGCCCAGTGACAGATGATGATGATGATGATGATGATGAAGGTCTGTGATTTAAATATAACTTAGAATGCTTTTGTTTTAATGTCTAGATCTGAACGTTTTGTTATGTTAATAAAAATAATTGTAAGTTGTCTCTATTAAATTTCTTCATTAAAAGTGTAAGTTTAGGGTAAATTATTCGCTCCTGGATTTTCTCATAGTTACGGAATTTTATGTCTGTGCAGTTTTACGAGTGTGTGTTTCATGTATTATTTAACTTACTGCTGAGTAACGTATTTAATTCATAATTAATCAGGTTCTTTAAAGGGACACCTGTTTAGTTAAATGAATAATGAAAGAAACCAATACTTTATTAGTAAGTAACTGTTCTCTGTTTTAAAATATTCCCTTGAGTTATGCAAATAATCACTTTACTTTACATGAAGTCTTCTTCCTACGTCTTGAAGACTTTTAGGATTCTCACAACAACAAACTAGATCTGTATTTACAGGACAGTTTTGTCTGTAATCTTAATGTTATTGAGCATTTCATCTGTTACTATTCTCACTTCTCTTCTTTCCATTGAACTGACATAAATCTCTCTGTGAGATGAAAAAGATCACAGATCAATAAAATGTCTGATCGGAAAATATGTTGAAGTTGGATAGTTCTCGCAAAAAGAAGGTTTTCTTCTCCAGTTTGAACCATTTCTTTCTGATCCAGACAGAAACACACACACACACACACAGGAAAACACACACACACACACAGGAAAACACACACACACACTCCTGGCTCCTGAACACAGTGCAGAGTCGGTTGGAGGAGGAGGAGGAGGAGGGCTGGTGTTTCTCTGCGGTGGGACGGGCGAAGGAGACGCCCGGTTCAGTAAATTTAGCCTCAGCTGAGACAAAAATAACCAGAGAAGATATTTATAGCTCAGACAATTTGAGGAAGAAAAGCCTCCTTCTTCTCTGAGTCTCTTCATGCAGTTTAGTTCAGTTTAGTTGAGTTTAGTTCAGTTTAGTTTAGTTTAGTTGAGTCTAGTTCAGTTTAGTTCAGTTTAGTTTAGTTTAGTTTAGTTGAGTTGAGTCTAGTTCAGTTTAGTTCAGTTCAGTTCAGTTTAGTTTAGTTTAGTTTAGTTCAGTTTAGTTCAGTTCAGTTTAGTTCAGTTTAGTTAAATTCAGTTTAATTCGGCTGCGTGTCTTTACATTATTATGACGTGTTTATACAGCAGATCGAGTTACAGTTATTTACATTAATAAACTCTTAAATCTGCTGATTTTCTACATATGTTAAATATTTTCTGTATATTGATAATAAATAAACCAGTGACTGTCTTGATCCTTTGGGGTTTTATATGGAGTCATAAATCTACACGTGTTTCTCTAAATGTTTAATAAACGTCTGAGGACCAGCATGCATTGCAAATGCAGCCTCCAGGTTGGGGTTTTTACTGTTATTTGGGTCTGGAAAAAGCGGAGGGCGTGGGAGGGCGGAGCAGTGTGACGGAGGATCTGGGCGAACTGTTTTCCTTCTGACGGCAGAAGTCTGGAACAACTGAAGCTTATTTCTGACCTGAGATCAGATTGACCTCTATTTGTGGAACAGCAGGCGTGTTTCAGTCCCACGGTGAAAGGTTCGTTCGTCATTTTGCAACCGTGTTGCGCAATAACATTCTAAACGTGTTTTCATGAGGGTGTACGGAGGGGAGACGCTCTACCGAAGTCAGTTAATGTATCAAACTGTTGCCGCGGAAACGGACAACACAGCAGCACACCTGAGGGCACACCTGACGTCCTCGGCTTCTGGCCTGCAGCCATAAAGCGTCAGCAAACACAGGAAGCCTGACGAGGCGAAACCCACCTCTGATGTGATCAGAAAGCCGGTTTCTGCAGACAGACGTGAAACACAGCTGTGCTTTGAGCCAAATGCTAACGTGCTAATGTTTAGCACCGGTTTGTTGGCGTGCTCAGGGTCAGCTGACCATCAGTAAACTCACAGTTCGTCCTCAGAAGAACGTGACTGTGTGAAGCAGATCTGAAACACTGTGCAATCAACCTCCATTTGTATTGTACCCTCTTGCATTGTGGGGCCTTCGGTCGTGCAGACAAGTGCCCCACTGAATGCATCCCGGTAAAATGGGCGGAGCAAGTCGCACCTGGGCATCGGGACCAATCTCTTCGTATTTGGGCCGATGACATTTACCGACGTGATGCTAATGCTAAAGCTAGCTGAGAATCCTGCTGTGAGGCTAATGTGTTTACAGCAGAGAACTCGTTTGATAGACAGGCGATAGACGACCCTCCCTCACACCAATGACCCCCAACTATCAGAGTCCACAAACCAGATCATTGACATGTTTATACTTCATGCTTCCTTTAACACCAGAGAGTCAGAAAATAGTTGTAGTCACATAACCTAAATACAGGTGAGTGTCTGAAATGCAAATGACAGGTAATTAGATCAGCAAAGAAACTCAAAGAACATTCTTAACATTCTGTTCCTGGTGTCTGTGGGACAAACAACTAAAGGAAGATGAACTTGAATAAACCCCAAAAATGACTGCGATGTGTTTCTAGGTCACACTGCAGGCGGATTAAAACCTCTGGAACACCGCCATTGATGCGAGGAGTTAAGAACTGCATTTCCAAAGAAGCCACCGCTGCATACAAAGTAAAACTCTGATTAAGCATTCGTCATCTACAAATTATAGGTTGCACGTCCCGCTGTTAAAAGGAAAGGAGAAATAGAGAGTTCAATGGAAAATTAAATGATGCATTTAATTATTATTTATTACTTATTATTACATGTCATTTAGCTGACGCTTTTATCCAAAGCGACTTACAATAAGTGCATTTCCACATAGAGATACAAACTTCAGAAGAACAAGTAACAAGAAAGTACAATTTCGTCAAATAAGCAGTTACAATTTAAGTGCGACGATTTGTTAGTGCTACGGTTTGCTAGTGTTTTTAGTCGAGGTAGGGTCTAAAGAGGTGTGTCTTGAGTTTTCGGCGGAAGATGTAAAGGCTCTCTGCAGTCCTGATGTCATCGGAGAGCTCATTCCACCATCTGGGAGCGAAGAGTCGCGATCTCGCCGAGTGCTTTTCTCTCAGTGATGGAGGAACAAGCCGCTTGGCAGATGCAGAACGGAGTGTGCGGGTTGGGATGTGGGGTTTCACCATGTCCCGGATGTAGACTGGACCCGATCCATTCACAGGATGATACGTGAGTACCAAGTTTTTTCCCGGGGAAGAAAAGTAGTTCGGCCTTGTTGGGGTTGACCTTCAGGTGATGGGCGGACATCCACTGGGAGATGTCAGTCAGACAGGCAGAGATCCGTGCCGCCACCCGAGTGTCCGAGTCGGGGCAGAAGAGAATTAGTTGGGTGTCGTTGGCACAGCTGTGATGGGAAAAACCATGCGAGAGAATGACGGAGCCAAGAGAGATTGAGAAGAGGAGGGGACCCAGGACGGAGCCCTGAGGAACTCCAGTAGTAAGAGGACCTTGTCCTTGTCCTCTTACTAGTGGATTGAGTGAGGAAGAAAGTAAGAAAGTAGGAGGAAGAAAGTAGGAGTATGAGGTCAAATGACTTCTCTGTCTGGATGTTGAAGTCTCCTAGGAGAATGAGTTGAGGGCCATTTTCAGAGAAAGTCTGCCTTGCGAGTAGCTGACTGGCAGTTCCAGAGGCCTCCTGTGACAAGGTGTTGGACATGTGTGGAGCGGGTGGGGTAGATCATTTATGTTAAACTCACTAAAGAGAACCAAGTGTTGCTGCGGCCAACATGGCTGCAGGTCAGCTCTGTGTTAATGCATCTATATATATATATATATATATATGTTTATATATGTTCTATATAGAGAGATATAGCAGAGCAGACTCCTGAGATGAAGAAAAGACAGAATCTGTGTTGCCTTCAACAACCTGAAGTCGGCGTCAGAGATCCGAGGCTCGTCTCTGCGGTGGTTGTGTATCCGTGATGCCGCCTCTCACAGCTTCATCCGTTACGTGCCCCCCCCCCCCCCCTCCCCCTCCTGTGACTCAGCCCCTCTGATGTTCCTGGCTGTTCCAGAAGCAGCCTTAAATGGTCAGTGACGCGTCAGCAGGATCCCCCTACGTGCCGACGTCTCGTCCTCCGCTCGTTGGCCCGATGTGAAGCGCCGCCGCCGCGGCTCGGCCTCGGCCCGGCCTCCCGCCCGCACCAATCGGCGGCCTCCATCTGTTTCCATGGCAACGTGACGCAGGGATGAGAGCGGGCGGGCCTCCTGGCCGCAGCAGAAAAAAAAAAACGGCTGCTGCTCTTCTGGAGTGTTTTTCTAAAAATAAGGCAGCTATTCCTGAAATGCAGTCGTCTCCGTGTGCTGAAAATACTCATCAGAGTCATCACACGTCTTGCTGTTACCTCACGGCGCGCTCGCTTACATGAGCCAGCATTTTGATGTATTACTTCCCTGACAATCACTCACGGTCACTGAACTGATTCTATAATCACTGGATGTTTTCTTCCCTGATTAACCCCTTTGTTAACTTTATCTGAGGTACATGTTCTACTTGTCTTTCACTATCTCAGAGGTAAATCTTTTGTAAGCTTTGTGCCAAACTGTTTGTTCTTTTCAGAGACACGTGTCACAGGATAGCAGCGCCACAAACTTATTATCATCCCACAGAACACAAAGCATTATTTAGAGTAAAGTAGCCAACAGGATACAAAGGAGTTAACGTTCACATTGATCCGGACATAAGAAGTATGAACATTAACATGAACATATGAACATTTATCTGCCTTCATGTCAGGAAGGTTTCAAATGCATGAGTTTTACTACATCCCAGTGTGGTACTTTTACTGCAGGAGAGCACCTGCGTATCTCCTCACATGTCTCCTTTATAGTGCTAAATGGGTTACCTTACTAACCAGTAGGTGTAAAATGAATGAAGTATCACAACTGTGTGTTGTACTCAAGTGAAAACAGTTATTGTCGGGTTGCCTCATGACCCCATTATGTGTAAAGTGAGCGGAGCAGGTCGGTGTGACGTCTGTCCCTCCGCGCTGCGTCACTGACGTCAGGTCAGTGCTGTTGGGCGAGCTGTCAGGGTGTGAGCTGTTTGTCTTCTCTTAACTGTTGATGTTCCTGTTACCGTGGCAACCGTCCTTTTTCCGCCTAGTAGCTCCCATGCTAGCCAACTCTCATAAATGTGTTTATTATTTCATATATATATATATATATACTCGCGTATTTTCAGTCTGTAAAACAATGTGCACTAAATAATAATAATAAACCTGAGGTTAGATGAAACGTGCTCTATGCATGCATTAGAATATTTAGGTATTAAATGTTTCGTACCTTTCACATGATAACTGATGCCATTTCTGAGTGGAAGCTCCGTCAATGTGACGACTGCATCACACGTGTGTGAGAGAGGACAGAGATTGGGAGGTTGAGGTTTCATGACATCTTTGATTTTCTAAAGTGAAACTTCTCAGACATCGTGAGAAGGTGTCGAGAGGAAAAAAGTCGAAGTGTGAAAGGCGCTGCGTCACAGAGTCTCCGTGGCGATAACTCGGTTGAACTATACACACACATGTATGTCGTGTTTAGTGACATTTCTCTTCATTCTGCAGATTAGTGGTGTTAGTTCAGGACTGTATCTTTGGCCCCGTCCGTCCCTCCGGGGGCCCTGCAGGGGCGGGGACGCCTGCCAAAACAAACACGGCTGTGGCGTCAGCCGAGAGGCGGATTCCCCGTTCCAACAGGATGTGACATCAGGATGTGACGTCACGGAGGCTCTGTTGACGGAGCTGGCTGCTGAGCTTTGGTTTACAGCCGAATGGTTCCACACAAACACGCAGCTGGAAGGACTCTGTGTTGTGTGTCTGTCTTTTTGTCAGATATGTGACCCCCAAATTCTTGAGGGGAAAACAACCCTCACAGGTCAGAAAAACAAGAAAGAACAGTAACACATTGTTTTCTGCTCATGGATGGAAACAAATACTGAAATACTGTCAGAACAATGTTGCACATGTGGTGTATGCACCACGAGGGGCTTTGTTAGCTACACACCAGAGACAGTAGTCAGAGCCCTCAGCTCACTCCAACGCAACGCTAATGCAAGGCTAACTGAGATTGAAAGCTAAGATATAACTCTATAAGCTAACTAAACTAAGAGAACTCAGAGCTAACTCTAAGCTAACCAAATCTAGAAACTAACTGTAAGCTAACCAAATCTATAAACTAACTCTAAGCTAACCAAATCTAGAAACTAACTCTAAGTTAACCAAATCTAGAAACTAACTCTAAGCTAACCAAATCTAGAAACTAACTGTAAGCTAACATAAACTAACTCTAAGCTAACCAAATCTAGAAACTAACTCTAAGTTAACCAAATCTAGAAACTAACTCTAAGCTAACCAAATCTAGAAACTAACTCTAAGCTAACCAAATCTAGAAACTAACTCTAAGCTAACCAAATCTAGAAACTAACTCTAAGTTAACCAAATCTAGAAACTAACTCTAAGCTAACCAAATCTAGAAGTTAACGCTATGCAGACAAAATCTATAATCTAAGTTAACTCTAAGAGAGATGCTAACTCTAAGCTAGGAGCTAATATTTTTAGATGCTCACTTTCGTCACAATTATCTGGATCTTAAAAGACACAAACGGTATTTATTATTTATTTAAAATATTTGAGTCAGAAAGGGATTACCTCCAATCAGCCATCTCTAACAACTACTTCATAGAGATCAATAAATCTTTTCATATTGTGGCATAATGTCACATTTGGGAGGGCCTCTGTATTTGATTAGCCTAGCTTAGCACCAAGCCTGGAGGTAGAGAGAATCTACTGGTGACAATGCTGCCGTCCACACAAACCCACTGCTGAGGGCACCATGGAAACAGAGGTGGTGTGAAGATTAACACCAACACGCTCCTTATGTAACCATCCGTTCATCCTGCAGCCTCCAGACTCTCGTTTAGTGAACACCGGAGCATCTTACATCATTTCGACAGATAAGCAATTAAATTTGGGCTCAATGCATTTTCCTTTTGCATCTTATTTAAGAACGAGTGAGGTTTGATCTGTTATCTGGATGTAGTAAAAGCATGTCCTATCTTCTACCAGAATGCTGAGGTGCTTTACGTCTCTACTTCTTATCTTAAATCTTACTACATTTCTCCGGTAGCTTCAGTTACTCTTCGGATTCAGATTATTGGAACCACGTATAATCAACTAGTCAACAATGCTGCATTACAATTGCTTATATAGTCAATACAATTAGTTCCACCTTTACGAGCCACAATTATAAAAATGCCGGAACGGATGAATGCATCCATAATATTATTGTGTGCATTGCAAGTAACTCATTTTGCTCAAAGTATTTTGTTATTGTTACTTTCACTTCTTGTGCTTACGTTTGCAGGTGCTTTGCAGCTGACATGTTGCACAATCATGTTGGACTACGGATCTAATTTGACAATGAGTCTAAAACTATAAAGATATCCTGAGAGTTTAACTGAGGAAGCCCTAAGGTCACCAGAATCATTGGATGAATAAACAGATTTGAAATATCTGATAAGTTAGCAAATAGAAAGCAATAAAAGACTGAGGTACTCTATTGGGATCTAAAAACACTTTGTATTCCATGAAACATAATCGTTCTCCACTGGATACAATAGAAGAAAACCTTGGTGGTCCAATCTGAACACTACAATGGCCCAATATATTTTCTGCTCTCTGGTAAATGTGGTCAAAGGTGTGAGGACAGTGTTTTCTGTTTTATGAGATGATATGATTTAATTTTCTCTAATTGCCAGAACAATCATTTTCTTTTTAACACATATTTAATATGTAACAAAAGGTCATTTACGATCTCAATAAATGTTGTGACTCAGCTGTAGTCATCACCGTGAAGATGACTCGCACACACACACACACACACACACACCAATAAAAAAAGAGATGATGATTTCTTCTTCAATAATTTATTTGTCATGAATAAACAGTTCATATATTACTCTGTTCCTTTACATACTCAGTGTGGAACTCCATTGCGTCACAAATAACGGCATTAAAAAACACACGTGTGACGTCACGTGTCCGGTGATCAGAACACCTGTAGCTCACGTGGTAGTCCGGAGCAACCCGTGCAGCTCCTCATTCATAGGTTAAGTCACGTGACATCCAGCTGGTGCCACTCGCGTGACATGTCATTAAATAAGCGTCCCGCCCGGCAGATCCAGGACCGCGGGTCCACCCGCAATAGTCCCCCCCCCCCCCCCTCCAGGGACGGCCGGTCCGGCCTCCAGAAGTCGTCCGGTACCGGTACCCCACGTGGTTACGGCCAAATTGATAAACCAATCGGGCCGCAGAAGTCCCCGGTTCGGTTCGGTCCGGTTCGACTCTCCCCTCAAACGCCGTTATACGTCTTCAGCAGAAGGACGGCCGTTTGGACTGTTTGCGCTCGTTCTCACCGCTGCGCAGCGGTCAGATTCGGTTCGGCTCGGCTCGGCTCAGCGGACCTGCATCTCCAGACAGGGAACCCACTGGTTCGTGCAGCGGCTCTCCTCGCAGAAGCTACTGATGTTCTGCAGGGCCGGAGACTGCAGCGGCTGCACCGGAGGGTTCTGCAAAAAGAAGACCGAGGAAGACGGTGTGAGATCTCCGGTATCGAGTCATTACGTCATAGTGCATAGTGCAAATATGTTCCGGAAGGGAGATGGACTTACAGTGACCAGGATGCAGTGCAGGTCCCGGGGCTCGTTCCCGTTGCTGTCCTCGGTGTCCTCTTCCAGCAGCTGGGACAGACGCGTCATGCCGGACACCCGCAGGATGTTGATGTCGTTGTCGCAACAGAAAGCCTGAAGCAGCGTGAAGTGGATCTGCAGCGCGATGTCATCTTCATCCTCCTCGTCGGTGGCGAGGACGCACAGGACAACGCTGTCCGGATCTCTGCAGGAGGAGGAGGAGGAAGAAGAGGAGGAGAGCGGGTTAGTGTCTGCGTCACTACGTCCCTCGCTGTAGTGGATGGTGCAAAGCTGCACAAAGCAAACTTACACATTCATGAGTTTGGCGGACTCGTAGACCCCCACCGTGAGGGAGTCCTGCTTCCGAGCCGCGACCAGCAGCTCCTCCAGAGCCTGAGTCACCGTCTCCATCCTGCAGGGACAGAAAGGTTAGAAACGTGGCCGAAACCGGCAGAGCGAGAACACGACAAAAACGGGGCGGTTCCACTGCGTGCCAGCGCGCAATTGCGCGCCGGTGACAGCCAGGACGCGTCGGGCACTCACCTTTTCTCGGTGCTGTTGGAGCCGATTAACTCTTCCAGAGTCATGTTGCAGTCGGTAAAATAATCCACTAAATCCAGGATAAAAACAAGTGTCCACAGCGCGCAGAGGCTGCAGTTAAAATCCAAGTCCCAAACACAAGCGTTAATCCAGCCCGGCACAGAGATCCTCTGGAGCGCGCTGAGTGTGGATAGTGAGAAACCGTCTGCCTCCGAAGCGCGGAGCCGGGTCTTTTATAATTCCCTGCAGTGGGCGGCCGTCTGTCCCCTCATTGGTCCGCTGCTGACAATAGATCCCCCGTACTATGCGCTCATTGGCTGAGCGCGCAGCACACGCTGGAGATCCCACGTGGGTGGTTTCGGAGAAACCCCCGCTCTCTCCTTCCTCCTCCTCCTCCTCCTCTCGGTTTTCGCACCCTGCAGGTTTGTTTACTGAGTTATTTCAGACCGGCGGAATTTCCACATTGGCCATCTTGCTCCTTCTCTCTGCACCTCCTCTCTGCTCCTTCACATTGCACCCTTCTGCGTACTTCTGTCCTCTGCACCTCCTCCATGGAGCAGGTGACCGGCCTCGTGTTGGACTGTTGTGTGGCTCGCAGCAGGTTGTGCAACATGAGTTCAAAATAAAATGATGGAAAAAGCGCGTCGATGCGCACGAGGGGGGAAGTCTCGAGACCTGCACGCACTCAGGGGCCATTGTTCATCTTTTTTAGACTCGTAACACCATCACCTAATAAAATATCAACTTTATTATTGGTTCCACGCGTGTATTTCGAATGAATGCACTTAATCAGACGCACGCACGCACATTTTCACACGATCTGAACCTCCTGCGGAGCGGAGCCGGGTCTCAGGCGCCCCCCTGCGGCCCCGCAGTGACACTGCAGCAGTGGGACCAGGAGGACATGTCAGGGCACGCTGAGGAACTGGTTCTTATGCCGGGAGAGGGGGGGGGGGGGGGGGTGAGAACGTGATGCTCTCTGGGAAGGTTTCTGTTTCTGGGTTTTACCATTAAGCTTTCATCCAAAGTGACTTACAATAAGTGCATTTGAATAAGAGAACCCCCCCGCACCCCCCCCCCCCCCCATTCAGCCAGTCTGTTTGGTTAAGGAAAGTTTCCATGTTCAACATAAATCGTATTTTATCAACGTGAACAACGTGAAGGCAACATTTAGATTCACTTTAGTTCTGATTTCATGTTTCTTTCATTCTGATCTTCATACTGAGTTTAAACATCTTTGCTGTGTTATTTTTTATTTAATTCGGACATGATCTTGCATAAAGGCTGACTCTTACATCACTTTTTACAAATTTATTCGGATTTCATAAAACAGGAAGTTATTTGTTGAAGGTGAAGTAGAGAATAAAATCCTCGCATGGTTCTCTGCTGCCACCTGTTGGCCTTTCTATGCGGTATTTTAAAGTTTTAAATCGACGTTTAAAAGGTTTGTTTTTATTTCGGTCAGGAGGTTTTTAACCATTGGTTTCATGTCATTCGTTCTTTCTAATTTGATTGATTAAATTCAAAGTCACGACCTACATTTTGTCACCTGATCATCACTTATCACTGATTTTGATCATGTTATCATTTGTTAGCTGCCAATCACAGTGTCAATGATAAGAAGGGCTGATCACATGACCGTGTGCTGCTCTGATGAAAACATTAAGTGATCAATACCTAAATCTCCATCTCTCAGTGATTAACTAGTGAAGTGAAGAAATAATCAACTGATGGAAACTTCCAAACAATTTATCTAGAACCAAAAAATACAGAAAACAAATACTTAATTAGTATTAGTATACTAAATTAAATAAAAATGTTCATCACATTTTAGAGTTTGGTTTTTGTTGAAAACGTTCAGTTCAAACAAGTGAAAAAACAGTAATGGTGTGAAGCTAAAATATTTAGCAATATTTAAACGTATAGTTTAGAGAAAGAAGTAAAACTAAGGTTTTACTTTATAAACAAATTTACTTTGTATTAAAATGAAAGACTCTTCATGATGTAAATGATGTTTTATTGTAGAAAGATTCTCTGGTTACAAAGTGAAGCAGAGTTTCGCTTCTTAAAAGACTAGTACACGTTTTTAAGTGTAAGTTGGAGAATAAAGTTGAGGAATGGTGGTGTGAAGCTTCTCATCCGTCTGCTACGAGGTGTCGATGATCAGCGGGTCGTCACTCACTGATGTTATTAAGGTAACAAAAGGAAGTTTAATGAAGGGACAGAAAGAAGAATGTATTTTACAGGATAAAAGGTAAAAGAAGCCTCTGGTGAGCCGAGTGTGTTTTTCCTTCTTATTTAGCAGATTGGCTCTTTACTCCGAGAGGCTTTTCATTCATACATTAAGATTTAAGTTTAAAAGGGCTCTTAAAGTATTAAAGGGGAAAATAAAAGTCTCTTTCTTTTAAAGCTTAAAATCTACGGAAGGTTAAGATTCATTTTCAGGAGACTTAATTGAAAGTCTTAAGGTGGGTTTAAGGGTGTAAGTTTTAGACCTGGGTGTGAATCCAAGAATCCACAAACAGACTAATTAAACCTTTAATTTCACAATACACACATCTGATGTTTTAGTGTGTGTGTGTGTGTGCTGGCTTGACTCGTCTTCAGTCTGCAGTTTTTCCTCCCGGCTTCATTTCCATCTCACACGTCCTTAAAAAGCCTTGAAAGTCGACCCAATCGGCTGCTGAATGTCAACTTTGCATTTTAAGCAGCTTCCCCCTGATTTTAGTTTCAGTTCGTTCCTGCAGACTTTAAGGCTTTAGGCTGCTTCTTCCTCTCTGGCATCGGTCGTCTTTGTTGTTTCGTATTAAAGGGAATCAGAGGTGATGACGATGATGTCAAAGGTTACACATCAACACGTTGGATTTGTGTACATGTCTTTGTGAAGGAGCAGCCGCGTTAGTGTGGTTTAAGGTGTTTGATCAGAAGATGACTATTTATTTTGGACTCTTTAGGCCCCGAGCACTGGCATACTTTACCTATTGTGATCTTTTTCAATGATATTTCTTGACCCAACATATTTAATTCCTTTTATTCCATCAAATGTTTACACTTTTATTTATTTTCAGTGACATTTGAAGACCCATTATATTTTGATATCATTTTTTGACCTATACAATTTGGCTTTTTTCTCAGCAACAGTTCATTTGATTTTCTTTTACATACTTTTATATTAAATACCTATGGAAGCCCATTTCCGCCACACAAAAAAGAAGGGTTAGAAAGTCGACCTTATGACTTAAGAAAGTCGAAATTGTGACTTAAGATATGCGCATGCGCATGCTCCTTGGTCGATTGACTTTCTAAACCCTATTGGCGACTTTTTGTCAAAAGCGACCAGCGACGAATCCAGCGATCTGGTGGTGTCTGACGTGAAATCACGTGTTGTTCTGCAGTTTCTGTCCTCAGCGAGTCTCACAGAAACCTGGAGGCGACATACGTCACGTCCAGACTGACCACTGTACGTCAGACGTCCCTGTCCCTCCCTGTTGGTTATGAGGAGGGGGGGGGGGGGGACTGAGTGGGTGCAAGTGTCCGTAGAACGTTTACAGATATCCACAGATTCAGACTTCCCGGTTCAACAGCTCATCCGCGAGACGTTGTTAAAACACCAACGACACCTCTCTGTGACCGTGGTGACGTCAACAACCAGCTGCAAGGACCTTGCGCATGCGCATATTATAAGTCATTATTTCGACTTTTAAGTCATAATTTCGATTTTCTAACCCTTTTTTATGGCGGAAATGGGCTTCCATACTTCCATAAAATACATATTAAATGTTTTGGATTTTTATTTCAACAACCTTTATTTTCTTACATGTTGTGACCACCTATATTTTTCTTTTTTTCCATTGATGTTTATTTTCCTAATATATTTGGACTATTTTTCCATTTTTTCCGACCGAATATATTGTTAATATTTTCTATGACATGATTTCTGACATATTTTTCCCATTACATTTTTCGACCTGATATATTTTGACCATTTCGACATAATATTTGTTGACTCATTTTGCATCATTTATTGTGAAAGAGTGTTTCCGGATCTCAATATCCGGTGAACTTGACGCAGGTGTCCATAGTGTCGGGTTTGTCGGTTAAATCTATACCGGATTCTTCCGGTTGTTGATGACAGCCATGACGGAACTGACGGAAAACCCCGTCCTCGGCGCAGCCGTTGAGCCGGTACGGTCTTTATTCATTTATCATAGTCATGTTTTAATTATCGGTTATTAATTATCAATTATCAATAACATAAATATGTTAACTGCTCAACCGGTCGCAGTTAGCTTAACTAGCTAACCAGCCTAGCAAACAACTATCCACTCAACCGGCTGTTTGGCTAACTTTACGGTTAGCATGTTTGCTAGCTAGTTTGAAGCTAACGCTACTTGCTAACGGCTGCCCCTCATGTCCCGCAGGAGGAGTCTTTTACGGGGGCTGTTGTAGACGAAACTTTTGAAAACCCTTTGGAATTTTTGCAGGTGTGTTTTAAAAGTTTATGTTTTATAGTTTTGATGTTAATGAAACAAAATTAGTCTCGTTTGGTGGCAACTGAATGCCAACGTTTCACATGAGAGGTTTACCAAACTATTCAAACTAATACTCTATGAAAAACCAGCTCATCTGATATCAAATTTCATTTGAATAATGAAAAAACTTTAAATTTGCATCCCCAATACCCTAGTTATATATAGAATAAATTAACGTCATTACAAGATACATGGTTTTCCAATTTTTTTTAATTTTTTGTTTGTTTACAATTCAGTTCATTTTGTATGCTGTTAAATTCAGAATGTGTCATTTTGGTAGAAGAAATGACAAAAGGTTCAGGAGCCAAAACAGGGACAGAATTGAAAGCCAGGTCGAAGATTATTTACAGCAAGTTTAAATAATGTTTTAAAACATTGTTCTAACTTTGCAGCAAAAACGTGCCCAATTTGTGATTAGAATCCGGTGGGCCTCGTTTTTCCCCTTTAGTACAACACAGGATGTTGTGGGGTTTTCTAAATTCTGAATTGCAGGATGTTGAACCAAGAGACAAACCGGAGCAGGAGGACAGACAGCAGGCTAAAGAGAGAGACACCGAGGAAGACAGGCAAAAGGACACACACAGAGACGGAGAGGAAGACAGTCAGCAGGCTGAAGAGAGAGACGAAGGCAAAGACGGACAGGAGGACACACTGAGAGACGAGGGGAAAGACGGACAGGAGGACACACAGAGAGACGAGGGGAAAGACGGACAGGAGGACACACAGAGAGACGGAGAGGAAGACGGACAGCAGGCTGAAGAGACCGACGGGCAACCGAATGGAAAGCAGGATGGACAGACGGTTTGTCCACCTGCAGCTGAGTCCTCCGTTAAAGAGTCAAAGGTGAGTGTGTTTTATAAAACAATTTTCATGCGAAAAACTGGACGACAAGGACCATGTTTATGTGATAACTTTGACTTTGCATTTTGTAGAAAATGTCTTTTGTTTTATTCTTTCGTCACAATAGTTTCGGTATTTTTGCTTAATCTCATCTTTTCTTGCCGGTAGTATAAACGCTGCTGTGATAATTACCCGGCCGGACTACTTGACGGCTGGTTTCAGCAGCAGCAGTAGTGGACGCGTGCTGCAGTAAGCGGTCTCTTGTCTGTCCCGTCAGTGGGTGATGGGGGCTCAGTGTCGGGCGGTGTGGTCGGAGGACGGGCGGGTGTACCCGGCGACGGTGCTGTCAGTGGACGGAGATCGCTGCAGCGTCTTCTTCAACGGCTACGGCAACCAGGAGGACGTCGATTTGAGCTCGCTCACAAGTCCAGTGGCTTCGGTGCCGCAACCAGCGCCGCAGAACTCTCCGGTAACGTTTACCAGACGTGCAGAAGGACCATAACTATTGAGTGGAATTTCTTTAATGGCTGCTTTTGAAGTTCCCCAACAATGGAATCTATGTCTCCAACATGTTTGTGTCTACTTGTTATTAATGTAGAAGGAATATGTGCAATCTTGTATATATTGAACTATTGATATTTTTACAACCTCTTCTCTCGGCACGGTGTTCCGCCGCCTGAAGTTTATTCCAGATTTCCCAGAATATTTGTCCCACAATTGTTGATCTCCCAATGAATTAATAGAAGTTTCCTAGTTGAACTGAAGAGGTCAGAATTGAATGTTTTTAACATAATCTGTTTTAAAGCAAACACTTTATTTGGGGCAACGTTTTAAACGACTTCTCTGGATGCTGTTCTCTCAAAGTTCTACAAAGTGATCGCTGGCTCTCTGCGTGTTCCAGGACTGGAAAGCTGGTTCTGTGTGTCGGGCCGTGTTCTCTGAGGACAGTCTGGTTTATCCGGCTGTTGTTCTGTGGGTCAAAGGTCAACGCTGCTGCGTTCGCTACGACGACTACAACAACGAGGAAGAAAAGGACGTCAGCAGCTTGCTGAGACCCGACGAGCTCCACGGATCCGGCAGAGCTCTTGCCGCCAAGGTACCAAAACCTGGACCTCAAACGGCATCCCTTCAGAACTTCATTACGTTCTCATTGACTCTTTTTTTTTTTTGAGTATCTGATACAAAATGAACACATGAAAAACTTGAGATTTAAACTCTGATTTGTTTCATCGGTCCTGCAGGGCAGCAACTGGAAGTCCAGTGTAACCAGTAGCAACTCGGACTGGAAGAAGAGGAGAGATGAGAACCAGGGGGAGAGAGAAGGAGGAGGAGCAGCTGAGAGGAAGAGAGAGGAGAGCCAGAGGGAGAGAGAAGGAGGCGAGAGAAGGAGAGAGGAAAACAAAGCGGAGAGAGAAGGAGAGCGGAGGTCAGCGTGGAGAGATGAGCAGAACTCGTCCTGGGTGAGTCTTATTCAGTGGTGAAGTGGAGGAGCTAAAGGTCGTTCTCATTTAGGGAGCGTTTCATTCGTTCACCATGGCAGACTGCTGGGGTTGTAAATGGGCTTAAAGCAGTTGAAAATCCCTCCAAACATCCATCACCCTTTTTGAATAATTAGTTTCCCCAACCACATTGGGGGGGGGGATGGGGGGGGGAGCTACGCCTGCAGACTTGTCCTTGTCTGTGATTGGTTCGATACTGTAAACCCCGCCCCTTCATTGTGACTGATTCATGACCAGATGAATAAACTGGCTTATTTACAGAGTTTATGACCAGTTCAGAAGATCCTAGTTGTTGGTCCAACTAGCAGAAGAACAGGAATGTTGAACTGGGTTGACCTGTACGTGTCTCAGGTGAGAGCGTTTCTTTGTGTCTGCAGGTGAAAGAGAAACCCAGCAATCAGGGTCACACGGAGGCAGAAGAGAAGAAGAGAGGCAACAAAAAGGAGAAACCAACCAATCACAGCTCCTCCTTCTTCCCTCCGTTTCCTCCTCCTCCCCCGGGCTCAGGGGTAAAACCGACCATTAACAGAACTAGTGTTTATTCCTCCCTCCTATGAACAGGCTCACATGGTTTGTCCCCCTTTAGGAGTCAGTGTCCTTCGTCCCTCCTCCTCCTCCTCCTCCTTACTGGCAGTTTGGTAGCGAAGCAGCAGTCGACTCCTCCTCCTCCAGCATGTTGATGCTGTGGTACATGTGTGGCTTCCACACCGGCAGCTACATGGTGAGTCATGTTTACCGCTGATCCTCCTCAGGTCAATCTAATAAATCATATTATACATGTCATATAATGAAGATAAAACAATATGTCAAGGGAATCCACATCATTCAAACAAATGGTATTAAAATACACTAATAAACTCGCAGCGATGTTGCAGTAGATCATCTAGTGTCCAGGAGGAGTATTGATGTGTTTGAACAACAGCATGACTTTTATTCTCTGGAGAACCTTTTATTTTAACTTGTTTGTTAATCACAAGCTGTGTTCTCTGATGTGTTTCTTTGTCTCAGGCTCAGCAGGGCTTCAAGTCCAACTCCAAGGACTGAGGTAAGAGCTGCACACACACACACGCACACACACGTCCACACTATTTCACCGCAATGAAGTCAGTTTGTTATAAAGGATAAATCCACCTTTTTAATTGAAGTTCTGCCCAGCCAATGAGCCTGTAGGTTGTCATCCGGATGATGTCACAGTGATGTCATCACACCACAAACATGCAGTTGTGTGTCTTGTAACTGTAGTGGTGAGAGGCTTCATCCAGGTGCATTATGGGAAACGTATTATTCAGTGTTTACGGGACTAAAAGTCCACAATCAGTTAATTTATATTTATGTTTGCATTGATTGACGATCAGAGTCCATGATTCTTGTGTTCTGTGACGGCTGACTCACTCCTTCATGACTCATGTAGTCATTTAGGAGGAAAATGAAAGGCTGCTTTGAAGATTTTAATTTTAATTTTAACTGAATAGAAATTCAAATTAAGCCAGACTTAAATCTTAAGAATATTGTCTTTTGAAGAACAAACGCAGGCTTGACTGAGTGATCTTTCATGACGAGGCGTGACTCTTTAATTTGATTGATCTTTTCTGCCTCAGAGCCCGAGAGAATCACGGCCCGAGAGGCAGCCACCAGGAGGCTCTGTTCTCTTCCTCTTTCCTACGTTTTCATGCTGGAATATTTTGATTGATCATTGTACAGAATCTGTTTGTGTTCAGAAGTTTGATTCTGTTGAGTTCAAGTGTTCAAGACTGAGGAATTAAAAGAGCCTATTTGTCATTAAAAAAACTTGTTTTCCTCTTTGTCGTCATCTTTATGCTTTTTAACATTGAAATGTTCAGTTCACACAAATCACATAAGGTAAGTCTAAACTTTAATCCTTATTGGGACCCTTCACCGAGGAGTGGACCATAGTATGAACATGAACATCCTGCTCTCATATTCAATTGTAGGTTCATTAAATAAAATAATTGGTGAATAGTTCTTTTTTTATTTTAGTGGTTATTTGCATTTTTTGAATAACGCCTTTAAGTAGATTTGAGTACTTAGGAAGTTAAACAGCTCAGAAGCTTCCTTGTTTCCCTGATTTCCCAGGATGCATTTGGGCTGCAGTTGGCAGGACTTCCGAAATCACCTTTAATTAAAAACTAAGATGACGGTTCGTGTGAGAAAAGTGTTGAACTTTTATCACATAAAAATGTATTTCTACCAAGTCCTCTTCTATTTGTTTTTGTGTTTCTTTACAAATGTAATGAACTACAGTTAATACATAATGTGTTGATTTTATTCTGAAACTATGTACTTTTAATTGTGTGGCAACAGTGATTTAGTGTGTAGAGCATCATGAAGTTGTGTTAATGTCCCGAGCTCGTTTATCTAAAGATGTGAGGCCTGAATGGCATCAGGGAAAGAGCATCACATATAAATAAATACTTCATGTTTATTTCATATAAACACTTTTCCTTACAATTTATACCAAAAGTTCTATCTGCAAAAGTGTAGAAAACCCAAACTTAAGTTCAGAGGAATCATTTCTCCGTAAAAACAAAGTGTCACTGAAGAAAAGTAACACTTGATATTATTAATAGATTCAACTCAATACTTGACCAGAATATTTCTTTAAATTACCTTTAATCCAACTGGATTAAAGAGCAATTTTGATGTTCTAGTCATTATATAAAGTAAACAGGAAGAGAGGATCTCATTCATCCAAACAAGAGTTCTTTCACTTTTCAAATTAAAACTATTGAAATCTGCCACCTTTATTTCAGCCGTCCGTGCTTATTGATGTCAGATTATTTTGGTCCATTTATTTCCTGGTGTTTACAGGTTTTGTTTTTTTTGTCTTTTCACATCTTGTTGGAAAAAGACAAGATTATCCTTTTTAATTAATTCACAAAAGATCAGGAAAATTCAAATGAACCGATTCCTTTGTGTCAAACTCAAGTTGTTTGGGATGTTTGACACCTCCTCCTCATCATCATCATCATCATCGATGTGAAAGGGACTCTTCCCCGGGGACACGACCTGGATGTGACTGACAGGGGATGACATCATCACGTGTAAACTAATCTACATCTACATCTACATAATGTGAAGACACCAGAGTCGTCTCCATGAGACGGAGAGCAGGAGGTCCAGAGCTCGATGTCCCTGTGCAGCTGAATCAGCTGGTCTGGAGTCAGTTTGCAGTAGTTAAAGCACACAGTCGGAGCAGAAGAGGCTCAGAATGAAAAAGGAAGCAAAAAGAAAATTCATTGAAATAATAATAAGCAGAGATTATCGTGATTATCCACAGAACCCTCACGCTTGCTTCTCCACTAACTCCTTTCTTTTCCAATACCAGTTAAAAAAAAAAAAAAAAAAGATTATCCTGCTGAGGGTCCTCGAGCAGCTTTGGCGTCGATGGTCAATAACTGTTTGGTCCACGTCCTCCTCCTGCGGCTTCTTTGGCCACGATCAACATCGTCTGACGGTAAACACACACAACTCCTCCGATTGGTCCGCTGGACACAAGACGACTCATCTGGAACACAGATAACAGCGATCAATACTTACTGCGTCGGGTGCGAGATGTGACCACGGTCCAGGATTCGTATCACAAGAGTTCTTACGACCTCACAAGGGTCAGTTTTAAGATCCGTTATCCGACGCGCTGTGGTGTTTGTCGTTTTGTTTAACTATTCGATTTGAACTGGTGCCAAAGTGAGCCGGTGACCCTGTTGTTGTTGTTGTTGTTGTTGTGTGTTGACCTCTGACCTGCGGAGGCTGCGGGCCTCGTACAGCGTGTCGTCCTCCTCGCTCTCCACCGCCTCCATCTCCACCGAGTCGTCGTAGTTGGACAGCAGGCCGTACTTCTTCTTGTGCGCCGGCCTCTTCAGACTGTGGGACCAGAGGAGAGCGGGGGTTAAGCGGATGGAGGAGGACACGTTCCATCACAGCACTGACAGGAAGAAGGTCTGCCGACACGGCGAAATGAGGATGACTGCTGAACTGGTCCGGGATCAAATCGATGAGCTTTGTAAAATTTGTAAACCATTGATAACAAGAGACGGCTTTAAATTGAGCAACAACTTACTGGTAGGAGAGGAAATTGCTCTTTTTTTATGAAGGAAGTTTGGCGAGACATGAAACAGAGTAATCTAATAACGTAACACTTATGCTAATAAATATATATATATATAAAAGCTAACAATTAAACTTTTTTATCTTCCATCCTGCGTTTCCTCTCGCGGACACAAACCTGAACCACAGTGATTGGGGTTTTGGGCTCTGAAGTGAAACGTCACGCGTGGTTCCCTAAAGCTTAAGACCATTTTATGACGATAACCATCACAGTAACGGTCAAAATAAACCAGTTTAACGCCGTCTCCCTTCGCGTGTCGCCGACAGACTCAACCCGTTAACTAACTCCCCCGCTTGGGCGAAGGCAGCTCGGTTCGAGGCGGTCCCCGCTCGGGTTCTCACCGCACGGCTCGGATGAGGAAGTAGAGGACCCCGATGACGGTGATGCCGATGAGGACGTAGAGGGCCCGCTGGATCATCGAGCTGTCCGCCCCGAGGCCGTCCAGCATCCCCCTGGGGCTCTTGCCGCCGCCGTGGGTCGCGTTCCCCCCGCTGGAGTTGGTCCCCGCGGGTCGCGTAACCCCGGGGGGGGGGTCGCCGCCGCCGCCGCCCGCGCTCGCGGCCTCCTCCGCGGCGGACGCGAACATCCAACCGAGCGGAACCAGAACCGCCCACATAAAGGCGACGGGAGTCATGTTCGCAAAAACGACGCGGGTGAACAATGGCCGCTGGGAGTTTGTTCCTCAGTTCCACGTCGCGTTAACTGAACTCTGTTGATACAAACCAAACAAAAAAAAAAAAAAAAAGTGGACACTAGGAAGTTCGCGTCCAACTGCTGCTGACGTCACGCGCGGCGCTGTGTGCTATTTCCCCCCCTCGGTTTGCCTCGCAGGGCTGTCAGGTAGTTCCCGCCAAGCGATCACACGGTGAGCTCAGGCAGCCGCGAGTCAAAGCACCGGGTTTAGTGCGCACCCTGTTCCACGTTAAGTCAATAATCCTTGAAACGATCTATAACAATCTGCCTGTTTGTGTTTTTCTCAAATATGCGTGTGGCCCAATGCTAAGAAACAAATTTAAGATGAAATGAGAGGCAATTCCTTTTTTTTTTTAAACACACGAATCACCTCGTGAAAAATATCATACCTACTGGTATGAGCAAACATCTTTAAATACTTAATTGACACATTGTGGTGTAAAGTCTGTGCAGGCGAATGACTGTGGGGGCCTTTCTGGGGGAGCCACTCTTACACTGTAAAATGTTAAAATGCATAATGGTTATAGACATATATAAATAAAGATATTTGTGTGTGTGTGTGTTGAGGAGAATGTATTCTTGTCAGCTGATTCTTGTCCTCTAGGTGGCGCTGTGGTGTTTCAGATGAATGAAGGAGAGTCAGAGGAGTGTTTGTGTTTATTGATGTTAATCGGCTGCCCCTGTGACATGTCGAAGTGTCCCTGAGCAAGACACCCAGCCCCTAATGTAAGGCATGGGTTATAATGCAATGTAAGTGGCTTTGGATAAAAGCGTCAGCTAAATGACATCATGTCATAATGTAATGTAAATTGTTTGGACAACAATTTTCAAATATTTTATTTGTGTTTCTTTCTTATTCCTCAGATTTTAGGTTTATTAAGATTATTTTAGAGGATCATTTAAATTAACTTTTAATCATTACAAAGTAATGTCACAGTGAACATTTTAAACCTTAAACTTCTTTGACTAACCAGACCAATAAAACTCTTTAATCATGTGAGAGACCTTCTGTTTGCCTAGAACGAAAGGAGGAGATCGATCCACGTGACCCCCATGAGCAAGTTGCAGGTTCGACTCCCGCTGGATCCGAGCCTCCAGAAGCGACGCTAATGTACATTTATGTATTTAGGTTATTTCTGTATTTAGGTTGCCGACCAGTCTTCGGTGACAGACAGGCTGGCCGTCCAATGGCGAAGCGGGTGGGCTCTCCTGCTGCGCTGTGATTAGTCGGCGCCGTGACAGAGGGGCGGGGCCGCGTGATTACAGCATCCCTCCCTCCCTCTCTCTCTCTCTCTCTCTGCGGATCCAGCGGACATCTGGAGCTGCCCTGCCCCGGGAATCAAACCTGCGAGCACCAGGAGACACACGTCCCGCAACCCCGAGACAGCCCGGGTTTCGAACGTCCTCCTCCCGCTGAACACTCGCCCGGGCTCCGGTGTTGTTGTCGCGGCTCTGTTGCGGCCGTTTCTCCTCCGGGAGGCTGCAGCGCTCCGGGGACACCGCGTCTGCCGGTAGAAACACGGAAATACGACTAAATCCCCTGGAGGAGGGGTGATGGACTGAAGTGATCCGATATCCGAGAGGACTGTAGGCCCCGATGGAAGCTGCGACACATCTGCACCCGGTCCGCCCGCGTCCCGGTTGCTGCCTCGGTCCGGACTGAAGAGTCGAGTTTGTCCCCCCCCCGAGGATTTCAGATTGATTGTCTTTGTAGTTTTCCAGGTCAGATCTCTGATAAACGGTCCCGTTTGAGAGTTTGAGGGATCCTCCTCCTGCTGCTGGTCTGGATTAAAGCCCATCAGGATCATGAACCACCCCCCCTCTGCTCCACTAATCTGGGTTTTACCGAGCTGGATTTAAATCTGAGGTCTGACCTGGTTTACTCCGCTCGCGGATCCGATCGGGTCACGCCTGGCCCGGTCTGAAGCCGGCCTCGGTCCTGGTTCTGACCTCGCACCCGGTCCCCTCAGTCCTGGTGTCGGGGGGGAGTGCTGCTGCTGCCATGCCGACGTCCCGGCCTGGTTCGGCGCCGGTGGAGTTCTGGGTGGACGGGTCGAGGCGGGACGGGGCGGTGGAGGAGTTCTACACCCTGGGCTCCGAGCTGGGCAGGTCTGGACCACTTTATTGGGGACGGGGGGGGGGGGGGGGGTGGTTCGAAGGTAGACGGGCTCACATGGCCCCCTAACTGGACTTTAAGTGCCTCCACAAGGGGCCCATGGGATCCCCCCTTGTGTCATGTCTTAAACCCACATTCTCTGTAGTGACCACCAGGGGGCGACTCCTCTGGTCCTATAGAAGTCTATGGGAAATTGACTCTAGTTCTCTGTTGATTTATTTGATTTATTACATTGTAAGCGTGAGTTTATGGTCTCAAGCTCTACTTTCAAAACTTCAACACAGCATGATGTTTGTTTTGTAAATTTTGGTCCATTTTGAGTCAAATTAACCATATATCTGGGGATGCTTTGGGGCGGGGTTACACAGTCTCTACTTCCTCTTCAGTTCCAATATGGTCACTTCCTGTTCACTGGTTCATGCTGGTTCAAAATGCTTCATAACACCCAATGAACCAACAGGTCACGTAATGATGACTTCTTATATACATATCTTTATGGACCATAAAGGGCGGGGCTGCTGTGATTGACAGGTCTTTGCCAGAGGCGTATATGACGTCCTCCTCAGTACAAATGGGGTCACTTCCTGTTCACAGGTTGCAAAAAAACCCACATCACTTCGTCCAAAAGTACAACTGGAAGCCTCAGAACGTCAAACGAAAGAGAGACGTCATGAGAAGTTCTTCTAAACCGTTAGTGGTTCAGACCCGTCAAATGTAAGGATGCTCTGAGGTACAACTCTTTCTCAATGGAAGTCGATGTGATGGACCAGGAAGTCGTAATCACGCCGTCCGTTCACTACTTTCTTTGGTTTGGACCCTGAGCGATTGTCTGCATTGGGGTGAAACTCGGCGTTGAGCTCAGAGATGTAGAGATTCTGGTTCATTCCACCCTTCGGGTTCATCTGGTTCTTTCTCACTTGAGTCGTTTGTGATGATCTTGGTAAAAACTGAAGGCTCTGCGCCATTGTCTCTCAGACAGATTTCTGTCGGCTAATTTCGGCTGATAAACAACGCTAATGAACATAAATTAAAAATGTGTTCACCTTGGATGTGTTGAGAAAAAGCCCAGAACCTGTGTGTGGGATACCAAGACATGACAACGATTCTTTGTTTCACTGAAACAATTCTGTAATGTCTCCTTCTTGTCTTCACCGGTGATGGTTCCCAGGTTCAGTAAGACTCCTTAGATAAAGGCCATTAAGGACAAACTACTCCCTCATATAATGGCACCCTGGACTTTGACCTTTAATATATCTGCAGCACAGAGGATCGCGGGTCAGAACATCCAGAGAGAGGGCGGCTGGCTTCGTACTGCAGAAATCTGTCCTTCTGATTAATAGTTCTGGTATTGGAACGCACAGAAACATAAACTCTCTCATCCCCCAAAGCATAGCCTGTGCCTAAACATCGTAAAACAAAGCATATGTTTACTTAAGATATCTTAGTGATAGTTGTCAGTTCATCGCTCAGATCGACCTGTGAAATAAGATGACATAACAGCTAATTTTAATCTGTCGAGATAAAAATTTCCCTAATATTAAATATTAAAATCAGTAGGCAGGTGACGTTAAGCCCCTGCAGACAGAAATCTTATAATCCCTAAAAGATATTTGCATACGAACAGGACAAGAAATGAATTAAATATATTTGTTATCATTATTTATCTATCAGTATTTATTTATTATCATTATCTAAAAAATAATATGAACAAGTTGATGGTATAAGTTCAAACAAACTATAAAGACACAGCTCTTAACTGGTCACATTAGTAGGAAGAATAATAAAATCAGACGCTGAGTCAGTCTGTGAAACTCAACAGTCATTATTTCATTTATTCTGAACCGAATGAAAGGGACCCAACTGTTGTTTGTGTGTTGTTGTTGTTGTTGTTTGTTCTTCTTTGCTGAAACAACACACTTCCGTGGAAACGTTCAAATGATGTCAGCAGTGAATTCAGAAACGTGTGAGCAGGCCACCACCAGCTCTGTTACCAGGTGTCCTGTTGCCATGGAGACCGGCCAGGACTGTGTGTGTGTGTGAGAGACTGTGCGTGTTTGTGGCTTCTCTTCAGATGGATCTGTTTCCTCCATCTGTCCCAACAGAATAACAGATCCCCCCCTATACACACAGACACACACACGTTTTAACCATTGTTGTCCGTCCAAATAGAGGAGAACAATGTTTTTACTGTAAATATGACTTATCCAGAGGAACGATGAGGCAAAGACAGTTTGTCCGGTTTCTTCACTGCAGTAAAATAACTAATTAAATAACTAATACAAGAACCCTTCGCCACTCTGTGAAAATACTTCACCACCCTTAACTCTGAGCTATCCAGACCTGGCCGCTAACGGGATTCATGTCTCTCACACTTTGTGTGTTAGAAACTAAAACTTAAAAGCAAATCGTGAATTGTGATCCAGGCAACATGTGATCAATTTATACAGCTGGGTTATTATTGAACAGGGCTTACATTTAAATCAAGAGGCCTCGAATGTGCGGCGTCCCGCTCCGGAGGATAACGGGGAATTATTTCTAGGATATTTTCCTGGTTTTAAATTATTATTATACTGTTTTTCCTCTAACTGTCGTCACAGAGCAGCTTCGGTAGCTAGTAGAAACATGGCGGCCAGCTGCTTATGTTTAGCTAACATGTAAGAACTCAAAATATATCCATATTTATTTGTAATATTATTTGTGTTTATTTAGAAAAATGAAAACTATTACTTTCAATGGAGCTGTTTTCACTGAAAATACCTTTCTGAGGTAGAAGTATGTAAGTAGTATAAACAGCATTTAGTTAAAGTACTGGTTTAACTTTTCAGAGGAGCGACGTCCATCGTGTATCGCTGTGAGGAGAAGCAGACTCAGAAACCCTACGCTCTCAAAGTCCTCAAGAAAACGGTCAGTGTTGTGTCAGGATGAAGGAACCAGAGGTCAGAGGTCACGATGGGGTGTCCTCCAGACAACATCACAAACCTGGGGCTAACTCCATGATGACGGGCAGAGAGGCCAATTGTAAACTATGGGCAACCTAAGTTATCGTAAACTAACAAGACATGGATTCTAATGCCAAACTAACGGGGAAGAGAAGCTAACTTAACGTAATGGGGCAAAGATGCTAACTTTAACTTTAAGGGCAGATAGACGTTAGTGCTAAACTAGTGTTTAATCAAAGTTAATTGGACCTAGAATATATTCTATAATATTTATACGCTATAACTGTAAGCTAGGGGGAACCTAGGTTTATCCTAAACTAACTAACAACACCTGGATTCTAACTCTTAACGGTGTAGCCAACTCTAAGCTAACGGCAGCTAGAAGGAAATTCTGAAATAATCAGTTTAAGTCATAGTTTACTAATCAGAGGTCACAACGAGGTTCCCTCAGGCCAACATCATGATCCTGAGGCTAACTCCACGCTGAGGAGCCAAGATGCTAACTCTAAGTTAACTTAAGCTTATCCTATACTAGCAAGCTAAGCTAAAGATGCACATTAGCTAATTCTAAAACAGAAGCAATTCCTAAACTACAGGTTAAGGAAAAGTTAACCTGTAAGATACCTAGAAGCTATATGAGCTGCGTGGATATCTAAATGGGTTTATGGCTTTATCTTGCACTTTTAATTTTAATGTTAAACAGCAACTTCAAAACCGAAACAAAATCTAGGCAACTTGTTATAGATTTATTGGTCTGGGTTTTAATCAAACAGGTCACATTTAAATGGAGAGATCTTGTCTGTCTAACTAACAATATATGTTTGTTTGTAATAATATTTCTTTTATTTTGGAAGAATAAAAGAATCTTAATCATTTTAATGGAGCTGGCTTCCAGTTTGGCCCTTATCCCGGTCTGTGTGCTAAGCTAGGCTAACCATGTTCTGGACCTTGATGCTAAATCTAATTACTCTGTGTTATTGGACTTTATTCACAACAGTTGAGGTTCACTTCCTGTCCGACTTTGAACACATCAGATGTTTACGTTGTTTTTTTCTATCGTAGATTGACAAGAAAATAGTTCGCACAGAAATCGGCGTGCTGTTGCGTCTTTCCCACCCAAACATTGTAAGTATGTTTCTCACCGCATCACTGGCACCGATCTAACAGTAACAATTAATAATCAATTAACGTGATCATCAGTGGAGTTTGCATACATTTGGGCTGTTGTGATGTATAGAACATGTTATGTTATGGTATTTTGTTTGTCTCTCAGATCCAGCTGAAGGAGATCTTTGAGACGGACACGGACATCGCTCTGGTGCTGGAGCTGGTCACAGGAGGAGAGCTGTTTGACAGGTGCAGTGCGTCTCTCCACATATTTATGTTGTATCATATTGTATAAATAATCTAAGGTGCGGTCATAGAACCATCAGGGGAGAGGATTCTCAGATCAATGGATTTCATTGTAGTCGTTGGTCAATGGACGGACGTCTACATGATGATGTCAGGAAGGGAAAACATGGGAAGGAACATGCAAAGAATGAGTTTATAATAACGTGAAGATTATTGTGTTGATCTGCACTGACTTCTTTTAGGATACACAATTTTATTAACATTATTACTGGGACTTAACATTAATGAACAATTAACATTCATACTAATACATTAAAATAATTTTCATTATTATTAATCAGTTGAAATCATTTCAAGATCATTCAAATAAAAAACATCATTATTTCCAAAACATTATCATTAACTAAATCTGTACTTCACTTATATAAGAGTTTTTACCATTATGACTAATACATTCACATTATTAACCGTATTATTGATATGTTAACATTATTACAATAATGCTAACACATTAACATCAAAAATTTGTTGGAGGAATAAACGATTAACTGGTGTTTGTTTGCAGGATCGTGGAGCGAGGTTACTACAGCGAGAGAGACGCCGCTCACGTCATCAAACAGATCCTGGAGGCGGTGGCGGTGAGGCTGCTGCATTCAGTGTCTGTTCTCATTGTCAGTAAACTACAGCGCTGTCTGGGTGTCTGGTTAGCGTCACAGTCGGAGTGGATCATCCGGCTCCATCCGTCCCTGTGCTCATTGGATTACTGTTCACTTCCTCCATCTCTGATTAGTCCTTGGGGCTCCACACACTGAACCGCTGGTCGTAAAGCAAATCCTGAACTACGATTAGCTTCCCTGCTCCGTTAGCTCGAGTTAGTTAGCTTCTAGATTGATTTTCCCTTGAATCTACTCTTTGTGCTAAGCCAGACTAAACATTAGCCTGTATTAACTAGGCACATAGATATGAAACAAAATACTTTTAGATTTTATTAATTTGCTGTTGTACTGTTTCTTTAAGGATCACTAATTGGTGTACTGTTCCTTTAAGGTTCACCAAAGTCTGTGCTGTTTCTTTAAGATTCATCAGGACATAAACAGCCCCGCGCTCCCACAGAAGCAGATTTAGTTTTGGAGATGTAGGAGTTTGTCTTCCTCAAGCTGACAAATCACACTCTTCCTCCTTCTCAGCCCATCTTATCTAACTGGAAATGATAGCATGTGATGAGGAATCACACTTCAGAGCAAAAGTTGTTTTTATAGATGTCGTAGAGGTTGTTGAAGTAGTTAATTGGAGTAGTTAGTTCCAGTAGTTGTAGTAGTATTTATTTTTTACTAGTTCTATCAGTTTTACTAGTAGTATTAAGCAGTATTTCATTGTTGTAGTAGTTGATTCCAGGTGTTGCGGTAGTTATCTGCATTAATTGCAGTAGTTGCATTAGTTTCAGTAGTTAGTTGCATTATTTGCTGTGGTCAGTTGCAGTAATTATTTGTACAAGTTGCAGTAGTTAGTTGTAGTAGTTGGAGGTGTTACTTTCAGCATCATTATTGCACACACTGTCAGCCTGCAGCAACTGCAGGTCTCTTATGTAACAGCAACTTCCATCCTGCTGCCGATCAGATTAAAGCTGGAGAGGATTAATAGGCACACACTTACACACACACGCACACACATAAATATAAACACGCACTCGTAAACACAATCTGACCACAGCTGACCTACATCTACCACGCAGAGAAACATACGCCTGTGTATGTCCGTGTGTGTGTGCATCAGGATTACAGTGCAGTTGTTTTTGCTGTATCACACGAGTGTGTTTGCCGTTAATCTGCAGCGCGGAAACATCCTACACCCCCTGAACACACCAGCATCTTATTCCACCAGCTTCTTACGCTCTGGTTCTCGGCCCCATGAGACTATTGTGATACAGATTTCATTGTTGGAGAGAAAGCCTGAAGGAGATGAGGTCTTCTCTAGTCGCTGCAGACATCGGCTGATCTGAAGAGAGGAAGTGAGTGTTCCCAGAGCAGCAGGGCATGCTGGGAGCTGGAGGAAGAGGCCATCTGTCAGCCCGTCCTGCCAAATCCCCCCCCCCCCCCCCCCCAGACACTTTTAGGCTTTTCATCATGAGAAACCCGCTGCTGACTTCAATGTACCAATGGAGCGAGGAGGAGCTCCTAAACTGTGTCGTTGTGTGTTTCAGTATCTTTACGAGAACGGAGTCGTGCATCGAGACCTCAAACCGGAGAACCTCCTGTACGCCGACTTGTCTCTGGACGCTCCGCTTAAGATCGGTAACCACCCAGTGCCCACCTCCACCCTCTGACTCCACCTTACATCTGCTAACGAACCCGATAAACAGTTGCCAGAGTGTCTTGAGCTTAATATCAGACTGAAGCAGAGAATTTAAACAACAAGCGTGGGGGAAGTCACACACACATCCCCGTTCCGTGTTGCCCAATCAAGCTGACCTTGTAATGCTGCTAATTCTGACAGCACCTAAAGGCAGCATCATACTCAGTTGGAAGAGAGCATCGGACAGCGAGCTAGTCGCTGGCTCGTTGTCAGGTGCCTGGTATTTGCCGGTTAGGCGACGCCGCGGTGTGTGTGTGTGTGTGTGTGTGTGTGTGTCGGCTTCCAGATGGCCGCTGGGCCTCCGGCTAACAGTTACAGATGGAATAAGCTCAGCCTCCGCTCTCTTCCATGAGATGCTCCAACGCCAACACCTTCCTTCTGGGTTCAGAGACTCTCCTGTACAAAGACACACTCTCCTCCTCCACGTTCACACTCATCCACTTCACTTTAAATAGAAACAGGAAACAGGCAGAAACACCTCAATGCGAGAAACAGCTTTTTTTCTCAAACTCCCCCAACAGCTAGAGACAAACAGTGGATCGTGTGTTAGAATAACGACAAAACATCCACCTCTCTTACAGCCGACTTCGGTCTTTCCAAAATCATCGATGACCAGGTGACCATGAAGACCGTCTGTGGCACCCCTGGGTACTGTGGTGAGTTCATGACCTTGATTACAGTGTAACAAGTAGTACTTTGTGGTGTAGTATTAGCTGTGATACACTGTGAAGTAGTTGTAGTAGGAGGAACAGTTGCTGTAGTAGAAATCGTTGGTGTAATAGCGGTAGTAGATGGTGTAGTAGAGGTAGTATATGATGTAGTAGCAGTATTAGTTGGTGTAGTAGAGGTAGTAGATGGTGTAGTAGCAGTAGTAGATGGGTAGTAGCAGTATTAGTTGGTGTAGTAGAGGTAGTAGATGGTGTAGTAGTGGTAGTAGATGGTGTCGTAGATGTAGTAGATGGTGTAGTAGCAGTAGTAGATTGTGTTGTAGATGGTATAGTAGAAGTAGTAGATGGTGTAGTAGCGGTAGTAGATGGTGTAGTAGCAGTTGTATAGGTAGTAGATGATATAGTAGCAGTAGTGGATGGTGTAGTAGCGGTAGTAGATGGTGTAGTAGCGGTAGTGGATGGTGTAGTAGCAGTTGTAGAGGTAGTAGATGATGTAGTAACAGTAGTAGATGGTGTAGTAGCGGTAGTAGATGGTGTAGTAGCGGTAGTAGATTGTGTTGTAGATGATATAGTAGCAGTAGTGGATGGTGTAGTAGCGGTAGTAGATGGTGTAGTAGCGGTAGTGGATGGTGTAGTAGCAGTTGTAGAGGTAGTAGATGATGTAGTAACAGTAGTAGATGGTGTAGTAGCGGTAGTAGATGGTGTAGTAGCGGTAGTAGATGGTGTAGTAGCAGTTTTTAGAGGTAGTAGATGATGTAGTAACAGTAGTTGATGGTGTCGTAGAGGTAGTAGATGATATAGTAGCAGTAGTGGATGGTGTAGTAGCGGTAGTAGATGATATAGTAGCAGTAGTGGATGGTGTAGTAGCGGTAGTAGATGGTGTAGTAGCGGTAGTAGATGGTGTAGTAGCAGTTTTTAGAGGTAGTAGATGATGTAGTAACAGTAGTTGATGGTGTCGTAGAGGTAGTAGATGATATAGTAGCAGTAGTGGATGGTGTAGTAGCGGTAGTAGATGATATAGTAGCAGTAGTGTATGGTGTAGTAGCAGTAGTAGATGGTGTAGTAGAGGTAGTAGATGATATAGTAGCAGTAGTGGATGGTGTAGTAGAGGTAGTAGATGATATAGTAGCAGTAGTGGATGGTGTAGTAGCAGTTGTAGCGGTAGTAGATGGTGTAGTAGCGGTAGTAGATGGTGTAGTAGCAGTTGTAGAGGTAGTAGATGATGTAGTAACAGTAGTTAATGGTGTCGTAGAGGTAGTAGATGATATAGTAGCAGTAGTGGATGGTGTAGTAGCAGTTGTAGAGGTAGTAGATGGTGTAGTAGCAGTAGTAGATGGTGTAGTAGCAGTTGTAGAGGTAGTAGATGATGTAGTAACAGTAGTTGATGGTGTCGTAGAGGTAGTAGATGATATAGTAGCAGTAGTGGATGGTGTAGTAGCAGTTGTAGAGGTAGTAGATGGTGTAGTAGCAGTAGTAGATGGTGTTGTAGTAGATGGTGTAGTAGTGGTATTTGATGGTATCCTCAAAGGTGTGTTCAATGACCTGCCGTGCTCTGATGTCTGTCGCGGGCAGTGGTGCGTTCACTGCAGCTGCTGCTCTGTGGGGAATCACAATACGCTCCGTTAGAGCTTCTGTCAGCCATCTGTTGGCTAACGGGCTCTTCTGCCTGCAGCTCCAGAGATCCTGCGGGGAAATGCTTACGGCCCTGAGGTGGACATGTGGTCGGTGGGCGTCATCCTCTACATCCTGTGAGTGCATTCACGCCTCCCTACCACACACACACACACACACACACAGGATGGATTGATTCAGGATGGACTCACTGTCCATGGATTTTATGGTCTTCCCGTCTAATAACAGCAATGAGATAATGTGATTTGTCTGTTTCCTTTAGATGTTTATGTGTGTTAATGCCTTTAAATGGGTTTGATGTTTCCGTTCTTCATCAGCAGTGTAGATAGGAATAGTTTTCTGATCACTCAGTTGAGTTGTGATATTTTTCACTGCGTCCTATTCCCCAGACTCTGTGGGTTCGAGCCCTTCTTCGACCCGAGGGGGGATCAGTACATGTACAGTCGAATCCTCAACTGCGACTACGAGTTTGTGTCTCCGTGGTGGGACGACGTCTCCCTCAATGCCAAGGATCTGGTTGGTAGCTGAGGACTCACATTAAGCACTTCATTGTTGATCAATTTCCCTTAGACCTTTCTGCAATGTATTTGGACTTAAATCTGCCTCTAATCTCTTATACCACTATTTAATACAACACTTTACCTGGTCTGAAGAACGATTTTCCTTAGGACTTGTCCTAAAGGAGTTTACACCCATCATAAACTTGCCTGCGATGAGTTAAGACGTGAGTTGAATATTTCAAGTCTCAACAGCTTTATTCTGAGCTCCGACATAACTTGGACCAGCGTTGAAGGACTTGAGGCTTGAGCTCTGGGATGTTATGAAGAAGCTTAAGACTAGTTGATGCTGATCGGCCCGCCCCCTGAGTTTTCTTCCAGGAGAGGGTCTCCTGCTGGACCGGCGGTCTGAACCCGGTCTTGACCCCGTTAATCCGTCTGCAGGTCAGTAAGCTGATCGTCCTCGACCCTCCCAAGCGCCTCAGCGTCCGGGAGGCCTTGCAGCACCCCTGGGTGCTGGGCAAAGCAGCCCGCTTCTCTCACATGGACACGGCCCAGAGGAAGCTGCAGGAGTTCAACGCTCGCCGCAAGCTGAAGGTGAGGACGGCGTCTCAGAGACAACCGGCGCTGTTGTTGGTTTGTGTCCTTCTGAGTCACGCGTTTTGAGTGTGAAGATCTAGAATCATCAGAACGCTCACTAAGCTGTCAATGTGTCGACAGGCCGCCATGAAGGCCGTCGTGGCCACCAGTCGGATGCACGAGAGTTCTCGGCGTCGCACCGACAGCTGTGAGATTCCAGGCTCGGGGACTTCGAGGCAGAGTAGCATGCAGCAGGACCCGGCTCCGGAGTCAACAAGCCCCGCCCCTGAGGATAAGGAAGCGCCACCCCCGGATCCACAGTCGCCGCACAAAGACGAATCGAAGTCCGCCGATCAAAGTGTCCTCGGCCCCTCCCCTCCCCCGAGCCCCAAACTACTCAGCTCTGATGTCAAGACCGCGGGCTCCGCCCCCACCAGACCGCCACTGCGAGCCGAAGGGCAACGACATGCATCCGTCATCCCCAAAACCAAGCTGGTCAAGCCACGGCCGCCGCAGAAGAGCTGCTCCATGATAGAGCCCGCCTCCAGGGTCGAGGCCCCACCCACGCTGACCACGCTGACCACGCCTCCGAGTCCCAACAGCCTCACCAACGGCTTCACGCCGGGGGCGGAGTCCGCCAGTAAGACTGCCAACTGCCAGTAATCGGCTGACAGAGAAAAAACAGAGACATTTTGGTTTCTCACAACCACCAGAATGTTCCGCCTTCCATCTTTACAAACATCTAAAGTCGTTTAATGGGACCAAATTAAAGTATCTGCATCGTCTAACATTTAACTTCCATTTCTGTAGCTTTGCTGCTACGCTAACATGCTAACGGCTACTTACACACGGAGGGTTTGTCAGGTATTTTTGGATTCAGGATATGAAGAAAGAACAAAGCACTTGTTCCACATCGGGACTTGCTGATGGTGGTTGCCGTGGTGATAGAAACAACCAGAGCTCGAAGAAAATTCCCTTCTTAGGTCCTTATATGGGCATAAAGGAATGCGTCAACATCAACACACTCGTTGCATTCGCAAGCAAAACCTTTTCTCCGTCTTTGATGTTTTTGTACATTATTTGGATCATAATCAGTAATTCTTTAAACGCTTATAAACCTCCTAATCATATGAAATATATATATATATATTAAAACATCACAGTGTGATTTTATCCACGTTTGACTCCTCTTTACATTAAACCTCAAAGGAGTCTCCTGCTGTTTGGTTTGCGTTTCTTATCACAGTAACCACGGTAACTCAGTAACGGTTGGTGACCAAAGTGATGGGCTGCATCGATCGGGGTCTGAATGGGTGTCGTGTGTGATGGCGTTAAAGGATCATTGCGGTCTGAAGGCCCTTCCTCGTCCGGTTGGAACTTTCTAAAATTATTTTGTTGAACGAGCTCCCCGGACGGAACGAACGGACGTCAGTCCGGATCCATCGGAACTACGGTTGGGCTTGTTTTTTTCAGGTGTGAAAGCGGAGCGACGAGGTACCGGGCCTCCTCAGTACCTCGGATTCTGTCCCAGACGTGAGATTCTGACTTCCAACATTGTTGCCGTTTTTTTTCTTTTTTTCGGCTCCAACCATTGAAGATTTTCAAAGTTCTGATTTGGGACAAACGGAGACTCCAGATCATTTTTCTACTTCGTCTTCTCCTCTTCTCCATTTTTTCTTTTATGGTCTTCACCTTCTTCATCTTCTTCTTTTCACCTTTTTTTATTATTACATTTCTTATTCCTCTGCTGCTTCTGTTCCTTCTTTTCCATCCTGACTATATTCTATATTTTGTTTATTTAGATTTTCCCTCTTTTGTTACCAAAGGAGACGTTTCCTCAGGCGCTCAGGACGGAGCCGACTGATTGTATTTCATTAAACTTTATTAAACACCGAGTGTGAAGGACATGGAGGGAGAGAGCAGCATCTTCTGTTTTTTTTTTTTTTTTTCTTCTGCGTTGCTTCTTTTGATGTCTTCAGACAAACTGAGAAACGCGAAGCTCCTGTTTCCGTTTGGAGAGTCTCTTTTTCCGTCCTTTGTCCTCTTTTGTCCTGCGGCTGAGTAGATGGATCTACTGTGTTCAGTGTCGTGTTCGTCAGCTTCTAGTGAAACAGTGTCGTCGTTTACACCTTTATCGGCAGTGATGATGAAGGTCTCCTGTTTTCACTGTACATATTTTGGTCAAAGAAAACTTCTGACATCTTCACCACAGAGACGCAGTCGGCGTTCAGACACCCCCGAAAAAAATAATGATAATAATCTGTCCTGTGACCTGGTCTGAAAACCACACGTTCTACCTCTCTTCCTACAGGGGCTTCCAAAATGATTTCTAAAAAGAATGCGGACGCCCAAATCTCCATCTACGGTGGCCCAGACAGACCAAACGGAGGCCAAAGCTTTACAGGAGAGTCACAAACTTCTGGGCCTGTCATTCAAGAGAAAGAACCCGGTCCTTCCTGACTAGAAATACTCAAAGGGACATCTTTTGTATTACTATTTATCTTTGCGTATTAATCGTACACATTGTCTAGAGGTCGGGTTTTGTGCTTTTTCTAAGTTAACACCATTTCAAATTTTTTACTGAAAGTGAGGTTTGTTCCAACGATACGGTGGAATCGGAGATCAACGCAGGTGATGGTTTTGCATTTCTGAAAGAGCCTTTGCTTTTTGTTCTGTCTCAGCCACCGAAGGAAATCCTGGATCGTGAAGACAAACTCTTTAAAGAGGAACCAAACCTGCAGAACGCCTGAAACACCGGGTGAAATGCTAAGAGCTGGAGGTGGAAGAAGAAGGACACGGTCCTCTCTAACTCCGCCCACTTTTAGCGCTCCAATCAAATGCGGGCGGTTTCATTTGAGTCCCTCTGCATCTGCAGAAGATTGGTGTCAGGTGATGACACAGGTGCACTGCTCAGTACAGATCTTCACCACTAGGTGTCAGGCTTCACGTGGTCCTGCCGGTCCATGCGATGCCGGTTTAGAGAGACATGGTGGTCTGTAAGGCTCAGTGGGCAATAGATGAGAACATCTAATATGTTTATATAATATGTTTTTAGTTATATCTGCGTTTCCCTCTGGACGCACTGAACCGCCCCAAAGCCCCTCCAGCCTTCTCTCGCGAGGCCGGACAAAAAGCTCTGTGATTGGTCGAGTCCGACGCCAGTCACAGTAGGCGTCTCTCGAACTGAGCATTAGCGTAGTTGAAGATCTCGCCTTACGGTTTGGTTCCTCTTTAAACAGTGTAGAAAAAACAAAACGCCGGATAAAGCTGGACGCAGCGCTCACCTGTCCTCGGCTGTTTACCTGTCCACGGCGTCTAGGTGTGCTCGGGGGTTTACCTGTCCACGGCGTCTAGGTGTCCTCAGGTGTTTACTTGTCCACAGTTTAAAACGTCTTGCCAAATGCAGATTACTGGATATTTAGCTGTCATGGTAGAAAGCATGTACTCATTTACATCTATACTCTTATTCTGTAAAAACATGAATATTTTGCTTCTATTTATCTTGACTTCTGTGTGACAGCAGGAAGGGGGGGGGGGGGGGGGGGGGCTAAACTGTAAATTACGTTGGTTTTGTGTTTGCTGAGTGAACTCGTACCTTTTTTATTTTGAAGGATGACATATAAACATGTGTATCTCTGCATGTATTATTTAATGCCTATTGATCATATCAGATTAAAGACGGACTCTTGGTAACAGCAGCTGATCTGAGTTCAGTCTGATTGAGCAGATGTTACGTCACATGAACAGTAAAGAATAGTTGAATCATTTATGGCTTCTGTCATTGTTGTTTTTTATTTTTTTATTCATTCAACTTTTAGCTTTACTTTATATGCATTTTATCTTTCTTCATGATTCCTTTATAATGCCAGAACGAAAGAAGAGGTATTTAGGAATTTCCTTGGCATTATTGAATCTCCCAATTGATTCAAGGAGATCATTTTCAATGTAAAACTGGCATTAAGCTCATAAATGGTGACATATTGCAGTTTTTTAAATCAGCGTCCATTCATCAGCTAACGGCCGCATGCTGGTGTCCAGTCTGGGACTCGAACCCGTGACCTCTGAGTCACAGGCAGTCCTGTGGGCAGAGCTTCTGACGGTATTGTCGTCCCCCCTGGATTGTCCCACACCAGTACGTGGAGCTCGACCTCCAGTCTGCTGCTGGCACCTCCCACACCGAGGTGGCGCTGTAGGCTCCGCCTCCACCTGACCCCGTCCGTGACACGTCTGTTGATGCCACCACCGTGTCATCGACCCACCACATGACCTCCTGCAGCGGGGAGTTTGATCCCGTGAGCACGCACACCAGCAGGGGAGGAGAGTCTGGTTGTAGAGACGACGGGACGGACGATAAAATCTGAACTGACGGACCAGAACCTGCAGAGAGGCGTGGACAAAATAACAGGAATATTTATTTATAAAACATTTTAAAAACATTGCAAATGTACGTCAAACTCAGATCAGTCTTTTTTAGTTGTTTCTTCAATTCTCATAGACATGTTGCTTGTTTATCAACAAGAGACAAACACAAAAAGACACAAATCAACCACAAAGAGACACAAAACAACCACAAAGAGACACAAAACAACCACAAAGAGACATAAAACAACCACAATGAGGCACAAAACAACCACAAAGAGACACAAGACAACCACAAAGAGACATAAAACAACCACAATGAGGCACAAAACAACCACAAAGAGACACAAAACAACCACAATGAGACACAAAACAACCACAAAAAGACACAAATCCACCACCAAGAGACAGACAACACAATTTGTTCCAGTTGTTATAATCGGCTCATTGTATCTTGTCTGTTTCGGAGACTACCTGCAGTCTTGTTATGATGATGATGATGATCGCCGTCTTCATCATAGTCGGCTGCTTCTTCATCATCGTCGACCAGCAGCTGAGTCCCGCCACTGAAAACCACGGGGAAGGAGACGGAGTGTCCGCTGGGCAGAGAGCAAACGGAGAAACATCTGCAGGAGGAAACGCACCGTGAGGACAAAGCGACGTTTCACAGAGCAGCTTCTTCACTTTCTCACCGCAGGAGGAAGACGAAGCTCAGAGCCGTGTCCATCCCGAGGTCCTCTATCTCCAACAGCTCCAGCTGCAAATACACTGAAGTAAGAGCAAAGTCCTCACGTCTCACTAAAGTTCAAATAAATGTAGTTTTTTTATCTCATGTTTTTTCATAATGCAGGAAAACCAGCATGTGATTTACGTTAATCAAAACTCAACAGACGATTTTTACCTAAAACAAAATGTAACCTTGTTTTGATTCTGGTTTAATGTCCTCCCAATGAACATTGAAACAAAAGCACTCGTACCTTTAAAAGTGGTGGTTGGCGCTGCGGCTGCAGTCAGTCTGAGGTCTGGTGATCTTTGTGTTTTAATGAGGCTGTAAAACAGAAAGATGAAAACCGTTGAAGCAGAACACCGACGGCCTCCTGAGGACGGACGCTGCTCTGGGATCAGATCGACCGTTGGTCCACAGCTGGTGGCAGAAAAACAGGACATCTTCTCACTGTTGTTCCTTAAACCAAAGAAACACAAACACTGCAACACCTAGTTTCTAAAGGTCTGTGTAATACTATTATGATGAGAATTATTCTTCGCTTAGTCTTTTTTAGTTTTTTGACATTATTATAGCAACATGAAGATCTTCTTACTGTCGACATTGTTTTGAATGAAACTCGAATTTCTCTCCAGGGATTTGATCCCTTTGTAAAACTAAGTGTTAATAGATTACTATTATGTTGATGTGGTTTGTTAAAGCACTGATATTCTATTTTAAAAATACTGTATATGTGTGTTAATACAGTTTTTTACAATCACTGTGTAATTTCAGAACCGTGATGCCATTTTTCAAAACTCTCGATACAAATCACTCAAGCAATGATCAAATTGCATGTTTTTCAAAACTCTAACACTTTTTTTCAATTGCTTGGATACAATACACAAAAACCAAAGATCATGTGTTCATTGGACTAAAACCACCTGTTCAATATGACTCAATGTAACATCAAAGCACTACTGTTTCAAAATGCAATTCCTCCGTTACGGTTGAAATTATGGTCCATTAATTTAATCCCAATGATCTAACTATCAATCAATACAACATCTGCTGCATTACCCTTAGTGCACAGATTTATGGATACTGACAATCGATATTGTTTAGATTAGCTTTCAAAATGATGAGATCCATTTACACCAATTAGCGTGGAACATAAACCGATTGGACCACACTATGTGTGGATGTAATATTTGATCATCATTAAATTGTCCACATTAGTTGTCCACTATATTGCCATATTATTATGCAATACAAGGTGACACCATGGAAGTCAAGTTAGACAACAGAGTTAGCTGTCTCCCAGCCATTGCTAATGCTAATGCTTTTAGCTAGGGGAGTGTCAACAAACAAAATGGCGTCTCAGCAACACGTGCGCTGTCATTATCGGACCGATGGAGATGGTTTAAGGCCACAAAAAAAGACCCAGCTTCACATCCCGTGAGTCAGAAACACGTTTGTTACCTGTCTGTCTGTTAGTTGTTTTTTAGCTGTCTGTTACCTGTCTGTTCGTTACCTGTTTTTAGCTGTGTGTTACCTGTCTGTCTGTTACCTGTTTTTAGCTGTCTGTTACCTGTCTGTTCGTTACCTGTTTTTTTAGCTGTCTGTCTTTTAGCTGTCGGTTAGCTGCCTGTTGTTATCCCCATCTTTCTTTTCATCTGAGGTTTACTAAAACTTACTAATAATTAAAAAATAAGATGTAAAATAACTGTTTGCTCTAAATGGTACGGAACCATTTTGTGTTCATAACAACAAAATAGTGAGGCCATTGAGATGAGAGTTTATTCAACATTTCACAGGTGTTTCCAGTTTTTGGTCACTTTAACAGTCTTTAACTAAACTTCCTGTTGTTGTGAAACAAACTTTAAACCGACAGACGGTGTTCAGACAAAGTAAAAGTACAACAGACTGAAGCTGAAGAGCCATCCGACTGAGGTGAAACCGCATGGCGGTGTTTCTTCTTCTACTCTCCCCCCCAAGTCACGGCGCAGTAATAAACTGCCGAGTCGCTCCGTGTGGCGTTGAGCAGCAGCAGCGAGCCGTCGGCTTTGGCGGAGGCCTTCCCCGGGCCCACGGCGGCGCCGTACTTCACGTCGGAGGCGTTTGTGGACCTGAAGGACAGCAGCAGCTCCGGGCGGCGTCCTGCTGCTGTCCGGTACCAGCTGAGGGTGGAGGAGGCGTTGGTGGAGGCGGCGTCCAACAGTGGGCACCACAGGGCGGCGTCCTGCCCGACCCTCACCCGCACGGGGGAGGCTGGCGAGGCCGCGGCGGGGTGCGGCTCCCACCGGAAGCCTGAGACACGTGTTTATTTATGAACGGCTTCATCCAACAAAATGAAACCAACAAAGAAGGTTGTAGTAGAAATGGTTCTGAGAATTGAGAGGGAATAAGGTAACGGAGGCGGGTCTCTAAATAGGAACAGAAAGCATGATGTGGAAGATCTAAAACAGTGCTTTGTGATTCCAAACAATAAGAAATTACACTTTGTGGAAACAAAAATAGTCAAAGAGCTTTTTACGTTTACATCAGATTAAAAGTTGATTTAATGTCGTGCGTCTAACTGATGACTAAACTAATAGTTGTACCCCTGAAATATTCGTTCCTTCATTAATCCGGAATCTTTAAACATGTAAAGTATCCTTCAGGCGTCGCATTTCTAATCCTTCTCAAGGGAAGCTTTAAATTGAAGGATTTTTCTGCGTAAAATCCCATCAATTTGCCTAAAATGAGTCTTCCACCTGTCAACAGTTGATGCGTTTAGTCACCAGTTTAGGAATCAGTGGGCTGAAGATTATATTTAATTTAAGCATACATAATAAAACTAAATGTATGTATACAGAGTTTAGACATTAATAATACAAACAAAACAACTCACTGCTGATAGAGAGGAGGATCAGAAAAACCGGCAGAGACTCCATCATCCACTGGCTGATGAAGCTGCTGTTGTTGTTGTTGTTGCTGGTGGAGACACTGAGACAGGAGAGGATCACACATCAGTCCCACTCTGTTATTGATCTACATTAACAGATACTTCCTGTTTACTTCCTGGCGCTGAGGTGATGGTTGAGCGCATAGATATATACACATGAAGGCTAGATGCCTCGGCCGCACATGGCGGCCATCTTGGTACGGTCAGCTCGCTCACTCATAACATTGTGTTGGTAGTGATACATGTACTCATGTACCCTAACTTGCTCACTTTCCAACTGATTTTTGTTTGGTTAGTTTTATAAACTTCAGAGATGTAGTTATGACACCATGTTATAACACAATGCTATGGTTGAGTGAGCTGACCGTACCAAGATGGCCGCTATGTGCGAACTGTACTCCGCCCTAAGACATCTAGCCTTCATATATGTCTATGGTTGGGCGTGAGAGTTTGAATCACCAGGGGGGGTAAATATGACCACGGAACACCTGCAGGAAGTTTAAATAACCGGTTTATAGATGAGAATATTTTAGTTGTAAAATTGAACTATGGTTTATAATCCAAACGTAACAGATTTAATAATTCAATAAAACTTTAGCTGTACTTATCTTATTTATGTGAACTGACCTTTGAACACATTTTCTCTTTTAATTCAATGACAAAGTGTGTCAAAACTTTTGACTGGTGCTGTATGAGAAGTGGATGTCGAACATTAGAATTAAATCTAAAACATAAACAAGTGCAGTCTGTTAAAATATGAGTTGACTATAATATGTGCGGAATGTGCAACACTGTGGTAGGTAAAAGTACCCGTCCTACCCAACCAAACCCTGCCAGTGCCTCCGGGAGGATCGACCCCGCCCGACCCGCCCGACCAGCACTGACCCGGAAACGAGCGTCAGAGAACATTCAAACCGCAATGTTAATGTGTTTAATAGTATTATTATCACATTATTATTTTTACTACTTATTAATAATACTTAATTTTTTATCACATTCTTCTTCTTTTTGTTGTCACTATTACTTTATTTTATAATTATCCTTTTATTATTATTATCTCTGCTACTAAAAATGTTTGCATTATTACTTTTTTACTATTATTATTTATGTTGTCATTATTATTATTATTATTATTAATGTTATTATGACAGTTGGACTCTAGCCTCTTAGGTGTGGCCCTGGGGGGGATTAACCCTCATTAAGGTGCTCCTGGCAGGAATGACAGATGTTTATAGAGGTGTTGTTTGCTATTTCCAGGAGTGGCGCTCCGAGCCAATCACAGCTCATTCAGGCACGGTGGGGGCGGGCCCTGTGACAGCTGTGTGCCAGCAGCGAGCAGGAAGTCAGGATTAGTGAGAGAAACTGTGCTTGTGTCTTTTTGTGTCTCTACTTGTGTCTTTTCTTCTGTCTCTACCACTGTCTCTTCTTCTGTCTTTACTTGTGTCTCTAATACTGTCTCAAATACTGTCTCTAATACTGTCTCAAATACTGTCTCAAATACTGTCTCAAATTCTGTCTCTAATACTGTCTCAAATACTGTCTCAAATACTGTCTCTTCTTCTGTCTTTACTTGTGTCTCTAATACTGTCTCAAATACTGTCTCAAATTCTGTCTCTAATACTGTCTCAAATACTGTCTCAAATTCTGTCTCTAATACTGTCTCAAATACTGTCTCAAATACTGTCTCTTCTTCTGTCTTTACTTGTGTCTCTAATGCCGTCTCTTCTACTATCTTTACTTCTGTCTATGCTACTGTCTTCTCTACTGTCTTTTCCTCTGTCTCTACTTATTCTCTCTCTCTCTCTCTCTCTCTCTTTTTTTCTCTGTTTCTGTTTCTCTAAGTTTCATTTTTGTCCTGCAACCGTTTTGAGTTCGGCTGCCAAATGATCCGCATAGTTTCGCGTGCGAGGGTTCATCGCTGTGAGGCTGGGAAACAGAAACAGAAAGCCTCAGTCTACACACACACACACACACACACACACACACACACACACACATGGAAAGTTGTGTCGACGTGTGAGGTGTGTGAGACTTTCCTGTTGATCGTCCTTTCTGGGCACGATAACACCGGCATGGAGGGGAAGGAGGAGGAGGGTGAGGTTCTTGGCGGGGAGGCCCAGCGGGGAGGTGGGGGTGGTTTTGGGGCGGTGGGGGTGTGGTTCTGTCCTCTGCCGTCGCCCCGTGAGGGGAGCCCCTCCCTGAGTTCCTGCTCAGCCCCGAATGGGAAAGTCCACATCACTCCGACCTGAGAGACTCGCTGAGAGCAGCTGCCGGCCACACCGCTCGTCTTCTTCTTCGACCTCCACATTTGTCTCCATCCTTTCCCCTCCGCCCAAAATGGCCGCCGCATCCAAGTCCTCCCAGACGGTGAAGAACGTGGTGCTGGCCCTGCTGGCCCTGTGGTCCCTCGTCTCCCTGATCGTCATCGTGGTGTGGGCGACGTCCCCGGACCTGAAGAGCTCCGCCGCCTGCCGCGCCCAGCTGCAGGAGGTGACGGAGAAGATGGAGGGGGCCAAGGTGGTGTGGAGCAAGAACAAGGTGGCCCTGGAGGAGCAGCTGGAGGAGGCCAGGGCGGAGCAGGCCCACCAGAGTGCGGAGATCCTGCTGCTGCTGGGGCGCCTCAACGCCACCAACGCCACGCTGGAGGAGTGCCGGCAGGAGAACGTGAGTTTACCTCCCGGCGCGATGATGTCATCACTGGCTCCTTAAAACAGAGAAACCCCCTCAGCAGGAAGGACGTGAGAGAGGAACAGAACTAGAGTCTCTGTCTCCAGCGGAAAACTTCTGTACAGGGTTTGAGCTGAAGGTTAAAGATAAGAAGCGGAGGTGGACTTTCTCTCTCTGTGTCTCAGATTCAGGGCCGTGGCTCTAATCGATAATCTATGAATATGCAGAGGAATTGATTATTGTGACAGGAGTTTGTCGAATTTATTTTGTGAATTTGGAGAAATCCGTGTCAGATCACATGTTCTGAAACTGCTCCTCGCTGGTTTCCTTTTCAGATCAAAACAGACTCCTTTTTCGCAGGTTTAGTTTTCATTTGCTCACGCGTTGTTTTGTCTCTGAAGGTCGGACGAGGCCGACAGAAGACGTGTTTCACACCACATGTCTCCAGACTGAAGTTACAGCAAACTGATACTGACGGTAGTTTTGTCTTCAGACCAACTGCCAAAACACAAACGCAGAGCAACAAATGGCCCCGCCCACCTCGCCAGACCACCTAACCACTTCCATCCGTCAGCTCCCTCAGATGCATTCCTACACGCTCGAAGTCTTCACCAGTTCACCTGAAAGCATCGAGAGTCTCAATGAAGGGTTCTCCTCATCGACCCTCCTCGTGCTGCTCCTCGTTACTCCAGTAGAGACCTGGAGTCGTTCTCCCTCTCAGTGGCCCCGTGTTTAAACTGAAGAATTCAGTTGCTCTCAACATTTCCAGCTTCATTTTGTAAGAGTTGTTGGTTGGAAAAAGTGAGTGTTTTCTTCCTCCTCCTCCTCTTCCTCCTCCTCCTCTGGCGGTGGGTCCTGACTCATTCCTCCTCTCCTTACTTCCCCTCTGGTCTACTCCTCCCTCTCCGCCTGACCTCTCCCCTGCAGACCCCTTTATCACTGCTCCTCCTGTTAGAGTCTCCTCATCGCCGAGGCTTCTGGAATATTCCTCTTTTTTTTATTTATGGAAACGGAGAGAAAGCGAGCAAACAGTCTCCTGCCAACAGACACGCGGGTGAAATTTCCCGGCTGGTACTACGTTACCCAGAATCCCCTGCCAGCAGTGCATTCCAATCATGGCTAGAGAAAACTTGTTCTTGTGAAACATCGACGCTTCACTGGAGTGGATGAGCTTTCTGTCGATGTTCTTCATTTATCTCCAGCAGGTAGATGATGATGATGATCCATCAGGAGTCTTTGTGTAGAGTATCCGAACAGGTAGTCTACACACTACCTGAGCAGATGGTATACAGAGTACCTGAGGAGTATACATAGTACCCGAGCAGGTGGTTCTCAGAGTACCTGAGCAGGTGGTCTACAGAGTTCCTGAGGAGTATACAGAGTACCTGAGCAGGTGTTGTACTGAGAAGGCCTGTCACCGTGGTAACAGAGAGAAGAGACTCTTGTGGTAGAAGTTTGATTCATGCACTTTGAAGCTTCGATTCAACAGGAAGTGGTTTCCTGTCACCGCTCCGGCTCGCCAATCAAATTCACCTGAACTCACGCACGTGACCACATGACCTCAGGCGTGACTCGGCGCTAGGCAGCTCTCATTAACCCATTGCATGCTGGGTACATGTCCCCCCTCTGATGGCAGCAGAGCTCTTCATCTGTGAAACTGAGAACCACTTGTGATATTTGCAGGTGTCCTGCGGTATTTGGAGGGAGTGGATCCAGTCTTTCAGCCTCAGTCAGCTGGTAACGATCTTTAATCGGTTTGTGAGAGGTTAGAGGCCGCCTTCGTTCAGCTTAAAGACGAGGCTCGCCGCTGCTTCCTGTGCATCACTTCCTGTCGGCTTCGCCTCATATTATCAGCGAGAAAATCCCCAAATACAAGTAAAAACAACGGAACTTGGATGAGAGCGTGTGGTGAGAAAATGACTCAATGTCGGTGTTCTTGGTTCTCGATGGAGGTTCTGGAGCTGCTCAAAGATGGTCCTGGAAGTTGGTCAGGGGTTTCAAGGGTCCTTGAGAAGCTCCTGCAGGTTGTTCAGGAGGTATCGTGAGTCCTTGAGTCAGACCCAGGGTTCCTTCAGGAGGATCTTAAAGGTTCCTGGCAGAATCACACATAGCACATTGGCATTATTAGCATAATTAGCACAGCGAACACGGCGTGTTGTTATGGGATCAGAAGCCTCTCAGTGTGGAGACATTTGTTTTCGGTCTGTTTAAAGAGCCGATCCAACTATAACGGTTGAGTCAGACCAAAGGAATGTTTTAAAAGCTGCTCTCAGCGAGGAGACGTCCTGCTTTCTATCACCAGCTGATCCCAGAGGGCAGCCTGGCACCGCCTGGTCCGACCTGGTCCGACCTGGTCCGACCTGGTCCGACCTGGTCCGATCAGGCCGTGTCGGTTTGGTTCTGGTCTGGCTAAGCACGGCCTGGTTGAGGGACTTCCTGAGCAGCTTCGGGATACGTTTCAGGCTGAAGGTGTTTCTGTTGGATCGGTGAAGGTCGACCCTGAACCAAATGAAGCATTTGAGAATCTGGTGATTTCACTTTTTCTTTCTTGTAATTTCTGAAGTAAATGACGGTACAGAAGAAATGCTTTAAAGCAGACGATGATGGGACTGAACCCCCGGAGCTGAAGTCGGACTCACAACTTTCATGTCAGCCCTGTTTTTGGAGTCCAGGTGCCAAAGAATCCCCTGAGGCTGGTCACACAGCGGTGCTACCGACGTCTCTTTTTAGATACGAGGAGGTCCGGGTGGGAACATCCGACTATTCTACAAACAAAACGGTTTTGGCTTCCTTTCTTTTTTTTTTTTGCGTTTCGACTTGTTTTGGTTCCGCATTGGGTGGGTTTACTCTACCTCGCTGCGTTTAAGCCATTGAGGCCTCGGGCTGACATGACGTGTTCTTCTTCTTCTTCGGTGGTGCTGCAGGTGGTCCTGAACGGGAACATCAGCGTCCTGCACGAGAGGGTGGAGCAGCTACGTCAGGCGGAGGCCAACCTCACGGCTCGGATCGGCCTGCAGGAAGGTAACTCTCGCTCTGTAGGAAAAACCTCATCACTGCCATGAAAGGAGACCTTCTCAGCAGAGCCACCGGGTATTCTTAGCTAACCCCCCCCACCCCCCCCCCCTCCCCTCAAGCCCCCCGTTACCACGGCAACCTGTGAGTCAGAGTAAATAAACACGATTGGCTGGCTGAAATGAAAAACAGGAATGTGTGTTTTGCTCTAAGAGAGAAGGTCCTTTAATTATCAGAAAACCACACGTACAGAAAATACCCCTCAGACTTAAATGTACCTTATTTTATAACATGAACACATCCTTAAATCAACTGTAACATAAATCTTAAAATACTAAAAAAGAAAATGTACGGCAAGAAGAAAATGTTCAGAGATGGAAACAAAGTGAGACTTTTACATAATAAGTTAAAAGTTAAGGAGTAAAAACATAATTGAGGGAAAACAAAATGAAGGAAAGGATTATTAAATAATTCCTAAAAGTAACAACAAGTGCAAAGAATTGGAAATGTAAAGAAAGAAGACGTAGTGTGTTATACGTAAAATCAATAGGATACTAATGAAGTACTTGTATCCACAACGATGACAGAGTTTTTTAACCTTTAAACAAATCACAAATATCTTGGTGAGTAACCGTCTGCGCCTGATGGAAAGTGAGGAAACACTTTAATGAAGTGAGTTCCTGCTGTGAATAGTCGGAGGGAAGCGATGAATTCCTGTATGAAGCAGATATGAGAGACGCATTGTGTCTCTGATAAACATCACTCTGGAACAGGAGTCACACACTTTTAAATATTCACCTCCAAACGGCTCATTTAGTTGTCAAATATGTTGTTTTACTCAATGGTGCATCACATAGTACACGCGCAACGCACTGTTTAAAACAATATTACTACATGGAATGTACAGCTAATTGTGTCAAAATCATAACGTAGCCATGTTTTATTGTTAGTAAAGTCTCAAACTTGAAAGAATCTGTTAAGCAGAAATTTTCCGTTCAAAATGTATCAACAAAATTTCTTGATTTATTTAAATCAATTAAAATAACTTGTATATAACTTGTATTTTGTTAGTAGAATTAGTGTTTTAGTGTATTATTTTAGTTGCAAAACATGGAAATACCTCAATACAAGTACTGTACCTGTAACTTGTAGTTAATGTACTTTGTTATATTTCACTGCTGGTGAATCGTCTAAAAGTCTTGTTTTCTTACAGTTTCTTTAGTGAAAGAAAGAAAACATTATTTGACAGATAGAAAGAAAAGTTTCTTTGATAAAAAAAAAATCACATTCTTTAAAAACAAAATATCCTGTGGGATTATTTATTAAAATAAAAAGAAAGAAAGAGAGCGCTACCTGGTAATGCGTAATTTCACCACCGTAGTGAACGTCCTGTGTTGGATCAGGTCCGGGATCAGGTCCGGGATCAGGTCTAAGATCAGATCAAGGATCGGGTCTAGGATCAGTTCCGGGATCAGGTCTAGGATCAGATCAAGGATCATGTCCAGGATCAGGTCTAGGATCAGATCAAGGATCATGTCCAGGATCAGGTCTAGGATCCCCCTGCACACTGTCGGCACGTCGCCATGACGACAGGCGATCAGGAAGCGTCTCATCGGAGCAAGAAGTCCGACCGTAACGCGTGCATTAAGTAGTTCGTCTACCTCTGTCTCCTCAGAACACATCGAGACCCTGCAGCAGAACCTGACGCAGGCGGGCCACCGGGCCGAGTCCCTCTACAGCCTGAAGGCCGCCGCTGAGAGCCACATGCGGGCGGCTCAGAGTGAGACCAGCGCCTGCAAGTCCGGCAAGGAGTTCCTGCAGAAACAGCTGTGAGTCCACACCCCTCTCCCCGGGTCAGGTGACCAGCACCTGTTTGCTTTACCTGTACCTGTTTGAGTCAGGCCCACGCAGGACCTGGTCCAGGGCCCAGACCCGGTAGTGGGAAGACATTCATAAAAGAGACTGGACTGTGATGATCAGATTGATGAGATGCTGATTGATAGATTCTAATGAGGCCTGTCTGTGTGTGTGTGTGTGTGTGTGTGTGTGGACACAGTCTGAAGTGCAAAGACGTGGTACCTGAAGCTACGCCGAAGCCGCAGATCAAGGAGCCGTCCTCCTCCACCTCGCCCCTCTCTGGTATTCCTGCGCTGGCGCTGCTGACCTGCGGCGCTCTGCTCCTGATGACCTGTAAGGGCTCGTAGTCGCTTTGCTTTTCACCGGCAACTTTATTTCCTTCCAAGACGAGTGAAAAACAATAGTACATTTTGATTTTCATCGCTGAGAAGTGTTTATTTTAGTCAGGAATCGGATCTCCGATCAGTGGACGGGTTAATTCCGATCTCTGATGATCAAAGAGTGAGGAAACCGGTTTGTTCCTCAGCAGAGAAAAGAGCAGCTCCACCTGCTGGACGGAGCGTGTCACTGCAGTAACATTAAGTATCACTATTATACCACTAAGCAGAAACATGTGCAGAGAAAAACACATGGGAAAGATATAGATTATAGATTAAAAAACGTTTACAATATCATTTCAAAAAAGTCCAAATTTATTAGGTTAAAAATATATATTTTATGTCAAAAAATACTGTACAAATCTGGTCAATAACATTTTTGAAAAAAAAGTAAAAATAAACCTTTTGAAAAAAATAGTCGGTTCAAAAATGTTTTGAAAAAACCTTCATAACATATGATGTCCAAAAAATGTCATGAAAAAGAAAAGAAAAAAATATTGGGTTGAAAAATGCCAAATAGAAAATGTCAAAAATATACAGTCAAAAAATGTTTCCTAAAAAAAGTATCTATCTAACTATCAAGTGGAAAAATATTTTGAAAAAAGTCAGAAATATTAGGACAAAACATATTGGGTTCATAAAGGTTTTGAAAAAAATATGGTAGAGAATGTCAAAGCTAAAAAAAGGTCAGGTAAAAAAAGTTTAAAATATTATTCGGAAACATTTAAAACAACTTTTAAATAAACCCCAAATTAAAAACTAAGAGAAACATTTTCTTCAAAAAATCTTTTGAAGGGTGCAAGTAATACGTATTACCGCCATTTGAGAGTTATTTATCAAATAATGTTTAAAATGTTGGGTATTCTACAGGTAATAAAGTGTGTCGTTATGTTCTCAGGAGGTCAGCGAGGCGGCGACCTGTCGTATGGCGGCGAGCACTGTATAACAGGGCGGAGGCGGAGCCTGGACGGACCACATGACTGCTGTACAAACATCCCGTATGCGTACAAACACACAAACAAAGAGATCGCCACGGAGACGCTGGCACGACGAATGATTGGACAGAAACTTTGCTTTGACTTGAACAGCTGAGACGTTTAAAGGTTTTTTTAGAGGCGGCTGACCACTGAGTTTTTAAAAAGGTTTGTGTCTTCATGAAGCTTCACGACTGCTTTTTCCCCATCTGCTGCTGCTTTGTCCTCTTAAATATTCATATTTAAAAATGAATCCTCCCTCCGTTTTTAAATTGGCTTCGATGTAAAATAACCTCCCTTCCTTCTAAGATGTCTTGGAGGAGGAGTTTCAAAGTAACTCGGAAGCGTACTTGAGTCTGTTTACTGTTAATTTCACCACTACATGACGGTGCTTTCAGGGACATCGGAGAGTTGAGAATCAGCTGGAGAACAAAAAAGCTCTGTGAGAAACAGAAATAACGAATCAGTGGTATTTTGTGTCACGAATCTGGACTTTGTTCCCAGAATGCAGCATGTTTTTCTCCTCTTTACGCCCTTTTGCTAGAGATGAAGCATCTGCGTCATGAATCAAAGAGGAAGTTAGGCTTTCACAATAAGAGCAGACAAGATGACTCAAACCCAAAAGGTCCCTGTTTGTACCTGAAGGTTAAATCTGACCCAATGTATTGAGTCTGATCAATAACACAGAGTCCTGAACAGCTGATCCACAGTCAGTTTGACTGTGAATCAGCTACTTGACTTTTAGAAGCTTTTCCTTTTTTGGGAGGGGGGGGGGGATGTTGAAAATAATAAAGCTGAAGAGTTTCTAAACTGTTTTCTTTGTCCTGATTTGATTTCACAGTCGAACTTCAGTTGAGTGAACTCAACATGCAGATCATTAATATCTAATTATATATATACACAGCACTTTTACTTTTAGTATATTGTCAAGTTTCTGAGTACTTCTTCCACTTTTATTAAATACTTTGTTCATGTAGAAGCGTAATAAAAACACACAATATCTTTTATTTAGTGATGACAAGTGATGACATTATTTCTCTCTGAGATGCAATGCTCAGATCAAGTACCTGTACCTCAGAAATGTACAATATTATAACAGTATTATAACACACTGATCGTGTTTATTGATCTCCTCACTCGACTCAATAGATTCATCTTCTCCGTGAGAGTCAGCGAGGTTTGATTTCGCACCGTTCAGTCGGTCACGATGAACTCTGATTGAGGGTTATGAGGGTCACGAGGGGGCGGGGCCTGTCACTATAACGAGCCAATGACTGATAAACATCTGAGCCAATCAGACGGCCCCCAGAGAGACGACAACAGCAACAGGTCCCAGAGGGCCGGAGGGGCGTGTTTCAATTAGTGAGTGTGTAGGTGTGTGTGTGTGTGTGTGTGTGTGTGTGTGTGTGTGTGTGTGTGTGTGTGTGTGAGTGTGTGAGTGTGTGTGTGTGTGAGTGTGAGATGATTCCTCCGTCTCAGTTCCCACCTCCGTCTCTCATTACTGTCCCATTTCATCCGATGAGAAATGTTTCTTCCTCCCAGAGATTAAAGAGGCAGAATAAGTATTTAAATGTAAGAGACATTTTGTTATTGTTGGTTTGGTAGCTCCACCCTCTGGGGGGGGAGGGGGGGGCGGGAGGTTGTGTTTTGATGTAATCAGGTGGATTACCTGACACATGTGTTGGAGTGTGGAAGCATGGAAGAGCGAGACTATGTTTAGATCCCTCGATGGTGTCAGAAGTGTTGTATTAAGTTCATTTGGAGTTAGAAAGGTGGGACGAAGTTGAGGTATGTTTGGAGAACACAATAAAGGACGATCAAAGACTATTGGAGACTCTCAATGATTATTTCATGCGTGAAATCAAACTCGAAAACACCAACCAAGGGGCCTCACTTTTATAAGCAGAAAGGGCCTCAACAACTACATTACTGCACACAGTGAAATATCCAACAATGTGAAAAACCCCACTACAAGTGAACAAGTAGTGGAACAAGCAGTTCATGTTGTTACATTTGAATGTTTTCCTCACCCTTCTAGATTATTGTTTACTTTTATACTGAAATAACAGAAATAATCTGTGATGACATAATAATTAAAACACTAATAATACAAAAATTTTAATTGCATAAATATTTGACCTGAGAACAGTGAGAAGTAATTTTTGTCACATGGATTTTTATTTTTGTTCAACCAATTCCAGCAGACAAGTGTAGAAATAGCATATTTAGAAATATAGTACTTTCATAAATTCAGGTAGCCTATAGGTAAGTAGACCTTCTGTAAACTATGTTTTTTTAAGTAGACCAATACTTTCAAGTACATTCACAACATTGGTTATTTTTTCAGACGTGGACTTACCCTGCTACCCTGGTCCTTAGACCAGTCATCTGGTTTAATCGTAATTAACGCGCTAATGTCCCGGCCCTAATTTTAAATTAAACAAACAGTGACACTGTGAATCATGGTGAGTTCTGGTGTCTCTAGTGGATTCAAAGCTGACCTTCCTGATCCACATTTGGGATTTGATTCTCTCTCCTCAAGGTGCCGTGTGTCAAACGTGTTTATTTCTTCCGGGATTTATTCTCCACTCAGCTGAGGAGGACCCTCAGACTGGTTTAGCTCCATAGGGGAGTCGGTATGGATCCTCTCAATTCACACGCGGGCATCAGCACACATGTCGAAAAAAGTGAAATAAGGATCACAGCATAAAAGTAGTGAAATCAACTAGGGCTTTATTAGAAATGCAATTATATGACTTTACTTGACCTGCAATTCTATTTTAACGGTATGGAACGGTTGTGGATTCCAGCCTGAGAATCTATGAGAATTGAGGTTGGATTCAAAAGCATCAACAGGTGTGTGGTGGAACAGTGCAGGGAGATAGCAGGAAGGCTGAAGTGTGGAGGATCCTCAGTTCAAACCTGCTCTCTCAGAAGGAGGGTTTGGTTGCAGTCAGGGCTTCAAACTGTAAACTTTGAAACAGTTTTGAGGTTTAGTAAACAATCCCAAGGTCTAATATGAGAAACGGACACAATGAGGCATGTGCTTGAATAGCACAAGGGAACAACTGAAGGGCTGCAGGCTCCAACCTGCTGTCTGAGGTTGTGGGTTCATGCCCCTTCATGCAGACATCACTTCTGCTTTGAAAGAGTTTTGAGGTTTGAGTAGCAGTCTCAAGGTTAAATACGAGAAACCAAAATGTAATTTGTACATGGTGAGGTAGTGCAGCACAAGAGCTGAGGAGCTACTGGTTTGAGCCTTTGGCTTTACTTCAGGTTTGAGTAGCAATCTCAAGGTTAAATACAACAAACAAAGGGCTGGTTACTGTGTGGTGAAGTAGCACAGTGGAAGAGCTGCTGACATAAGCCCCTGCACTGTACTTGAAGGTTGTGGGTTCAAGCCCAGATGTGGAAATAGCATTTAAAAGAGTTTTAAAGTTTAACTCACATGCTCAAGGTTAAATAGGAGAATCAAAGTTGCCAAAATGTGACCAGGACTGGTAGTGTAGGGGTGCAAGAAGGAGCCGAAAGCCTCTGTAAGCGCCGCCAGTGGGTTCAAATCCCGCTCCTGCCAAGTCTTGAGCACACTACCGCGGAGGTAGTAGTGGGGGCATTGTCCCCACTGGTTGTTTCAGAGAAGTGAACCCTGGGGGTTATGCAGAAACACAAGGCGCGTTCACTTGAGTTATGATGGCATTGTCAAGAATGATGAAGAATCTTTTGAATGAAGATGAATTGCATGTTAATTGCTTTAGCTTTTATCACTTATTAGCCATGCTACGTAGCCTATAGGGTTCCACCTTTTTGAGAGAAGGCCGGATGAGTCAGTAAAGATGAGCAGATGTGTCTCATTCAGTGGTCACACTGACATGAAACTTATTACAGCCTCTGGGGGCATTTTTCAAGACAATCACGTTTGTCTACTTCAGGGCATCCTGTGAACAACCTTAAACTGACAGTCTGTTCATTGACAGTCATCTGGTGCAGTGTGGGTTGGGTGTGGGTCCTTGTACTGAATCGGGCTAACGTCCACGCAATTGTTGTGCGTTGAGGTGATACTTGAGGCTCGATGTGAATTCCTTGTTGCACAGCTTGCACACAACCATGCTCTTATAGACGCTTCCATCCGTGTGTTTATTATAATAAGATTTCCCATTCACGGGGCCAACCGACACGGTCTCGTCAGCTTCTTCGTTCATGTTCACTGTGGTTTGTTGTCTGAAGTCATGAACGCTAGTTGGTGCTCCAGTATAATCGGTCCCCTGAAACTCATCCAGTGAGAAACGATCCGCGGTGCAAAAAATAAGTGTAAAAATGCGTAAAAAAGGTTTAATGTGTTATTTTTTGTGTAATTAATTAATCTTAATTCACATTGTAATTAATGAATCGCAATTAACACTAAATTAACATTAAAGTCCCGGCCCTAGATAATACATAAGAGAGCACAGTATCGTAGCATGTATTATGGGTGTGTATATATATATATATTATATACACGTGTACACAGTATATATTTATGTATATATACATACTACAGCAGACACAGAAGGAGAAGAGTCCTTTTAAGGCCTCAGATACAGTGAGACAAAGAAACAGAGGTGGGAACCGAGACTGAGCGCTTATCTCACCCACAACACACACACACCCACACACTCACTAATTGAAACACGCCCCTCCGGTCCTCTGGGACCTGTCGCTGTTATCGTCTCTCTCGGGGGAGTCTTATTGGTTGAGATGTTTATCACTTATTGGCTCCACACCCACTTGTCATTGGCTTGTTACAGTGACAGGCCCCGCCCCCTCCTGACCTCATAACCCTCCACCAGAGGTGACCCATAACCGGATCACATCTTCAAGGTCGTCCTCTGAGGCCCCTCAGAGTTCAGACCAGGATCCTGTGCAGGGTAAAGGTTCAGGACTACTTTGGTCCTGGTCCAGTCTTTGCGACGTCATTGTCACGAGCTGCACACGGCCCTGAAGACCTTCAACTGCAGACACCTTAACGCCGAATTCAGACCTAAGAAGCACAGCAGTGTGTTCTATTAGGTGTGTTAGCGGTTAGCACAGTCTCCTCCCGTGTGTCCCGGGACCCACCAGAGGTCTTTGGTCTCACACAGAACGTCTCTCCAGCCTTATGCACAGCGGAGATAAAAACAACACCGTGTAAAATTAAATCAATTTTTATTGACCTGTTTTTTCACAAAAACATTTAGCATCACAAACAAAACAAAACTGTAAAATGACCAAAAGTCCCTTCAACATGAAAGCAACTGGATCTGGTTACGGGTTCTTCCGCTGAGGCAGCAGAACTTCTGCGTCTCCGACAGAACAGAGGACACAAGTCAACGTGTCTCTGGTAGTTCATAATAGGATGTGAATATCACATGACCTCTGAGTCCAAAACATCAACATGTGTTTTTAGCGGACCATGTTTTAAAAAACCGGCCTGGACCGGTCTCTGCTGAATCACATCTGTCCGAATAGCTGGAGGTACTGCAGGAGACCTCCACAGTCCGGATCCTCCGCGAGACCTTCTGAGTCTCCGTCGGCCGAGCTGGAGGACGGGGACATCGTCCCCTGAGGCCCGTCCTCCTCCTCCACGCTCCCGGCCCGGCCCCGCCGCCCGCCCCTGACCTCCTGATCCGTCAGCACCTGGTCCAGGAAGGCGATGTACCTGAGGGCGAGGCGCAGGATCTCGTTCTTGCTGAGCTTCCTGTCGGGGGGGTGCGTGGGGAGGAGGCGCCGCAGCTCGCCGAACGCCCCGTTAACGTTCTGCTGGCGACAGCGCTCCCGACTGTTGGTGGAGACCCGGCGGACCACCCGGGGGGCGGGACCTGAGGGGGGGGGGGAAGAGTGAGGGGGGGGGGGTCAGCTGGAGTGCGGATAACCAGGTCCAAGGACAACAGAACACACGAAGAAGAACAGACAGCCAATGCTAAAGACTTTCCTTATTATTATTATTATTATTTATTGTGAATTTACACTCTGCTTCATATCGATTGTTATTTTTTATAAGAAGAATGAATCTTAAGGTTTAAACGTACCGTCACTGAGGTTCATCTCAAATGGAAACGTTCTTTGTTTCATCGTCAAGCTTTGATCAGGATCGCTGCAGAGACGGAGACAGAAGGACACGGAGAGACAGGGACAGAGGGACAGGTCAGTTAGTCAATATTTAAAAATATTAAAGTTAAACATAAATTAATCTCTTTCGAGCATCCCAATAGAATGTTTTATTGTCAACCATTCAAAAAGAAAGTATGAATATTTGTGAAACAAACGAAATATATTGATAATTAATCAATAAAGAAAAAATCACGAACATAAAAGAAAAACACTTTTTTAAATATGAATGAAATGAAAATCTTTAAATTAAACACGTTTTACCTATCAAGTTAATTTCAGAATGAGAATCAGATTAAAAACATGAAAACAACAAAGCATCATCGGTCCCTTGCTCACCTGTGGAGGAGCAGGAGGTCCGGGCAGGACTTGCAGGACTCGGTTCGGGTCTCTCTGGAGGTTCCGCTGCTCTCGGCTGCTGAGCTTCACTGCGCGCGTCTTTTATACCGAGCCGCGTCCGCCTGTGCGTGTCGTGACGCCTCGTTTCCATGGAAACCCCATTAGAGCTGACAGTCCCATTAGACCCAGACGGACGGGAGGTCCCAGGAAGTGGCACCCCAGGGACCCGCCGGGGGGCGGGGGGCGCCGCTCCCCCTCCCCGCTGCAGGAGTCGTGTTATCCGGCGTCTCCTCCTCAGTCACGAACCAGAGCTCTAGAGCCCCCCCCCCCATTCCGCCCCCCCGCAGGACAACCAGCACAGGATCACATCATAAACATTGTGTTGTTTTTAGTTAGAGTTAAATTGTCGAGAATTCCAAATAAAGTAGGACTCATTATCATAATTTGAATAGACAGTTATTATATGATAACAAACTTTTAATAAATATACATGAATGAGGTTGTGTGGATTATTATAATCATATTATATATTAAAGACTATAAAGTCATGATATTGAGCTGCAACATTAAAACGATGAACAGTAATACATCATTAAATATAAGTATTCTTGATGACTTTTAATAATTTTAATAATTTCAAATAATTTTTGCATTATGCATTATGTATAAATATATTTTGACTTGGATACTCTGCCATACTGGTAGATAATTCTCCTGTTTCAGAAACTTTTTTGTTCGATTTCTTTAAACTATCTAACTAGCTTACATTTTGGTAGGATGCACCTCTGTAGATATGGTAGATGTGCGCGCGCGCGCGGCTGTACGGGTACGCGCCCGTGGATGTTGCAGAGGAACTCGTCAAGTGAACGGACTGATGAAAGTGATTAAAGATCGTTATTGATGAGATGAGCTCTGACTACCGGAAGTGAACAGTATTCTCTTGTGGTTGTGAAAATGTTCGATCAGGTGGTTTAAAAGCTGCTGAATGTTATCAGCTTCCATCGGTGTCGTGTTTTCGGTTTGTTAATTATCTGCTGAAAGTAAACGCAGCTCATGTAGTGAAGTAAAAGTATTCATTGATCAGATCATTTCTTTTTCCGGTTCAGTATTTTTGCTGCATCATAGTGTCTTTTAGATCATTTTTTTAAAGAATTAATTGAGCTAAATAAGTATTCAGTTTATCATTATAACATTACAACACATCTTGAGCTATGTTGTTTTACAAAGGACTTTAAACGTTAAGATAAAGCCTAGTAGGGTGGGTGCAGGTTCATTAGGAAATTTTATCTTCCTTTTTGATGCTGACCCCCCTGTGTGATGTCACCTACATTATGTCGTGTGACTTTGGTTATGCTTCCTAAGCAATGTATTAGCACCCCTAACTTTACCATAGCCTTTTCAAGGCAGAAGTAAAATGCCTTTACCTGATGCTGTCCCAAATTACCTGATGTCCCAATATACCTGCGGTGAGTGACAGGTACAATATTTAATTCCAAGATGCGGTTTACTAGAATTATGAAATAATATACTAAAGATTCTACAGACATATTTCATCGTTGACCTTTTCATGGCTGCAGTTCCTGTTTAATCCGACAGGGGTCAGAACTCACCTGCTCAGATGTATTTACTGTCAGGCTGGGTGCTGGTGCAGGCGGAAGGCAGGACTCAAACGCAGGAGTTACCAGATATCCAAAAGGGGCTCTTTATTCACCAATCTCAAAAACAAAGGACGTGCACCAACGACAACTGACATAAGACAATGACGCGAAGAGGGACAACAGGCACACGGGGCTTAAATACACAAGGGAGGTGCAGGTGATTGGACACAGGTGGGAACACTCAAGCAATCACAAGACAAGGCAGGAAGTGAAGCTCACCCAGAGACACGAGAGACAAGAAAACTACAAAATAAGACAGGAAGAGGACCCAAACCGTGACATTTATTCCACAAACAAAATCCGCCTTATGTTTTTTATAACGCTGAATTTGTTTGTTTGTCACAAACAAGAGTTTTGAGAATAACATTAAAGGGTTTTATTTTTAAATAATTAAATATTTGATGGTTTTCCTCAGAATTTTAAAACCAGTGATCACTAAATAAATTAAAAAACATGAATACATTGAAGAAATCTCCTAAATTAATTAATTAATTTATTCTCGACACAAAACCAGTTCCAGCAGAGGAAAGAATAAATTATTTTATTAATAATACTAATAATGTTCACTGTAAATTATTTCCCCGTTAAATAACAGGAATTTACTGGCAGCAGGGTTACCATTATTTTCATGTTATTTTAACAGTTTATTCCTGTTAATGTTTTTTTACAGTGCACACCCGTAATGTTTTTTAACAGGAATTTACTGGCAGCAGGGTTACCATTATTTTCATGTTATTTTAACGGTTTATTCCTGTTAATGTTTTTTTACAGTGCACACCCGTAATGTTTTTTAACAGGACTTTACTGGCAGCAGGGTTACCATTATTTTCACGTTAAATCACCATTTATTTAGTTTCCTTTAAATATTGCTTTTAAAATGTATTGATTATTATTTTAGCATAGTAATGTGTACCATTGATTGTAATATACATATTTCTAGCTTGAGTTATTATAAGAATAGGCATAATACATCACATAACACTTAAGTGAAAGAAAACGAATAGTTCCATGTTCAAATGAACTTTTTTATTGTAATAGAAACACTGAAAGTTAAATACTTACAAATGTAGGCACATATAGATTGGATCAATCACAGAAAAATACACTACATTGCCCAGAATGCACCTGAACACACCTCCACTGAAAGAGAGAGAGAGAGAGAGAGACATAAATAATAGAACGTCTGAAAAGTAAAATTTATTGAAACAATGGCAAAGAGCATGAATGTATGTATCTATCTCACCTTTTTGAAATGAAATCCCACTGGAAGTCCATCAGTCTGCGCAAGAGGCTGGCGATGTGTGAATTTACCGTTCTTTTTTTCCCCTTTGCAGCCTTTGTCCCCTTTTCTGGGTTTATACCCACAAAGCGTCTGAAAAATTATACACGGGTTGGAAATCTAGTAATTCACACAGACTAACACTACAACAAGACAACAAATGTCCATGAACTATCCTCAACATACTATCCTATGCATCTATGAATATTGTAAGTTGCACTAAAACTTTCTAAAGCAAAGTTAATTGCTAAATCCCATCACCAGACCTGCTGAAACCATGCTTGAGCCACAGCTAGGCCAGAACAAATGCAGGTGTTAACAGACAATGTCTTACCTCTGGATGGATTCAAGTGTGCACGCTGCCTCCTCTTGGTACTGTAGGTTGAAGATATAAAAACCGGAGAAAAAAGACGCCAGCCCTGTCACAAAGGTCGACTGGATCCCTTCGCCCACAATCTGGCCCTCAATGCTCAGCATCCAGCGTTGGAAGTGGTTTCCTGTTTCTCCTGAAACAGAAATGTTTTAACTGTCAAATTTCTGTTTTAGTTTTCATTTTGAATACAGAGTTTAGTTTGATACCATTTAATTCACTACATACAACACTAAAACCAACTTACCAAGAAGTATCAGACGAGGCGTTGCAGGTAAAGCTAGTGAACTTTCAAGGTCAGCTGCACTGGCATATCAAGTCCTGAGACATCTTCGGAAAAGTGAGACAGAAGAAGATGGATGACTTGATAGGACAGCTCGACATCATCATCAAGCTGACTTCCTTCATCCTTTCATTTGTCGGTTTAGTCTTGAACAACACAAGACTTATTGATAGATTATAAGACACCATTCAAATTTCCACCTGGTTCTGAGGGATACATGCAGTGAGATCTTCTTGATCAGCAGTGTGATCAGGGATAGTGCCCTGCATCTGCATCTGTAATTAAAAACAAACAAATGTAATGTAAAATAGACACACCCAGGGTGGGAAATTAGCACCTGCCACAAGCCAATGGCGGGTGACTTTGCCTCGCATACAAGCCACAGTGGCGGGTGGAGTGGTTTTCAGCGCTCTAGTCTGTGACACATATAGCTAATCTGAAGTACAGACTAGAGGGCTACATTGGGATTGTGTGCCGCCGGGTCCCGCGAGACCCAACGCAAATCTCGCAGGAGCGCCAGCGGGCGGTTTAAAAAAAACACAGCGGAATCAGAACCATCCCACACCAACCCTCCCGTATTACCCGGAACATCCCGAATTATGGGCAATTTAGATTTGTCCCGGCCGGGACAGCTCCAGTCCCGATTCCCTATCACAGCCTGCTAAGTCAATGACGCGCGAATAACTCCCGGATGTTGTGAAGTTGTGACGCATCAGACCAGTGCGCGCGGGTGCCGGGTGGCCAGAGCGGAGCATGTAAGGATGTGCAAGCCCGGCCGCCGACGCTAGCCCCCCCCCCCGCCCCCGTTGAGACCGCCCGCTAGCCCCCCCGCCCCCGTTGAGACCGCTAGCACTAGCATTATTTATAGATTTAGATCGTATACATGAACGGACATAAAATAAGCGCATTGTTTTGTAAGATTAATGGACAAACTATCGAAACTTTGCTAGCTTGAATCACCTCGGCTCATTAGCAGCTAGCTAAATTAAACTTCATAGTGCAAGTCCGTGGCGTTTAGTATACCTCAACATCACTGATAAATGTTAACTATGCATGACTTTAAAGAAATTCTAGTTAATCTCACCGGATTGTTGTGGTTTTCCTCGATGTAACCAGAGCGATCCTCCGACATGGAATGGCCGTGTGTCCGTTGCGTTGCAGGTTCAAATGCCTTCTTACTCGCTCTTTGCCAGAATGCAAAAAATACTGTATGAACCTGTTATTTCAGAAAGTGGCGCGAACGTGATCAGAAAGACACACACACACACACACGCACACACACATCTACACACACATATACACACACAGATTTGGAGCGCAGTTAGTCAATTAAATGTTAGGTGTCTCGTTTAAAATCGGGAGGTATGATTATGGTAATAAAAGCAAGATGATTCTTTATAACATTTGCAGTACAGAAATCACGTGGTGTTCTGTCTAACCTTCATTCAGTGAATGCATACAATATTTAATTTCTTAGTATGCAACATCGACAATATTGAATTAGTCATTGTTTTGCAACTTACAAAAACGAAAAATTGCTAACTTCTCCAATGATAAATAATATATTTTTTATAATCTAAGCATAAAATTGCGTTTATCGGCACTTATCCCCAAAACATGACCATACCAGACCATCTAACTCTGGCCGCCATCTTTGAATGTTCGGTTGTGCTGTTAAATAACAAAAATGAATGTTATTTAGCAATGAGGTGTTAAATAACATACATGAGGCGTTATTTAACATGTATTCCCTAAAAATTTACAGTAAGCTGCAGTTATTACAAATAACAGGTAAATCATGTTGAAATTTGGGTGTAAATTAACGGAAACATTTAACAGTGTTATTCAACGTATGTCCTGTACGAATTCCGCTCTGGAGGTTTATTCAATACGACTTTGTATAAATCAATAAAGATATTACACATGCAGCCAATCAGAAACCAGAAAATCCTCTTTAAACATTTAAAGTTTTATTTCATCAAGTTTCACCAGGAAAAGAACTGACCAAAAAAACCAAAGGAATAACAACAACACAAAGTTAATGTGACAAAAAAAATAGTTAGTTTCTGTTCTCAATGTTTTCAGAGAAATCAGCAAACATTTCATGGAATTACTTCATCATTCAGTCAGCGGCATTTATTTAAGTTCATGTTGGACTCAGACGAAATGGTATCTTTATTTTTGTGCTCTTATGAGTTGTTTATTTTTTTCCAAACTAAAGTGATTATTTCAAAGTTATCCGGAGTCTTGTGGATCAATAAAGGGACTCTGAAAACCCCAATCCTTCTCTCTCCTAGCCTCCTCTCTCCTAGCCTCCTCTCCCAGCATCCTCTTTACTTACCTCCTTGGTTGTTTGAATCTTATTCATATATTATTTTCCATTTTAGAAGCTCTTCATGTATTTTAAATATGATCTAAGCCACATTTCCTCTCAGCTGAACTGAGTTTCTGTTGTTTGTATTGATCGTATTCTCAAAACTAACCTTTATGTTAGAAAAAAATCTCACTCAATAAATATGGAAGATACTTAATAACTTATTGCGAAACTGAACTCTCATCAATTCAGACATTTTTTTAATCTAAATGTTTAAAATCTGGAATGTTCAAATTGTTATCTTTTTGTTTCCATATTTAGCGTTTTCTCATATTGAACAAATTAGTGACGTATTATCCCTTAATGCAATATAATCAAATTTTTCTCACCACCAAACTTGAATATTGTAATTTTCATCAGTGTTTATTTAGACGTATAACCTTTTATATGTTCTTGTCTTTTTAAACCAAAAAATCAGAAAGCAGGTGAGTTTTCTGTTAAATTCTTATTAAATTCTATTATCTGATAACAAAGTTAGGTTCTTTTTCATACTTTTGTAACAGAGTTTCTTTCTACTTTGTAAAACAGCAAATAAAAACTGCTTTCAGGTAACGATTAAATATGAACCATCTACCAAAAAAAAGCAAACATTGAGTCAATTTTAGTGGAACATATTTTTATTGGTGATCTTATCAGACACAGATTGATACACTTATCATTTTCTCTTGTCGTAAAAGTAAATTTAGTAAATGTATTTTTAAGTTTTATTTTTCCAGCTCATGCAGCGCAGAAAAATAAAGTCCTGAAGAGGCCTTATGACCTCCGACCCCGCGTAAGCTCTTAAGCCAATCGGATAATTGCAATATTCAACAGGACTTTATAAGCATCCAATAAGAAAATATAGAAAAACAGATTCGTTTTTTTTCTTCGTTTTTAGAGAATATAATATGCAGACATTTCGATGTAGAAAAAAAAATCTGATAGACACTGTAAAAGAGGTGCATCATGGAGGTCTGGATCCCTCTCCCAAAACCAGCATCAGAACGGGTTCCTATACTTTTTCTCTCCTCCAGCTGCTTTAATAACATTTCTTACGCCACAAAAAACTGATTCCATACACACAAAAATGAGGCAGGGAATGGGAAAATGAAACGTAAAGCCCACACGACCCGAAAGAACAGGATTACAAGTACAAGAATTTATTGTGATGCAAGCAGGAACATAAAAGAGAAAACAACAACAACGACAACAACAGCAGCAACAATAACAACAAACATCTGATTCCTTCATGAATTCATATCTCATATGAATTTTCACCTGCGTTTTTTTAAAACTGAAAAAATGGCACAAACATTAAAGGAAAAACTTGAGTTTTCGCTGTTTTTGTACCAATAAAGAAGAAAAGTTTTCCACCCCCCCCCCCCTCCATCACAGTGCTTTCGTTTACACATACTGCATTTCCCAGCATGCCCTTGTTCGTCCAAGGACACGCTCGTCCTCCATCAGCGGAGATGGTGAAGATGAAGAGAAATAAAGAAAAGTCCTCAGGACCACAAGGTGTCGCTGTTTCCTAGAAAACACGTCAGTCAATGACATAAAATTCAGCACCAGTGGGGAAAAGGCCATTTTTGATTGGTTCATTTTTGTTTTGCGTTTAACATTCGTTTTTATTTTATTGACAACAAAAACACAGTATAGAAAAAAGAGAAATAGACCAGACTCCTCCTCCTCTCATTGTTCTGCCTCCTATGGCAGAAGTGGGCGTGGTCACAATGGCCACTTTAGCTGCTGTTTGACTTTTCCATCTTATAGAAAAGTGAACCAATAGTCTTTGGCAGATTTACAGAAATAAAAGTCCATCCGCTATTGAGAAACACAAAATGAAAGTTCTTTTTTTATGATTATTACTTTTGTATTTAACCAGGTGATTACGTTGAATTAGCCACAAGATCTGAAACCGTCAGAAGTTTAATCAGACAGTCTTGATTTGGGCTGAACACTCAATTTATTTATTTTTTCATCTATTGGGATTTCTGCTGAGCTGCAATAGCTCGTCCAGTAGGTCTGTGAAGCAACGTTAGCTCATCCAGTAGGTCTGTAAACCTACGTTAGCCCGTCCAGGTGGTCTGTAAACCTACGTTAGCCCATCCAGTAGGTCTGTGAAGCTACGTTAGCTCATCCAGTAGGTCTGTGAAGCTACGTTAGCTCATCCAGTAGGTCTGTGAAGCTACGTTAGCTCATCCAGTAGGTCTGTAAACCTACGTTAGTTCATCCTGGTGGTCTGTGAAGCTACGTTAGCTCGTCTAGTAGGTCTGTGAAGCTACATTAACTCATCAAGTAGGTTTGTCTTAGCTCATCCAGTAGGTCTGTGAAGCTACGTTATCTTTACCAATAGGTCTGTTAGCTCATCCAGTAGGTCTGTGAAGCTGCGTCAGCTTATCTAGTAGGTCTGTGTTAGCTCGTCCAGGAGGTCTGTGAAGCTGCGTTATCTTTACCAATAGGTCTGTGTGGCTAAAGTAACTCATACTGTTGGTCTCTGTGTCTAAGCATCTGTCGCCAGTCAAATCTCAAACTTAGATTGACATGTGAACCAGTAGTTGTCAAGTTGTAATACCTCTACCTCTAACATTGCTAGAACATATTCCTTTTTGAAAAGTGAAGCTCCTGAGAGGGACATCCGTCCTCTCCGTGTGTGTTATTCAGCTGCTGCGTTGCTGCAGTTGAAGTCTGTTTGTGCAGATGACATGTTTCAGGCAGATGTTTAGTACAGATCTATGTACATGAAAAGATGAATGCTGTTTATTTTAAATCTGTTCCCTGAGACGCTACAACTTTATATCATTAATAGAATCACTGGTTAGTCAGTTTTCTACCGATGTAAATCCCATTATTTTTATATATTTAGTCAGAGATCTTTACTCATGGGTGACTTTAAAGTTTTACCTGCTAAATTATAAAGCCCCTAAAGTCTGAAAAATGTTTTTGTCATTTTTGTCAATGTGCAGGTAGGAAAACACCAATAATTTGCATGGGTTTCATTTCAAATCTGGAATTGCAGGGGTTCTGAATATATTTAATGAATTGTATGTTAACAATAGGGGCCCTCATTGATCTCCATTCATTTTACACACTGTTGCACATGTTGTATTATCCATCAGAGGGAAAATCATCTAGGATGAAGGTAAATACCTCAATTCAATAGTGTAACATTTACTTGATGATCGTTTACTTTGATGGATCCACCACCTTGAACGAGGTTCATCTTCAGCTGGAACAGAAGAAAACCTCCAGAACGAATGGTTGAGTCGGAATGTTGAGCTGCGATGTAAAGTGTACGAGATTTTTGTAAGTTTACAGTTTAGTTCTTCAAAGACCAAAATGCTCTAAATGTTTAACGGACGAGGAGCGCGCGAGTGACTACGATCAGAACCCTCTGACCCATTCATGCACAAAAATGTATAAAGGAACCATAAACCTTCATCATTCTGGATCCTCAGTCAGCTTTATGTTACGGTTGTTTTACACATAACTGCTTCTTCATTGATTGCTCGCTTGTAGATTCATGACGAGCACATGAAACACACTAACCAGTGGCGCCCTTAAGATTGACTTATTCGCTAAATTTAAATTTAAAGTTTTTGTAAGATGTTTTAAGACTCAGTAACGTAAAATAAAATTCAAAAACTCAGGTTTCACTTTGGCAGCAAGTCTAGAAATATACCAAACTAAAGTCGAATGAGAGATACGTGCGTGTGTGTGTGTGTGTGTACACACACACACACACACACGCACGCACGCACAGACACACACACACAACAATGTATAAATTAACGAGGGAGTCAAAGGAGTCTGGACTTTCTCAGAACAGAAACATCCACATAGCAATGAAGATCCCAGCAGTGACTCAAAAAGAAGCTCCGGGCTCCTCCCACCAGTGACCTCAGCCTCCTCTGATTGGCTGAGGTTCAGGTAAAAGGTCAAGAGGAGTCAGGGAGAGCAGTGCGCCGGGGTTTTTTTTTTTTTTTTTTTCTTTCCCCGCCCCAGGTTTCCTCCGACAGGCGGATGGAGATCTGTCCAAACGGAGGAAGGAGAAGGGGGTGGAGGAGGTGCTATGAGGAGGCGAGCAGGAGGAGGATGAGGAGCAACATGGCGATCAGCACGGGGAGGCGGGGCAAAGCGAGGCTGCAGCCGCCAGTGGTGTCGTCGGTCAGAAAGGGCTCCGGAGACTCGTACACGGAGTCATCTGAGAGACACAGAAGGGATGTTACTGTGTGGTTTGGGGTTTGAGGCCTATCGGTTCATTCTAGTGTTAAATCTCTAAAAAGTACATTAAAACAAGTCATACATTCGGTCAAAAGAACGCCATTAAAAAGTCAGTTTTTATCAGACAATCATGGTACATTATGTAGTAGAAAGTCATAAATCATAGTGTAGCATTTTGATAAAAAAGTGTTGTAAATAGTGTTTTGAAAAATGAATTCAGTATAACATGCATAACACATGTGTGTTTGGAGGAGGAGGAGGAGGAGGAGGAGGAGGAGGAGAGGCTCACTGGTTGGTTTCACGTAGATCTTGAGCTTCAGACAGAGTTTTGCCGCCATGTTCGGAGGCGGAGAAGCTGCAGAAAGAAAGACGTCAGTAGTAGTCCAGATGTTCAGAGGTTCTTGTATCCTTTACAGTACTAAATGTACTAATACCATGGTATTGGTAATGTACCAAATAATATTTAGATTAAAACACTGATAAACACGCTCAAATACTGTTAAAGTACAGCTAGAAAGAACACAGTCACGAAGATTTTAGTATATTAACAAATACCAGTCGAAATAATGTGTTACAGCTAAATGTTCCTTCAAATAAGTCCGAATAATCGGTCAAACTTAAAAAAAAAATATTCAAACTGTGAATGTTGGACCATTATGTACTACAGTATTATCTGTACGTCATTACAATATTATTACTGCATTAGTTTAAACTGTGTAGTTCAGCTGCACTTTTTATTAATTCTTTATCGGATGTTTGGTTTGCAAACAACATTATTAACTACATTAACATTATTCCATTAATATCAGGAAAATAACATTATTTACAATATACTTAATTCCTCGCTATTCCCAATAGCTACTTCACACATTGTAAAGAAACAATTACTTCAACTATCAACACAGTTTAACATCCATTTTCTGATTTATGGAGTAATTGATTAACGTGTTTGACGTGAAACATTCATATTTAATGTTTGTTTTTCAAACACGTTCGTTGTTCCAGATTCGTTGTTTTCTCAGAGAGCAGCAGCTGTTTGACCAGCGCACGCACACGCACACACACACACACACACACACACACACCCATTAAGTGTCATTTAAACCAAACTGCCTGTTTCTCTGCTGGAAACTCTTTTGCTCCAAATGAGCCACAATTTAGGAAATTTTTTCCAGGTTGGATGACAAATTATGTCTAGACAGAAACACAGAAACACACACACACACACACACACACACACACACACATAATAGCAGCAGCGTGTGCTTCTGTGTTTAAACCTTCAATGTGTCTGATATCTTAAATATTCCGGTTATATCCCAACACGTACTTAGTGGAACTAAAATAGATGCATGTCTTGAACTTTGAGAAACACATCGATGCATCAAAGTAAGAATGAGGGAAGTTCGGGTGTTTGGGGCAAAATAAATTTATATTCTTTTCTTAAATTTAAAATTATTTTTTTTTTTATACTTTTAAATATATCTTTTTTTTTTTTACACTTTCAGTTTTATAGATTTGCGATTTAATGTGTGTGTATTGGGTGGGGAGGAGTTAGATGACAGGGGGCGTGGCTTCCACTGAAAAGGGGCGTGTATAAAGGAGTCTGAGGACCAGTCCTCAACCACGATGCCTTCATGAAACATGTATACTGCAGGGATGTGCGACAACCCATTGTGTAGTACTGTCAGATGTAGCAGTACTCTGCGCGTAGTACTCACAGATGTAGTAGTACTCGTGTCCCGGCCTGAACTCGAAGCCCAGGCTGAAGGGGGTGAACAGCTGGAACTTCTCGGAGAACTTGAGCGGCCCGTTGGCGCTCTGAGGACGGTTACACTCCCAGCGCTTGAACCCTTTCCGGCGGTGGTCGCAGGTGGTGTAGCCGTCGTAGTTCACCATGTACAACACGTACTGCTCCATGCGCTCGTCTGGCTCCGCCCACTCGTAGTGCGGACAGTAGATGTCCAGGTAGTCGTTGATGGCCACCTCCACCGTGTACTCGCCCCGGAAGAACCTGAGGAAGGCGGGGCAGGGATGTCAGGTTTTGTGTTTTCTCGTCCAATACCCCGCTTCACGTTGTCATTATTTACAAACACGATTTCTCCGTCAGTTTGGACGACGGCTGTAAAGACTACTTGTGTGTGTGTGTGTGCTGGTGAAGTGCATCTTGAAGAAACCGGTCCAGCAGCCAATCAGCTTCCACAGAACGAACACCTCACTCATCAATTCACCCGACTCAACCAACAATTAGCGCTGCGTAGCAGAGGAAACATGAACATGTAACACATGGAAACTACTGATCAGAGCCACTGTGTGTGTGTGTGTGTGTGTGTCCTCCCACGAGGCCTCAATTAATCAAAACTAACTGTTTATAGGAGCGTTGTTTGTTTACAGAGCAGCAATCTGACTCACTTCCTGTCAAACGTTTGCTAAACAGAATTCAGGTTTCTAAATGAATCGGAGGCTGTTTGCATAAACAAGACTGTAACACAAATTCAAATACTAGTGACGCCGCCGCTAACAAGAAGTGATGAAACATGACCTCAAATGTCCGTGAGTGCTTCATCTCTCCTCGGCATTCTTCTGCCTCTAAAGTCTCAGCTCTGCTGTCCGGCGAGATCAATGAACAGTGTGACTTACAGCAGCAGAATGGTGATGATGGTGATGATGATGGAGCTTCATCCTCACAGCTGCTGCTCCCATTTATGGGATTTAATTGAGAACAAACAGATCCAGAGTCGCCTCCTCGTGAGGAAGCTCATCATCATCATCAAACCTTGAATATTCACAGATAGAGGCGGAGCGGCCAATCAGAGCTCGTTAACATTCTCCTAACGAGCTCCGTCCTGAATGGCTGAGGAGACCTCGTTTAATCACAGCTCGTTAAAAAAAACAGTTTTAACTAACAAAGCGTGTGTGTGTGTGTGTGCGTGTGTGTGTGTGTGTGTGTGCGATTCACCGTTTACTGGCATCCAAATAAAAAACTAATTCAATCTGAGTGATGCTGCTGAGTTGACACACATAAACCAGGTAAATACAGTATATATATATGTATATATATATATATATATATATATATATATATACATAGCGTGTAACAGTAAGTCAGCGTCACTGGTTCTCGCCCCCAAAATCGTCTCCAGAGGACCTCAACACGACGTCTCACCAGAAACACGCCGACTTCAACACCAAGTGTTAAAATGCTGAGTCACGTCTAGCTTCAGGACAGCATCGGTTTGGCCTGAAGGGGGCGCTCTCTTCCGTCCCCTTTACCCAGAATACTTAGCGGGACGATCCAGCAAGAAGCAGGATGAGCTATGAACAGCGATAGTTATCAGAATATCATTAGTGGAACCTAAACAAGCTCTTCCATCTATTATTATTGTGTAAATATGGATTATAGTTCACAGCTGGTGAACTCTTTCATGCATTTGTGAAACAAATAAAGTGTCCTGATTTTGTTTACGCATGGTGGTATGAAGTGCTATACGTCTTTGTGAAGCCTCCTGAAAGCCTTAAGTTGGAAGAACTACGCCGTTATTCTGGGCTAAAATGCTCCACGTAATCGTGTTATGAGTGTTTTTCTCCGAGCTGCTGAATCACAGCGCTGATTATTCCCGCGTGACCCGAAGGCAGCATCAGAGCTCGGTCCTGATGGAGGTCGATCAGCTGGAAACATCCTGCTGAGTGACGGCAGAGAGAAGACTTTCTCCTCTCCGTCTTCGCTAACACCATTAGCAAAGTGCACGCTAACTCGGTTAGCTGAGGGATCGGGTGACGCTAACAGGCGATGCGTTCACTGACCTCCGTCCCCTCAGCTCTCACATCATCACTCATCACTCTAATGGAGGGGGGGCCTCCGTGTCCGTTCCAGCGGGGGGCCGAGGGGCCAGCGGGTCCAGGAGCATCTTCATCACCTTCATCATTTAGTCCGAACCAAGCTGACGGGAAACAGAATCTTCAGTCCGGTTTCTCTCTGGTCCTTTGTTTGTTCTTTAACTACTTCCATCCTTCCTTCCCTCCTTTCCTTCCCTTCCTCACTCTTCCTTAGTTTCTTCCAAACTTCTCTTCCTTCCTCACTTTTCTCCCACCCTCCATCCATCCTTCCTTCCCTCCTTCCATCCATCCATTAACACTCTGTGACACATCAGATTTCGGTGTTTGATGACGCCGCAGAGAAGCAATCTGATTGGACGGCTGTCCAACCGCCACAGAGCGTCCTGCGTTTGTCTAAACATATTTCACGGTCGGCGCCTGTGACTCCCAGCATGCCGGGTTGTGATTTACGGTTTAATCTGTGCAGGTGTCTGAAGGTCAGGTGGATCGCATCCTGAGTCAGGTGACGGCGGGTTGAAGCGGGTCCGGGTCATTTCGTCAGAGTTCCTGACAGAAGAACTGACGGATTAAAGTTCAGAGCTGCTCAGACAGAAACGGGTCGAGTCTGCAGCAATGTATTTACATTCTGCAGCTGGACTTTAATCAGGCCTTGATTATTGGACCAAAACCTGGATAAAATCCTGGAACAGACCTGCATTAAATCCTGGATTAAGTCCTGGACTAGCTTTGATTCATCGCTTGTTGCCCTCTAGTGGTCCAACACACAGCTTTAACTATAATATATGTTCCTCTTACTTTGTAAGCTGCGATGTGGGCATTGTGTTTATTCTGTAAAGCTCTTTAATAACCACATTAACTCTGGACTCCGTTCCCACAGCAGCTTTATTATTTCTGTCCCAGAGTCACATAATCGATCCCTCTGGAGACACTTCCCATTGTGAGAGTTCATGTAACCTGAGTCTGTCCTGACAGGCCGGGCCACAATACCCTCAGTGTTCCCTTCAGGTTCAGACAAGAAGCTACAAGCTCCGAGACAAACCTATCAGATCTGATGTCCGAAAACCCGATCCCACACACACACACACACACACACACACACACGTAAGGAGAAACCTCCGTCTTCGCTGTGAGAGACATTCAAACAACCACAATGATTCGTTCCAAACGTAAAATTTGCTTCTGAACTTCGTGCATCGGATCTTGAGAGAGGGAAACGCGCATGTTAAAAGTGCAGAGTTCCTCCTGATGGCGGCGCTAGAGGATCTCTCCGCAACCAAAAAGACCCGCTATGAACTCCACCACAGGAAGAGCCGCTCTGAACTTTCAAATCAAAAGCCTTTTTTTAATAACTTTTCTTCATGTTTTTACTTATTTTTGGACTCAATTTTCAGTAAAAGCATTCTTTTTTTGCTTGTAAACTTGTTAAATTTGTGTCGGTGTAGCTGAATAAAGTCCAAAACAAAACAGCTGGAAAACTTTTATTTTCCCAAACTTAGTATCAAGTGTGTTTAAAGTACTAGTAATGTTACATTAATACTGCAGTACTGACAGCAGTTATGTTGGAAACAGATTCCTGAATCGTGTAATATTCAGAGTATGTCGGATCGTGTTCACACACACACACACACACACACACACACACACACACACACACACCAGTAGCCGCCACATGTTCACTGTAACACGACTCTAGTCTCTTTGTCTCTGGTTACCAGGGCGACTCATGATGAAACCAGCATAAGGCGCGTGTGTGTGTGTGTGTGTGTGTGTGTCAGTTAGCCTGTGGTTAGCATAGCTTAGCACAAACACTGGCAGCGAGGGGAAACACACGAGCGGGGGATAAAGCTGACTTTCGTCTTCTGTGGTTAAGGGGAACACAACGGACGGCTTGGTTACCCATAATGCATCAGTGTGAAAGGTGAGGTTGTGGTTAAAGTTGGAAACAGGAGAGACATTTCCAGAACGCTGAAGAGAGTGACGAGCTGTAGAGAAGGCCTCCACCAAAAATAATCTGCCACCTGTCAATCAGACTTGCCCCTCCTCACCCCTTCACCCCTTCACCCCGCCCTCATCATCGCCCCCCCCCCGCCCCAGTCCCAATCAGAAACAATGCAAAGCTGCTTCTTCTTTGTGTTTTGTGATCTGAGAGGTGAAGCCTGTCAAACACAAACACACAGAGACACCCCCCCCCCCTCATGGCCCCTGAGACCCTGCATGGCCCTCCATTATCTTTAGTCCTGTCAGGCATCCAACACAGAGAGGAGGAGGAGGAGCAGGAGGAGGAGTGACTACAATGTTGGGAACACTTAGGAAAAGTGGCCCTGGAAAGGTTGTGAATGTACGAATCCAAAAAGTTTGACAGGGAACCTACGTGTCCTGGAGAACCTGGAAAAAAAAACTGTGACATCAGAGCACAGCTGAAGTTTCCTGGAAAACCCAAACCAATCCAGGACTTACAGGTGTGAAGAGGAAAAAAATAGAAATATCAAGTTCTTGGAAAAACCAGTACAAGCCCCACAAAAAGTCCCACTCCCCACATGTCCCCCACATGTCCCCTGCCAGGTTTTAGAAAAGGTCCTGAACAGAAAAACGTAAAGCAGGAGTTTTCAATGCGCACCACGTCTAATAACCGTTCTGAAAAACAAACAGCATGTTTCGATATTTGAATAAGAGAATATAGCAAAAACGGTGTGAAAAACAGAGCTTTCTGAATCCAGGCTCTCATGGGAACGGCAGGTTGAAGCGGAGATGATTCCCAATCCCCACATGTCCCGAAGAACCTGGATTCCAGGTCTTCCAGGAAAGAAGTCCTGGAAGAAAAAAAGAAAAAAAAAAAGACCAAATAAAGCAGGGATGTCCTGGAAAGGCATTCCTTGAAACGTGGATCAGAGAGGATTTAGAGTATCAGAGCTCAGGGAGACCAGGAGGAGTTCCTCTCCATCTCTCGGCTCACAGCCCCCACACTTCACCCTCTGAAATCCGCTTACAGACACTTTAGACTCATTTCAGTTCACACTGAAGAACTCATCGCTCCGTCACCTCCTCCAATCCGGGCTCAAGTTAATATGTAGACGTCCCTAATGGGTCTTCTTGATTCAACCCGTTTAATCCCTCGATTTAAACCTACAGACAGATTCAGAGAATCTAAACCTCACATATTGACCGCTTTTCTGGAGCGTGAAGACAGACCTTTTGTGGAAAGAGTTCCAATCGTCTCAGGTTTTTTCCGATGGATATTAATCACATGTTTAGCCTAGCTTAGCACAAATACTATAAATAGGGGGAAACACTTAGCCTAGCTTAGCACACGGCTAATCAGGAAGAAAACCCTTAGCCTAGCTTAGCGCATAGACTAGCATCAAAGAAGAAATGCGGATCACGGTTCTACGGAGACCCTGCTGATCAAGTTCCTTTGATCAGTTTTTGCAGAAAACTGCGAACCAATCAGTGCGGAGCTTTAAAAATCATAACGTGAAAAATAAAGTAGAGCTACTTCTGGAGTGACATTAAAACGGGCCAATCGCATTGGTGACTGGAACGACAACAACGACAACAAAAGCAGTGACAACAACGACAGGAAACAACAGCGATGACTCCGATAATAAGAAAAGAGAAAATAATCACGTTTTATCCATAAAAGACCAGCTGGTTCATGTTTGGTATGACATCATCTTGTATGTTCATGACATCATCCATGTGAATCCCGCATGTTCAATTCTCTTCGCTCTGTTTTACTACCACCGGAAAAAAAGGTGGTTTTTGACTTCTTTTTTTTTTTAAAGCAGCTAAAAATGTTTTTGACATTCCAACGTGACCCGCCTCCCGAATTACCACGGCAACCCCTGAGTTTTAACGACTTTAAAAGAGTCCTAACAACTTTAAAGGGTCTTCACGAGCTTTAACGAGGGACTGAGGCTGAAATAAAAAGTGGTGGACGTCAGCGAGGGAGGCAGAGTTTCCCCCCAAAAATACAAAAAACTGAGGTTTGTTTAACAGCCAGAATGCTCCAGATTCTCTGTGTCCCTCCCCTCCCCCCCCCCCCCCCCCTCCCCCCTCCCCCCTCCCCCCTCCCCCTCCAGAGCAGCTTTGAATCCGGCCCTGCGGCGGCGTGGCGGTCAGACTTCGCTCTCTGTCGGTGTAAGGCGAGCGTAGCGGCGTCTCATTAGCACTTCAAAGCTGCTCAGGTGGCGAGAGGCCGGGGGGTGTAGTTCTAACCGTACGAGGGGTGAGGGGGGGGGGGGGGGGGGGGAGTCACTGGGGGAGGTGGGGGTTAAAACAAGCAGTGATGTCGGTGACCTTCAACAAGTTTGTCATCGAGTCATCAGAGAGAGGATGAAAAGTGCTGCAGAGTTTTTAATCCTTCAACTTTTATCGGTTTTCCTCTCCAGACGCCTCCTCCTCTTCCCTCTTCTCTCCTTCCATCTTTCTTAGTTCCTCCGTTGTTCCTCCCTTTTCCTTTCTTCCTTCTCATTGTGTTTGTTTGTGTTCACTCGCCCTCATTAGCACCATTCGGGTCCTCGCGGCCGTTGCCGTGGGAACAATAAACTGTGATGTGCAGAGGGGAAGTGAGTTGATGAAGGGGAGGAGGAGGAGGAAGATCATAGTCCAAAGTTAAACCGATGAATGAAGAGTAAGAGAAAGTGTAGGAGAAGGAGTGTTTTGCTGCAGGTCCCGGGGGGGGGCGGGACATGGCCTGTGTGCTTGATTGGCAGGCAGATTCGGCCAATTGAGACGAACTAACGGAGCGGGACGCGGTCACCGGGGCGACCAAGAGGGAGACTATCAGAGCTGTCAATCAAAGGGGATCTGTGCACGTGGGACTGATTTTTAGAGCATGGCCTCCTCTCCCATGATGCACCTCTCCACCTGTCATAGTCCATCACACACACACACACACACTATAATTTTTGATCTGTTTTTTTTAAATGCTTCCAGTTCTTTTAAAAGACTACAAATGGTGCAAAACTTATAATGTGAAAACTGGATGAAGTGTGTGATTGTTTCGTACTGATGAATGAAGACACAAACATTTAGTGTGTGTGTGTGTTAAAAACTTACATTACATGTTTTGTTATTCATTATTTTTGCATCTGAAGAACCTGAAGAAACATTTAGTGACATTTTATCAAACAATGAGCATAAAAAACATCAACCGTTCTTATCACAAAAAGAGACAAAGTGGATGAAATAAAAAACAAATCTCTGAGACAGGTAGACCTCACCTGTAAACGGCAAGGGGACACTGAACCCTCCAGAGCCTCATGAAGAGAAACACTGAAACATCTAGTCCCACGACACACACACACACGCACGCACGCACACACACACACACACTCACTTCGGGATAATTACTCTTCTCCTTCTTGGCTCGTTAAACAAATGAACCAATCCGATCAGTGAGTGAGCTCGTTAGTTTGAATCCTCAGGGGTGAGTCGTTTCCTTCCCTTGTCCCACACCGAGATCTTTATTTGTTTTCTTTTCCCTTTAATTCACTGTAACGAGTTTAACAACTTAGACCTTCGACAACTCAGATGTTTGCTCTCAGCAGAACCAACAGGACCATCAGAACCAACCGGGTCGTCATGAACCAGATAAAATTTAACATGAAGAACAAGCGTTGAATCATCTCAGCACTGCTTGAATTTATCTGCACTCTGCTGAGTATCAGTCTCAATGTCTCTGATGCATGTTCGACATTGGTCTTTAACCAATAAATGAGCTGTGATAGAACCATCCATTCTGTCGGCATTTATGGTCTGCGTGGTTTTCCACTTTTTCTCCAACAGAGGCTCCGCCCCCTCACCTGTCAGGTTCAGAACTCATCCGATCAAACTCTGAGACTAACTCGGATTAGAAACACACATGGCAGCCCGTCTTGGAACAGGGGAACTGTTTGGGTGTGATCTGGTTGAGCAGGTTCTGGATCAGGTCTGATTAACATCAGGTCTGTTCTGGATCCGGTCTAAGACTCATCAGGGCCAGACCCGCTGTGAGGTGCTGACCTCTGACAGGAAACATAAAGAGCAGAAACCATTAATCAAGAGTTGTTTGCTTGTCGTCTTGTGATAAGAACTAACAAAATATGTTCAGACTTTTGCAAATGTTTATCATTCTGTAGTCATTTCTATACGTTTGTTGTAAAAAAATAAATTTAAAAAAAGCAAATTATTGTGCATTTTGGGTTTGTACAGCTGCAGTAAACCTAAAAAGTGAATACAGCCTCTGGATGATGTTATGAACAGAGAAGAACATTCCCGAACATGCATCAGTGGTGGTTACTTATTACATGGTCGATGGCATAAATAAATGGATTCCTTCACTAAGGAAGTCTTGACTCTACAAGTAATTTGCTAAGACATTTTCTTTGTGTTTTGTATGATGGCAGGATGAGACTCTCTTCTTTGGAAACTTGTATAGTTAGGGCCGCCTTAGGTTCATAGTTAGGGCTGGTTCAGGTTTATAGTGAGGGCCGGTTCAGGTTTATAGTTAGGGCCGGCTCAGGTTTATAGTGAGGGCTGGTTCAGGTTTATAGTGAGGGCTGGTTCAGGTTTATAGTGAGGGCCGGCTCAGGTTTATAGTGAGGGCTGGTTCAGGTTTATAGTGAGGGCTGGTTCAGGTTCATAGTTAGGGCTGGTTCAGGTTTATAGTGAGGGCCGGTTCAGGTTTATAGTTAGGGCCGGCTCAGGTTTATAGTGAGGGCTGGTTCAGGTTTATAGTGAGGGCTGGTTCAGGTTTATAGTGAGGGCCGGTTCAGGTTTATAGTGAGGGCCGGCTCAGGTTTATAGTGAGGGCTGGTTCAGGTTTATAGTGAGGGCTGGTTCAGGTTTATAGTTAGGGCCGGTTCAGGTTTATAGTTAGGGCCGGCTCAGGTTTATAACGAGGGCTGGTTCAGGTTTATAGTGAGGGCTGGTTCAGGTTTATAGTGAGGGCTGGTTCAGGTTTATAGTGAGGGCTGGTTCAGGTTTATAGTTAGGGCTGGTTCAGGTTTATAGTTAGGGCCGGCTCAGGTTTATAGTGAGGGCTGGTTCAGGTTTATAGTTAGGGCTGGTTCAGGTTTATAGTTAGGGCTGGTTCAGGTTTATAGTGAGGGCTGGTTCAGGTTTATAGTGAGGGCTGGTTCAGGTTTATAGTTAGGGCTGGTTCAGGTTTATAGTGAGGGCTGGTTCAGGTTTATAGTTAGGGCTGGTTCAGGTTTATAGTGAGGGCTGGTTCAGGTTTATAGTTAGGGCTGGTTCAGGTTTATAGTGAGGGCTGTTTCAGGTTTATAGTGAGGGCTGGTTCAGGTTTATAGTTAGGGCTGGTTCAGGTTTATAGTTAGGGCTGGTTCAGGTTTATAGTTAGGGCTGGTTCAGGTGTATGGTTAGGGCTGGTTCAGGTTTATAGTGAGGGCTGGTTCAGGTTTATAGTTAGGGCCGGTTCAGGTTTATAGTGAGGGCTGGTTCAGGTTTATAGTTAGGGCCGGCTCAGGTTTATAGTGAGGGCTGGTTCAGGTTTATAGTGAGGGCTGGTTCAGGTTTATAGTTAGGGCCGGTTCAGGTTTATAGTGAGGGCTGGTTCAGGTTTATAGTTAGGGCCGGCTCAGGTTTATAGTGAGGGCTGGTTCAGGTTTATAGTTAGGGCTGGTTCAGGTGTATGGTTAGGGCTGGTTCAGGTTTATAGTGAGGGCTGGTTCAGGTTTATAGTGAGGGCTGGTTCAGGTTTATAGTTAGGGCCGGTTCAGGTTTATAGTGAGGGCTGGTTCAGGTTTATAGTTAGGGCTGGTTCAGGTTTATAGTTAGGGCCGGCTCAGGTTTCTAATTAGGGCCGGCCCTGGTTTATTGTTAAGACTGCCTCAAACTTTATTTTTCCTTTGTGGGGGTTAAAGGACCAATAACCAGAAGAAGTGTTTGTGGGTCAAACACACAGAAGAACCATGTTGTTTTTTCCTCCCTCAGCTCTTGTCACCAGAGTCTCACTTTGCCTGCTGCCATCTGCCCTGCTGAGAGTGTGTGTTATTAGCTCACCAGTTGCTAAACACACATATACACACACTCAGCTCATATTACAGACAGCAACAGTGTGACAGATGTTGGTACCTTCAACTACATATAAAGAACACAGACAGGTTTGATTTAGATCCATAAGAGGGTCTTGCAGTTGGAGGATATTGACCTGCAGTTTGTCTTCATGATGGATCCAGATGGTTCCTTTAATGTAACGATGGACATTTCCGTTCTATCACAGTAATGACGAAGAACAACATGGCTATAAATTCATATTTGTCCCTACGTCAGAGTTCTGCAGGCAGCAGGAGGAGATTTTTCCCAGAAGACCCAGATCCTCCAGGACTCATTGATTCAGCTAGTCTGTTTTTATCCGATCTTCAGCAGGAGCAAAGAAGACACCTTCAAACACGTTTTACAATCTCTCTGTTTCAGCAAAGTTTGCGAATTGATTTTTGTCCTCCAACCGAAAGTTAATTGGTTACTTAGTTACAAAAAATCGGACATAGTATCACAGTATTCTTTAATTAATGAAAGGTCGTGATTGAGTCTTAAGATCACTAAAATCTCACTATATAAACTCCACCGGACAAATTTGAAGTTTTATTTGATAAAGACCTGGACCAGGTCTCAGTCAGGATCAGCAGCTGCAGATGGATCAGAGAGAACTTCATGGGACCAGCCTGGAGACCGGCTTCGGGTTTCAGCCCTGCTGCTCGGGCAGTGGGGGAAGTGACGGGACTGCTGGGTAGTTCAGAAGAAATAACTCACTTGTGCCTTTTAGGGAGATTCAGAGACAAGTCTGACCAGGAAGTTGATTTCATCAATCAGGAAGACAATGTTTGTCGTGAGGGTGAGGGGGAGGGGGTGGGGGGGAAGCTATGTGACCAATGTATGGGGGTCAGTAGGTGCATCTCTGCCCCCCCCCCCCAGTACAGAGGGAGGACACCCTGTTCCCACTGAAACCGAATCTGGACCCTACAAATTCTGCTTTATATTATATTTATAAATAGTATTATTATTATCACAAATTATAATTATATTAGAAACTAAGAAAAAAAACAATGAAGCGTTTGGTTGAACATCTAACACTGTTATTGCTGTGTATATTATAGCTTATAACTACTACTGGTGACGACACAATTGATCAGGATGTGTTCAGGTGCAACACAGAGTGTAGGTCTTGCTGATGTTAAACTTTGACCCCTGCAGGCTGCAGCATTTATTTGAAATTGTTCCGTCCTGATGAACATTGAGGGACCTGAAGGCAGCACAGACCCTCAAATAAAAGTCTTTACTGTTTAAAAACCCTAAATAATGACTAAAGTAATATTATATCAAAGCAACAGATCCGAGAGTCTCTCCTGGTTTTAAATAAAGTTTACAATAAAGGTGAAACTCACATGGCGCAGACATTATGGGGGGAGCGGGTGTTAAAGGTCGGAGGTCAACAGTGTTTGATTTGTTACACCCTGGAGTGTGAAACATGAGACCTCCCCGCTCTGCAGGCACGGACTGAGCGCGTGCAGAACGAAGCCTTATTTCAGGACGAATAATCCGTTCCCTTCCTCAGCAGACTCCGTTTTAGAGTGACACACCTTAACATGTGAGGATACGGACTTTAAGTGATTCCTCACAATAAATCAATAAATAAAATCAATCAAAAAATACAAAGTGATTTTTCAGGTCTAATTGAGTCAAAGATTCTATGATGTGGAGCTTGTGAAGAGAAGATTAAGGTAAATTCATTCACAATGTTGGGTTTTGTTTAAGTGGAAAAACTTATTCTGGTTCTATTTTCTGAAATATAAATATATTGATAAATACTTTTCTTCTTTCTTTCGTTTTCAATCATCTCAACAACAAATGTGAATCAATTACCCAAAAATTGAGCATATCAATCTATAATGAAAACGTAATTAATCTAATAAATGAACGTGAAGCTTCAGTACAATTTGGTATTGAATAATATAAATGGTTAATAAATAAATATATACATTAATGAGATGGATAAATATAGATATAAACGAGTTATGATTTTATTTATTTAAATAGATCTTTAAATACTTTTTAAATACAGATAGAGAATGAATCTGTTTCTTTACAACTATCAAATGATGTGTTTTATTTCTTTCCCTCTAACAAAATGAATGTATTATATTAAAAAGAAATTTATATATTTGCGGCAAAAATAAAACCATATTAATACAAAGGTTTTAATGGAAAATAAAACAAATTCCTAATATTGGCACAATGTTTAAATTCAATAATAGAGATTAAATCAAATTGCTGTTTTTAGGTATCATAGTTTGTCAATATCAAAACGATGTGCAATATTTAAATGTTAAAATAACAAAAATATTCCAGCTAAAATCCTTTTTGCGTAAACTATTTTTATCAAGAAGAAACTACTGTCAAAAAATATTTTTGTGATTCTTTTAGAAAGTTTTGACAAAAAAAACGTTTTGTCAAAACCAAAATAATCCAAAGAAATATAAAAAAAGAAACACAAAGAAAATACCGTTAATATTGGTTTACCGTTTTCTATGTGGCCCTGCAGGGGGTGGATTAGTTCTACTTGGACGTCCCTCCCCCCCTTTTGTCCCGGCTGTCAGCGGTCGATACGCTCCACCAATCACACGCTGCTCTCAACAATAGCTGCCATCATTCCCAGAATTCCCTGAGAGGACGAGACGTCCCTCCAACAGATCCTCAGCGAGACCGACTGTCCCTCGGATCTGATCTGAGAGCAGTCGTTAATCCACTTCCTGTTACTTATCTCCACGAGGAAGTTCAAGTCCCAACCTCGCAACTGAAGAGTCACGAGGTTTCCCTTCATCATCCCTGCGTTCATCACACAACTCACAGTAAAACCAGAGCAGACATTATGGGATGTTCTAGTGCGTGTGTGTAAGGATGGTAAACTGACCTGGTGTGATGCATTCAGGGACTAGGAAACTCTTATCAGCGCCGCGACACGGCCCGGATTACGCCGTGTCAGAGATTTGCATGACACACACACACACACACACACACACACCAGGGTTCTTCTTCTGTGGTTTTACAATAAACTATGAATATATATTTTTCATCCCGTTACTTGCACACACACACACACACACACACGTTTGTCTTTCTATTCCCGTGAGGACCTGCATTGAATCAAAGACCCTCTGAAATACTGTTACTGATACCAACCCTAACCCTAACCCACATGTTCTGATGAGAACCTGGTTCCTAAACACATGGCAGTCTTCTGTAGTGAGGGCAGGAGACCCAGAACTTTAGGAACCAAACGATCCAGATGAACCACAAGATCAAAAAGAACCACACGATCGACTATAAAGAAAAACACACAATCAAAGAACCATATGATCCACTATGAATCACATGATCCACTGTTCAGAAGAACATCAGGCACTTGAAGAGCAGGACTTGCATGACCCACATGATAGAAGAAGAACATGGACCAGAAGGACATGTGGGTGAAACGTGTCTTTTATCTCTGACTGAAACTCTCTCAGGTGAACCTCAGCTCATCTCTTACCTTGAGAGGAGCAGCAGGCAGACAGACAGGAAGCAGCCAGCGAGAAAACAAACAGAAGAAGAAGAAGGAACTAATATCTTCATCCGGGGAGACAGAGGATCACATGGAGAAGATTATTCAGATTAATATTTAAATACAAACAGTCAGATGTCATCGTTGGGAATGTTTTATAGAAGATAAAACTGTTACTGGTGTGAAGATCCAGTGAGTCCAGACAAATTAATCCATTCATTCATTCATCCACTCATTCGGTGTTGCCTCTCGAGCTTCCTGCAGCAGTCAAACTGCTGTAAACTAAATATTTTAAAAAAACTATAAAACCATGTCATATTTATAAAACTAAAATGTTAATATTTAAGTCATTAAATGTTGAATAGTCCTGATGTAGTTCTTCTCAGACTACTGACAGTAAAACTCTAACAAGGAAGGTCGCGATCACATCCAGATGTGAGCAGCTGGACTCACGCTCCGATTGGTCCGCCCTTGCTATCGGTGCGCTCTGATTGGACGCCAGCCGTCCCTCCGTTTACCTCCCTCCGGTTCTTATTGGAGCCATTTTGTGCAATCAGAAGCGGCCGCATTTTCAGAGACTCCACACGTTCAAAGGAAGCACCTTAAAAAACCTCAAAGAACCCGATGGGAAACAGAATCTGGTTCCGTCTGCTCCAATGGACCTTAAAGAATATGAAATGGACTCAGTGAAGACAACAGAAATTAAGACAACGGGGACAGACGAAAGCGATGAGAAACTTTTCCATGTTAATAAACATGTTGGTGTCCTGGTTCTGGTTCTGGTCCTGACCCTGGTCCTTGTCCAGGTCCCAGTGTAGACTCAGAGTCCCCGAGAGCTCTGTAATCTCCTCTGAGGTCATTAGCGTCCCCGCTGCTTCCTGTTTGTCAGAAACCCTCCTGTATAAATGTGGCGTCTTACCACAGCGGGCCACCGGCAGCCAATCAGAGGCCAGGGAGGGGGGGGGCGTGGGACAGAATTAATGAAAAGGAGACAAGCGTTCAGAGTGATGGAGTCAAGGACACCACGCCAAGGACACACAGCGGACTCACACAGTACACAGAGCTTAACTACACAAACCCTGAGATGTCAATCAAATGTGCACCGCCAAAATCGGATCGACACCCAGCCGACATCACTTCCTGTCTCGGTGGGCAGGTCAGTGCCGAAATGTGGAGGTCGTCCACAGCGGTTCCAGATGAACCAAAGAGGAACATCCTCCAGTTTAGGAATGACCTCACAGACACAAGCAGCCAGTAGCGGGTCTCCGACCCACGACAGCAGGGGCCTCGAACCTCTCTGGGACCATTGTTTCCATCTGTTCCTCTCATGGGGGGATGGGGGGGGGGGTCCCTCCTGTTATCTTAAGTAACAGACTGTCATAATAAGAGCATTATGACTACATAATTAAAGTGTTCATAGCATTCCAACCTGATAGAATCTACACATCTTGTTGTGGCTGTTTATATGAGAGGGGTATTAATTATTGTCATGTGACAGCCTGTCGGCAGTTAATTAATTAACCGTGTGTGTGTTTTTCCTGTCCACTCGCTAATAGAAACACTAATTGTTCAGCTCCGCTGGTCACCAACACCCGCAGTGATTAGTCAGGGGGGGGAGGTATGGGACTAATTAAGATGACCTAACGAAGGGGGGACTGATGACAGAGGACAGATAATTACAGCCCAGAGGTCTGAGGCTCCACTTGTGGACAGTGTGTATGTGTGTGTGTGTGTGTGTGTGTGTGTGTCGGCAGCGGGGCCTCTCGGGGGGGCGGCGGCCTCTCTCTAACGGTAAATTAGTGTCTCCTTAGAGACGCCACAGACACGCACTGACCTGAGAATCTGGACGAAATCACACACACACACACATACACACACGTTTATCTGCACTAGTGGGGACCGTCGACATAGTCCCGTAAAAAGGTCTAGCTGTCACTATAAAATATAAATTTGACTCCTTCCAAACACTACGGAGACATTTGAAGGAGTCTGAAGTTAATCACAGTGAATTGGACGCGTCTCCGTCTCAGTGGACGTCTCATCCATCAGCTCCGTATCCGTGTACCTATTTGGATTATTGAAACTTTTCACTATGAACCGATGTTTACAGATGAAATGTCTCACATTCACAGACTGGATCAGACGCGTGTTGCGGTCCAGCTGTGGACTGAGCCAGAGCGGCGAGTCGCGCGTTTGATTCCCGCCGAGTCGACTGTGAGGCTGCTGACAGCTTCAGGGTGAGGGGCGAGGAAGAGGAGGACAACTCTCCTTCCCAAGGGGACGAGGAGGATTGATGAATGACAAGATGAAGGTGTTTTCCCAGCATGCAGCAGGACACCGTCTGGGGTCAGTTTTGGAGTGAAAATGGGCTCGGCGGGCGCCGCTTCTATTTAACCGCAGTGAATGCAGCACGGCGAGGCATCATGGGAGGACACAGTGCACACTGACAGGGGGGGGCCTGTTTATGTATTCATTGAAGACTAAAGTGATTTCCTCTGACCCGACCACATGACTCCGCCCACGCCGCCCTGAGGTGATGCATGATGGGAACTGCATGTCTGAGCTGCTGATGAAGGATAAAGCTTATTCTAGAAAAGGAACTGAACAAAAAAAAAAAAAAATCAAATCTCAACTTTTATCCATAACAGAATATGAGAAACGTCCCAGACCAAAGACACAAAGACACAAAATGTTGACTTGATGAGAGTCAGTTAGAAAAAACACATTCCAATAAAGAGAGATAAACCAATCAATGCCAATTATTTGGCGACATATCTTACGTAGGCGACAAAGACAGGACGTAAGGGACAAAGACGTGACGTAGGAGACAAACACTGGACGAAGATAGGAAGCAGAAGATGAAGACAGGACATAAGAGACAAAGACAGAACGTAGATGACAGAAAGACGTAAGAGACAAAGACAGGACGTAGGAGACAGACGGGACGTAGAAGAAAACAGGACACTTGAGAGATGAATAGAGGACATAGAAGACAGGAAATAGGAGTCAACAACAGGGCATCAGTCCGTCTCCCGCTGTATTAAATCAGAGAAGAGGACGACGAATAGAAAGTGTTTGTTTGATATTCATGTGGATCACAGGAGCTCCATTCGTATTCATACAAATGATAAAAGATGCAGCTGAATGATGGAAGGCAGAAGATTCGCTCGGTCTTCTTCACCTCGATTCATCGTTCAGTTCCAAAAGATACGAAGGTGGATTCAAGCAGCTAAATAACTGACGTGAATTCATGTCCTTCATGACTTTGAATCATCGCATTTCTGTTTCGACCGAAACACATACGATTACAGCCCAAAAAAGACATTGCAAAACACCATTTTAAAAAGTGAGTTAATTTCTCACGTTCCGTTTTCGAGCTAAATATGGGTTCGGCTTCAGGGATGATATTAATGGAACCCACTCACTGGACGTTGCATCTAATTCTGTTAGGTCCTAAAACGACCGAACGCAGCCTCTAACTGCTGCATCCGTACGGAGCAGGACGAGCCATCCTTAAAAAAAAAAGCTCAAGTTGGACAAATGTAATGTCCAGGCTTCATTAGTGGAGACCATCATAGGGATACGGAGAAAAAAAAAAAGAAAAACGAGGAAAGGAACCCTGAACTGTCTTCACCTCGATTCCTGGTCGACCCGCGGCTCATCGCCACGGCAGCCGGGGAGGACGACGCCATGGCGACGTCCTCTGGGGAGCCCCGGGCTCGTTCAGGTGAGAGTTAAAGAGTCCGGGAACAGCTGCTTTCCTCGTGAACACCCGAGAGTCCAGGAAGTAGATGCGTCCCCACAGAGCGGGACAGGAAACAAAGACGGGGTACGCCGACTGAAAGTTACGTTCCCCTCGATATGCGAAAGTATGAAGTGGAACAATAATATAGAATCGCCTTGATTCCAAGGCGAAGGAAGTAGATGAGCTCAGTTTGTGTTACACACGTACTACTACTACTACTACACGTACTACTACTACTACTACTACTGCTAATGCTAGTAATGATGCTGCTACTACTACCAGTGTGTGCATGCACATCATTTTCTGCAATTAAATGTGTAAACTTGTATTTGAATGTGAAGAAAATGTCACTTTTTGCAGATGATACTGTTGTTTATTTCAAAAGACACATTTCCATTCTGGAAAATCAAAACTGTTGAAACTGAATAAACTTCCTAGAAATAAATCAGATTTCATCAAAGTTTCTCTAAGAAACTTCCCTTAGAATTATATTTTCAGGATAATCAATATTCCTTTGTCACGTAGTAGGGCATTGGCATGTAGCATCTATTTAAGCATTTAAATAGATATACGCACACACACACGTCTATACTTTCATACTTCTTATCTTAAAAGAATCATGTTCCCTCTTTTGGTGCATCAGGTTTCTTGTGTCTTGTTATTTGTGAAAAACATGTAAATAAACTCAAACTTAATAGACATGAAGCAATTTTTCAGAAACAGTCGGAGACCATAAATCCCACTGAAGGAGATGTGTTGACTTCCAGAAATACTTTTTCTTAAGAGGAGACACATAGAGAAGTAAAAATACAAAACAAAAAGGGAACATAAAAGAAGAAGAAGAAGAAGAAGAAGAGGAGGAAGATAAAATGAAGCAAAGGACAGGAAAAAAAGACATGAATAAAAACGTGATGTATTTTTTGGAAACACACACACACACACACACCATCAATTATTACTGGTTAGTGTGAGACCGTCAGCAGATCTTCAGCCAATCGCAGAGCTACGACACTGTCGGCCAATCAGAGAGCCGCAATCCCAGAAACCGGGACCCAAACACCTCTCCTGCTTCCTTTCCTTTCTCTCCTCATCTCCTTGGGTCCTCGCCTCCTCTCTTAGTTCTTATCAGTGACTTTACAGTTTTGATAATGAATTAGTAGTCTTTATAATAACTTAAGTAACGCCATTACACTCTTTGATGTAAAAGTCCGTTGACTTGTCTGTCAGGACAAAGATCAAATGATGAAGAGGAAAAAACAATAAACGACGTGACCTGCTGCGGTCACGTGACCTTCACATCAGGTCACAGCTCTTTGGAGGTTTGAAACAAAATACAAAACGCTAACGCAATGATGAGAAAAAAAAAATCCGTCCATCACGTAGTAAAAATAAATTTTCACCATTATTTTTGCGTTGGCTCTTGTTTGACATTCTGATCCACAAAGACCAGCGGAGCGAGTTAACCTGCCAACAGCAGACCGTAATGAGCAAACACCTCTGCGTCGTCACGGTAACACATCTGTCACTACAACATTCACTGTAGTGTGGGCAGGAAAAAGACTAAAACAAAGATAGAAAAGAAGTAAAGTTGAATTATTATTATTATTATTATTATTAGGTACCGTTATTAGTACAGAGTTGTGTTACGGTTAGTATTGTGTTAAAGTTAGTTATGCAGGTAGCGGTTAGGGTAGGTCTGTCCATATGTCCTTTATAGTCATGAAAATACAACTGTGTCCGTGTTTGTGTACGTGTGTGTGTGTGTGTGTGTGTGTGTTAGAGCTGCCAGCTCCGTCATGTAAACCTTGTTTGGCCGTCTCAGTAATCAGAGCGTGAACCACTGACGGCGTTCCTCTTTTCTTCTGCCGCCATGTTTATCCTCGCCGCTGACGCCAGAGAAATATTAGGTTTTATTATTAACACACAGCATTTCTCCTGAGTGAGTAAGCTGAGAGAGAGAGAGAGTGAAACATCTGCAGAGAGCAGAAACACAGAGAAAATAAACCAAGGCCAAACAACTGCCTGAAACTCTGCCGTCCAATCAGATCAGGTTTACGAGGAGAAGACGGATGGAGAGAGAAACAGTTCACTCAGATTTCCTCTTTCCTGGAAGGTTGTCAAACTAAACGAACGCAAAAAAAAAACAACCGTCAAGAGGAGGAAAACGATGGCGTCGTCACTTCCACAAGTTGAGTGGAAACACTTTGGCAACGAAACTTTATACTGTTAAAGATCTACACTTCTAAAAATATCCATTTTAACAACTCCTGCTGGTATAGGAACCCTCACACCTGCCCTCATAAAAGCGCTAACTACCCGCTCCACAGCGACGGGATGTAAATGACAACATCTGGCCACGTTGGACAGAATCCACGTGGACCCTGGGTGAACCGACGCAGACTCCAGATCAGCTCGACTCATTTGGAGAAGTCCACGTCCGCCGATCGCGTCACATCCAGGAAAGCACTCAGTGGTTCTTGTAATAGGAACAATTTATTTCTGCGGTTGATTTTTTTTGCCACAAGAAGAGAGAAAAAAAAAAAAAAAAGAACTTTCCAGAGACGTGGAGTGACGTGATGATGATGAACGGGGGGGTTCTGATGGAGCCGGTTCTCCCGCTGGACTTCTTGGATCGGGTTTCACGTGTGAGCGGCACCTGAAGCAACAGGCCTGGTTCTGGACACATTCCTTCATCACTGGGTTTTTTTTATTATTATTTTTTTTTAAATAATGTCCATCAGAGAGAGAAACGCTGCTGAAACCACGTTTCAGGTTTATGTTCCGACCACCTTTTAAATTATTTACAAATTGTTTCTGACTCATCGGGTTTTCTCATCGGGCCGTCTCTAAATACAAGAATACCCATGAGCCTTGGCTGCTGTTGCCATGGAGAGGAGCACTGATTTTAAAAGGTTTGTCTAAATGTGAACCAGAAACTGAACGTCATCTCCACCACAAACATTCGATAACTAGCAAACAAAGATGTGACAACTGAAATGTTTTAGTACTTAAAATTGTACACAAGCCGTACAAGACACACACACACACACACACACACACACACACAAACACACACACACACACTTTTTTTTAAAGGCCAAAAAAAGCTGCAAAAGATCTTCGGACACATTCCATGAATACTGAAAAAATATGTGTTTTTAACAGGGTTTACATGTGTTCAAACATTTTTACATGTATTTACGCTTTACCTAAATGTACATTGTTTGCATTTAGACAATAATGTTTATGTGCAAGTTACAATGTTTACATGCATTTAACAATGTTTACATCTACGTAATATTGTTCATCTGTAAGTAAAATGTTTACGTGTATGTAACAATGTTAACCTGTACAATGTTTATTTGTATTTAACCGTGTCAATATGTATCCAACATTGTTCACCTGTATTCACAACTACGTTTATACCTGTAAAAATAGTTTTTATGAGTTTTGAAGGACTTGGAGCTGCACGTTGTGTGATCTGAGGGATGCGCGGCTCGACGACGGCGAATCTGTGTGACTTTAAGGTGAAAAGGCCCAGAGAGGAAGAAGAAGGAGACTCATGTCATCGCTCTGCTGCAGTGCCTCCGAGCCAGGCACCGACCTGCCAATCACCGAGCCGACCCTTCACCCCCGACTTCCCCGGGCCGACCCGTCCTCGCAGCTGCTCCTTTCTTGTCATTGTGTCGTCTTTTCATTCAGCGAGCGAAGGTCTGAGCCGCCCGACCATTTCCATAATCTCCATTAAACACTTCAAATGGGCGCTATAAGAGCGCTGCCATCTGCATAATCCCATTAACTCCACCGCGCCGCCGCAGCCAGCAGGAGCTCCGGCTCAGGTGGAAGAGAAAGTGGGACAGAAAAGGCAGATTTAGTGTCTGTCAGGTTTGTGAATGAGTGGAAAAAAAAAAAAAGGAGGGAGAAGAAGAGGCCTGACGGTTTAGGGCTGGGCGGATGGAGGCCGAGCCAAAGGCTGAACGGAGGAGAAGAGGGGAGGAATCTTTGTTGGGGGGCTTGAAAAGCTTCATCCTGGTGTAAATCTGCTGGTGCTTCCCCTCCGTCTGGGGAAAAGTCCGCTTACAGAGTTCCTCGTCTCCCCCCTTCTTCTCCCTCCCTCCCTCCCTCCCCTCAGACGGGGGAAGAAGGAGGAAAACATATTCACGCTTTCTGATGACAAGAAAACTAGGTCAGATTTAAATTCAGACCAAACCCTTGCGTTTCAGCGCCGACGCTCGTAAAAAAAAAAAAAAAAAAAACCCAGCAGCTGGCGACCCGCTCGCCTCCCAACCAACCGGATCCCTTCATTCATTCCTTCGGCCTCTCAAGGCAAAGATCCACGCGGCGGAGAGGTGAGGACGGAAATGAAACATCCATCACGGATCAAAAGGTCGATAATAATAAAGAAGAAAAAAAAGCGGGAAACCGGTTGGGTGATTAATTAACTCCAGACGGCTCCTGGGGGGAAAACACTAATGAAGCACAGGGGGGGGGGGGGGGGGGGGGGGGAATAAGCGTCTCTGTTTGCAGGTCGGAGAGGAGACGGATGATGTGGGGCGCGGTAATAAGGGTCAGAACATGTCTCCTGATGAGCACGTTTTCATGTGGAGGAACTCTGCTGCAATCGTTTTAGGGGAATCAGAGTTGATGATGATTTATGACTGATGGTTTTAGGTAAAAACATCTGAGAAGTCACCGCTGCCGTCTCATGTTTCTCGTAAATCAAACGTCCTCCGAAGGACTGAAAATTGGCCCCTGATATTTGTAATGATAAGTGTGTGTGTGTGTGTGTGTGTCTCGTTCAAGAGATCATGATGTCAGTGACTCTACTCAATAAATAGAAGCTAAACAAAACCAACCCCGTTGACTCTTTTTAACCATTTTTCATCCTTCACGACCAGAGAAACCGTCCCTGTGGAGCGATTCTGATTTCAGACATTCTTCATTTAGTTTAATAACGACCATGTTACGGTGTCACCTTTCCTACAGGACATATCGCATTAACCATTGCAAACAACGGAATGAAATAAATATTTAAGAAAAAGACTTGAAGGTGCTTTAACAAATTGGGAAACAGTTGTCAGATTATTGAAAGTTTCCAGATTTGTGTGAGTAAACAGAATAAAGTTGGTGGACTTTGGGCGTATTGATTCGTATTGATACAGGTAGCATCCTCCATCACACCTTATATGAGATGTCAAAAATAATGCTGTAAAATTATTTTGAGAAATAACTTAAAAAGCAGAAAGAACGTCAGTTTTGATTATTTATTTTGTTACCAACACTGGTGGAAGAAAAGGAGCAAAATCAATAAAGAGAAATCCAGGTCCGGTCCGGTCCAGACCCGGCTCTGATGACGTGTCAAATAATAAAAGAATAAAAGGCAGCATTGTGGTCTCTGCTTTGATTGGTCGTCTCTCAATGATTTATGAGCCTTCTCCGAGCAGGAATTCCAGGTCATTTATAATAAATAACAGCAAACATGAAAGAGTTTCTGCTCTGACGAAAGCTCAGAGGTCTGCTAAAAAATATACAAAACATAACAAAAATGTATGCTCAACGTATGTATAAATAGAACATTAACAACATTTAGGAAACCACAGAGAAGAGAGAGTTAAAAACATGTCGGGTCCTTCTTTGAATGCAGCTGAAAGCGGTCAGAACCACCAAGAACCAGACAGAACCATGATGCAACCAGTCGGGAACCAGTGAGAACCAGACGCGACCAGTCAGAACCAGATGTGACCGGATCCAACTGGATAGAAACCAGCAAAGCGTCAACGTGTTTCTCTTGTTAATTTAGTTTTCTGTTCAGCACGAAAATGATTTATAATTCAGAGCTGCTGACACAACATGAATGAATGTGTAATCGCTCTCACAGGAACCAGAACTTCTGTTCAATCAACTTCAGCGCGCAACCTGCCGAGCACCACATAGACATGTGCATGTGTGGACGTATTTAGCTTAGCATAACGGTTCTGGGCCGGAGGTTCGGGTCACATGCCGATTCCTCCAGTAGGAACCAGAGCGGCTGCTGCTGGTTCTACACCTGCTTCATGGACCACATGAAGAAGATCCCGATCCAGACTTGCTCCAGATCAGCTCTGATGAGGTGGAGGAGGCTTCAAACAGAGACAACCCCCCCGCCCCACCCACCCATCCACCCACCCATCCCTCCACCCGCCCTGCTGTCACCAGGCAGAACTCGAACGCTCCTCATTAAAATCCACCTTCACATCAATGTCACACCAGACTCAGCAGAATAAAACCCAAATACAGCAGTTAGATTTATTCACTTCATTAACTGAAGGCTCAAGTTGACACTGAAAATAAAATGTGGTTATTATGAATATAATATTGTTTCTGCATCCAGAGATGATGTTTAAACAGAATCATTATTGGTAATATTTCATAATAAATCAGGTTAAACGTGTTTAATATACTTTTGTGTTTTCACTACGTTTTATCTGCAGATGCTTCTGTCAAACATATTATTTTCTTTGAGGAGAACTTTTTAAAAATGCATTAAGTCACAAATCTGTGGTTGAAAGAATTTTTTTATTATTTTATTTGGGTTGAAATAAGTTTTTAAAAAAACATTTTTTCCACACTCAACTAATTTTTTGACCAGTTTTGGATCAGTCATTATTATTACATTTAATTTACTTAATTTTAATATTAAGACTTGTTAGGGATAACACGGTTGGGCCTAGTATTACATTCACTTCCAAAGGAAATTATTAGGGAAATATATACCCATAAATAAAAAAATTAGGCTTTTTCCAGGAGTACGTTTTCTATAATTCTCAAACTATGGAAAACCAACAAGAGCTTTTTATTCTGACGCTGTTTAAACTTTGTTCTCATCGTATATTTGTTAATGAAAAAATACAAGCAGATTATTCTAACTATCATCAATAAAGAAAATAACTTTATATTCATTTTGTATAATCCGATAAGAACCCGATGTGCTGAACAGGACTCTGAAGGTCTCGTGTTCAGGGTCCGGCGGGTCTCAGTAAACCCTGTGGTGAGTTCAGGCCGGGGGGGGTCTGGAGCACACGGAACCCGCCGGGATCCGGTTTCAGTTGACTTTGAGTTTTAACGCGTCATAACTTCATGTCACGTTTTTTAAATCTCAACGCGATTTACTTCATACTATTTGAATAATATTTATGCTTTGATCAGGAGACAAGAGATAAAAACATTATTCATCTGAAAAATCCAGAGATGATTTTTAACATTTCGAAAAAACTCTGGAGGAGATTCAGTAGAGAAGAAGAAGAAGAAGAAGAGTCCCGGCAGGTGAGCAGGTTAAATAGCTCAAAGTTTCACCCACAGCTGTGTTTTATTTATTGATACACACCTTTTGTTATGAGGCCAAATAACTGGGATTAACACGCCGTCAGTGAACTCTACAGGACTACGTAATCCTGTTAGAGGGACACCTGAGCTGCTGCTAATCCTGTTTAAGGACACACACACACACACACACACACAGCTTATCTCCAACGGTTTCCACTTTTGAACATTATTGATTATCATTATCGTGTCTATAGGTACACATCAATATGGTGATTGAATATACGTATATTCAGATACTCCTATGACGGTATATTTAGATCATACATGTAGAGATATTTTTGGTCATTTAGACTCCACAAGTCCAGATCAAGACAGTCAACACTACAACGACCTCAGCGGAGCCTTCAAAATGAAGCTGAGACCAGAAGTTTTTACTTCATCACGAGAGATTTATTGAATCGATTCATCTAAAAAAAAAAACGACGTGTTAAGAAAACTGAACTGAAACGTCAAATGTGTTTCCTATTTCCTCCCAGATGAAGTTTGATTTTCTGCACGATGGATACGTTTTGATCAAAGTACGGAGACGAGCGCTGAAGACAAACCCGTCATCAGCTCGGGACCTTCAGCGGGAGACGGAAGTTTGACGGGAAGCAGACATTTTCATTTAAGTCCTTAAATTTAAAATGACGTCATTTTGAGGGGTTTTCTTTTGCTTTAATTCACGTCAATAACGACTATTTTAAAAAGCTAAACAAGGAAGCGGTTTGACTGCATGTGGACGAGGAGGTGACCGTTGAGGACATTGAGAGACGTTTCAGGGAGACTTTTCTGGCTCCGTGTCCTCGGATGTCTTCACAACGACGTCCTGTTCACTTTGGTCTCAACAGAAACACTTAAAGCTTCCTTCAAAACTCTGAATCAACATCTGAACGGATTCTGTTTGTTGTGTTTAAAGACATATTTGTCAGATGAAGATCTTCTGTCGGATAAAATCCAATGACAGATGTTTCTGGCTCATTTCATCGTCTGAAATGTACAAAAAAAACTCGCTTACGGGACAAATATTTGAGTCTTTAGGACGGAACAAGGGTCCGAGTGTCAGTGCGAGGCGTCCTCTCTGCAGGGGGACGCCGCTCTCGCTCTCAGGAAACGGCCGATTGACAGCCGGACAGTCGGCTGCTTCTCGTTCAGAAATCCCATATATTTTTCTTTCCATTCCTTAAATCTCAGGCCGCCCCGAGGTCAAAGGTCAACATCTGCTCAGAGCCCCTCAAAACACTCCAGATCCCTCGACCAGGACCCAACGGACCAGATCGGAGGACAGACTGGAACCAGCCAGCGGAGACGGCGAGTAACGCCGCCGCGTCCCGTCACCATTTCACCTCATGGCGCCATCTTCACCATTTCAACTTGTGATGTCAATGAGCACCCTCATGATGTCACAAGGTCACGATGTCCCTCGTGACGTCATGAGGTCAACCTGTGATGTCAGGCTTTGAATCACATCGGGCGTATTCATGTTGCATTATTCTATATTTAAATAATAAGCAATGCAATCATTCATATTTGTAGCCTTTATTTCGGTCCAGGGATTAGGGATTACGAAATCATCTGAATATTGATTGATTGATCAGTTTTATGTCCTCAGTTTTGACTCAATCACAATCAATCTGAACACATTCAAACAGAGCTTTTCTTGACCCATAAACAGTCCGTCAGTTTCCCCCTCGAGGCTTCATGCTACGCTACGATATGCTAAGCTAAGCTAGGCTAGGCTAAGCTAAGCACGCGCTGAGTTCTGACTCATGGGGTATTTTTCTTTGGTTGTGGTTTGTTTCACGAGAGGAATGTGAAACAAACCACAACCTTCACAAGTTTCTCTGCTCGACTTCTGGTCCGACCTGCTGCTTCTCATCAGAACACAGGGAAAGGTTGCTGCTCTTCACCCTCCTCCTCCTCCTCCTCCTCAGTGAGCTCCGGCCAGGACTTCAAAGTGTGTGTGTGTGTGTGTGTGTGTGTGTGTGTGTGTGTGTGTGCGCGCAGATGAATGTGGGTCAGACATTAAAATGCATGAGCGGGGAGCAGAGAGCATGATGAAGTGCTGAGACACGAGGAGGAGAGAATATAAAAATAAGTGAAGAGGCTCTGACAGAAAGTCTCCCAGCTGACACAACGCTGACGTTTCATTGGTCCAAAATACCAACACAAATAAAAAGAGGAGGCAGGTTGCTGCAGGAAAAAATTCTTTTATCATCTTTATCATTTTTATGTCTTATGTAGATTTTCACCAGCCGGCCAATCAGAAGCCGCTCTGCATCCCTCGAGTCAACAACTCTAAACAGTTGGGGGGGGGGGGGGGGGGAGGGCGGCGTCTGGTAGCTCCTCCTCCTCCTCCTCCTCCTGCCTTTACTCCTCTGACTGCGTTTACGGAGCGAGGCCGTGATAAAACGTGTCGATATGCAAACGGAGGGATATTGATGTCGTATCGTTTCTACTCTTCATTACGTTTCATTACGTTGAAGAAAATCAGCTTATCGGTTAAAGAGTTTTGAGCCGAACGAGAGACGGCGATTCGTTCTGTGATTTAACCATCGTTGTTCCGTAAAACTACAACATTTGTTCTGTAAAATAACGGTTTGTTAAGTAAATAACTACCCGTTTCCTTAAATAACGTTTGTTTCATAAAAGAAACACAGTTGTTACGTCAGAGCGGATCGATTTTTCGGTTTTATTTTTAGTGGATTTTTGTTTAGTTAAACGGAAAATGTCATCGCTTTATTTATTCTTTATTTACACCTCTGTATATACACATACACGAATAGACATGTACGCACATATACATACGTACATGTATATACAGTATATTTATACACACATAATATACCTTTATCAAATATATATGTGTGTACATTTAACATATGAATACATTGATATGAATGTAGATATTTACATTTTATAGACGAGGGAAACAGGACCAAAATAAAAATGAACATTCACTGAGGCGTAAGAGAAATAATTGTTGACGTTCGCCGATTCAAACTGAAACATTTTCAGGTAATTTGAGTTTTTAAATACACAATGTAGGATTTAATAATACAATAATGAATCAATAAATCCACAAAGCGCTACGAGATCCGAATGAAGTCATTTCTCAGCAAACGGTGTCATCATAATACAATAAAACATGATGTGACATTGAATGAATTTCATCACCTTGATGGCGGAGAGAACACTTTGGTTTTATTGGACGTCGACGCTGTGAATCATCGATTGGTGTCACAAACAAGAATTTATGATCGGACTGTTTTTTTGTGTTAATCGGTCGTCAAACCCCAAAAGCGCTCCTTCTTTACCTGTCTGGTTTTTGTCTCATATTTTTAGGAATATTACAACGTCTGATGCATTTTTCCGTCCAACGGGGAAGACGAGACGAGTTCCTTTTAAGTTTAAAGTTCCACTCGATAAAAAAAAAAAAAAAAAACGTTTGCGAATAGTAGGAATGCAGTAAAAGGACAAAGTTTACCTCAAAGCTACTTCACACACACTGAAGTACTACGAGGTGTGAAGTATTTTTACTATTTGCTGATCGAGTGCTTCACAATATCAAAAGATCGATTCATTGGCATTGATAAATAAACTGGATCTCAGCTGTGACCAAATGTGGTCAGCGGATTCACACTGGGGGGGGGGGAGGAGGGATGCGACAGGAGTACCACAGAAAGAACTATGGGAATACTACAGAAAATACTGCGGCAATAACTAGACGAATAACTGCAGAATGTACTAAAGGAATACTGATGAGAAACTGCAGAAAATACGAGAAAATAACTGAGTGGAATACTGTAGAAGATACTAAAAGGAATTCTGTGGGAAAAGAAACTGCCAGAAATATTACTGGAATACTGCTGAAAACACAGTACTACGGAATGGTACAAAATGTACTACAGGAACAGTGAATAAGAAATGCTAAAGGAAAACTGCAGACTGCAGGAAAAATAAAGGGAATACTGTAGAATATAAGAGGAGATTTACTTCATGTCCCGCAGGGACATTTGTCTTGGGCTCCGAGTCGATCTACATGCATAGAACATAGAACATAGGATGTGGAACATGGATCATAGATCATGCATAAACACGCATGAATACACATGTTGACAATAGTTACGAATAATGAAATAATAAAACCAGGAGTGATGAACACCAGATGTTCCTGTAGAAGAACTGTGGGAAAACTGCCAAAAACCAAATGTACTGCTGGAGTACACTGAAAAAAACTACAGGAACGATGCAGGAGTACTGCAGGAGTACTGCTGGAATACCACAACAAGAGTACCAGAGGAAACTGCAGGAATACTACAGAAATAGTGCAACGAGGCTTACATCTGGAGGACCACACACACACACACACACACACACACACACAGAATGAAAAATGGAACATGTGTTTGTTCTTTAACTGTAACGTCTCTGATTTACTTCCTTCCTGCAGTAAAACCTCCAAAATAAAACTAAATCTCTGCGAAAAATAAAGCGTTATCGGACAGTTCAGAGTGCAGCCGGCCAATCAGAGGGCAGAGTTCAGTACTCATCCTGAAATATTACAGAAAAACCACAGAAGAAGAGAACAAATGACATGTTGGTGTGAGAAGTCAAAGGTCGGGCCTGTAAGGGGGGGCCGAGGGGGGGCACTGACTGATAAATGATCTATTATTATCATTAATAGTCTCTCTGTAATCCATACGTCATTTTAAATCTCATTTAGATTCATTTTAAGTGAATATGGTTGTTTTATTCATTTTTATCATCAACGGAAGAAGGATTTTTATGAATTATTTAAATTATTGATTAACCTTGCTGATTCTACTGATGAACTGACTTATCAATATTTTATAAAACGATCATTGTGACGTATTTTTTACTTATGAATTATTATTGATTAAACAATGTTTCTTTTACAGATTTCACATAATCAATTTGTGTTCGTTTGTCAAAGACCAAAAACAATACATTTCAGGAAATAAAAACTGAACACGTGTTTGGTTAAACAGCTTCAAATTAACATGTTCTTCACTTTAAATCTTATATTTTCCAAACGTAGTCAGCTTGAACCGAGACCACATGGGTCCAGATAGGTCCACATGGGTCCACATGGGTCCACCACATTGGTTTCTGAATGCAGATCATTCATTATTTAAAGTGTTATTGTGATTTCCTTGAATCCGACTCAAACTTGTTTCTATTTTCTCAATTTAGATACAAAAACTAAAGTGTTTGAACTTCCGCCCGGGTCTCACCTGGGGTTGGAGCTGTTCCAGAACACCGCGTACCGGTCCGAGATGAGCCGGTCGTCGGTGACGGCGGAGCAGACCCGGAGCAGCAGGCCGAGCAGCAGCAGCGACGGCGGCCGCCCGGAGCGCTCCATGTGCGGCGTGGCGGAGCGCTGCGTCCCGCCGAACATCCGGCTCTTCTCTTCAGCTCTGAGACACGCACGGACCGGAACCAGAACACATCAAAAGCCTCCGAAGAGCCCCGCGGACAAGGATTGTAGATGAATCACTTCTTCTTCTTCTTTTTGTTGTAGAAATCAATAATCAATAGTCATCGCTGCTTCATTCCCTCGCGTTCAAGCTGGTCGTTTCCCGGCAGGCTCCGCGGTGATAATCCATTCTACTCCAGGTCCCCCTCCTGCAGGACTAACTGTCCAAAAGTTGCATGGCTTCAATCAATCAGAACCGAGTCGGATCCGCAGCAGGACTGCGTGCACGCAGAGACCCGGTCCGCCCATGTGCGTCCGGGTGGACTGAACCCGGGAGAGACCGGATCAGAGTCCGGGTCGGTCGCGGGGATCGGGTTCACGTCTTCAGGTCTGTGCAGGATCGCTGTGGAAGTTCAAGACCTCGGCCGTCAGTCCGCGGCGGGTCTCCGGGTCTCCGATCCCGCTCTGCCGGATCCTGGACTATCAAACTTTCCGTGCGTCTCTCTGCCGCTGCAGAACAGAACAGAGCCGAGCCGAACAGAGCCCAACAGAACCGAAGGGAGCCGAGCAGAACCCGAGAAACAGGACAAAGAAAATAAAGTTACTCAGAGCTGCAGGAGGAGCGTTTGTCTCCGTCACCGGCTCCGTCCTTACTGCTCCCGGTGCGACCCGCGGGGGGGCGGAGCTAATAGTTCACGGGGCTCCCTCTCTCTCTCTCACCCTCTTTTTCCCCCCTCTCCCTCTCCCTCTCTCTCTCTCTCTCTCTCTCTCTCACCCTCTTTTTCCGCTCTCCCTCTCTCTCTCTCCCTCTCTCTCTCTCTCTCTCACCCTCTTTTTCCCCCCTCTCCCTCTCTCTCTCCCTCTCTCTCTCTCTCTCTCTCTTGTCCCTTTTGTTGTCTCATCCCTTGTGGACAGACGTCCCCTCCGTGTCCATCAGAGCATGGTTGAGGTCAGGCTCTTGTTTTAAGAATGCCACCCCGACCTGGTTCGTCCCAGGGGTCAAAGGTCAAAGGTCTTCCCTCACATGTAGAAGTGTTATTACTCAAGTGAGGTACTTGTACTCTACTGGAGTATTTTTCCATGTGAGGCAACTTTTTGCTCCTGGTCCCGTGGACCCGCATCAGATGGTCTCCAGATGAAGTCCCGGGAGTGTGATCAGGACTCAGAGCGCCCCCTGCAGGATCACCTCTGACAGGGTCCTCAGTGACAACGCTTCCTTTTTCACAATAAAAGCCCGAAGCCAAAGGACACGATTGTCCAAACGGGGGAAACCTAAAAGCCATCATTTCATCTCCGGCGGATTTATTCTGCTGGATTCTTGCTCCTCTTTTGTTGTAAGCACACAAAATACACTTATTACTGTTATCACCTTGATCAAATGCATCAGCAGAGTAAATATGTTGTTCCCGGGCAGGCTTTTATTATGAAACATTCAGGCAGGAAATTATAAATGAATTGTTATAAAAATAAAGGAAAAAGAGATCAGTCATGTGACCCATGTTTCTCTGTGTTTGAGTGAACTTACATATTGAATGTTTTATTGAAGGATGCAGTGACGAGTCTCCTCTCATCCAGTGATTCAGCACTCATACATATTTCAACGAGGAGGAGGAGGAGGAGGAGGAGGAAGAAGACAGGGAGAGAGAGATGAATCTTTAATTCTTGCTTTTAAAACAGGCTCACGGATTAATGGAGCTGCTCTATTAAACTTTCACAGGGTCTCATGAATAAATGCAGAGCGCCGGGCGTTCAACATCCACTGACCACGGAGAGAGAGAGAGAGACGTTAAAACATTACATCACTTGTTCTCACTGCAGCTGGATGAAACATCTGGTGACACATGATCCCAGGACCTCCCCATCACACCTTGTGTGGTGCTGACTACTGGTTAGACTGGTTGGCTACAAGTTGTTGGCAAAGGGCTGGTGGTATTTTAGTTCTACTACAGGTACTACTACAACGAGTATTACTTCCACTGAACTACTACTTCATTCCAGTGAAGCTCTGAATTAGAGGAGAATTTGATTCAAGTAGAAAACTTAATGTCGGTTCATTGGCTCTTCAGTTAATTAAGTGTTGATTAAGTTGTGATTGGTTGGATAATTTAAGCCCCGCCCCTTTAACGACAACGTGACAATGACCAGATTTATAAACTCTGGTTTGATCTACTGAGTTGATGACCAGTTTAGAGGTTCTAGTTTTTAGTCCAACCAGAAGATCCGCTGCTTTGTTGAACTCGGTTTCTGGTACAAGGACCAGGTCCATGGACCTGGTCAGAGGTCCATGGACCTGGTCCGAGGACCTGAACCAGATCCGACATCCAGCCATCTTTCTTTACCAGTTTTGAACTAAAAATGAGGCTTCTTTGTGTTTTTTTCTGTCAAGCCTGTTTGTCCTTGCTGAAGGAGACGGTCTCTGCAGGAGTCCGACAGACGGACGCACGGACAAAAGAGTTAATGGACTGTCTGCTGATTCGTCCATCAGCCTTTAATTGACCCGCTGGCTGTTTGTGTGTTTTTGTACTTGTGTAGCTATCCTAGTGAGGACCTTCTTTGCGTCCTGAAAAGTGAAGACACATTGGCTGGTCTCCAATACTTCAGGTGCACCTTCAAACGACGGCTCTGACAGGTTCAGATTGGGTTCTGGGTTGGTGACCGCCCCACACACACACACACATCCATTTGCCAAGGGGCACAGAATGCATGATTAAAATAAGTGTCTTCACTATAATGGATGTTCGTGGCCGTGTGTTTCCATGTGATTTCAAACTAAATTAAAGGGTTAATTTGCAGCCCGGCGGTTTATTCACGTCTCATCGCACGTGAACAGAGGTACCTGGCGGCCGGCCGGAGGACGCAGCGACCCCCCCCCTCTTTCCGGAGGGGTCGCCGAGTGAGACGGCGTTGTCGACGGGAGGCCAGTGAACCTGAACGTTTGCATAATACGCCTTTTAGGCAGAAGCGCCGGAGCTGTCAGCCGGATGCAAAGCAGCCCGAGCCGTCCCCGGTTAAATCCGCGATGCACCTGTCAGCCGGACGGCCATTAGCCGCACGCTGAGACTCTCTCCTTCTACTCCGCGGCGTTTCCTCTCCTCCGCCTCCAGCACGCGTGACTGCTCGCCCGGGCAGGCACGCCGGCCCGAGCGCGCCGCCTCTCTCCAGGATAAGCCGCCGGGGCAAGCCATGTTGTGCTTGTTTACGGCGGTCACTCTGCGGGAGCAGCCGAGCGGAGGGTTCGAGGAAATGTGGAGGAAGAGATTGGCTCGGAGGTAGTTAGCTGGTGTGTTTTTTCGGGGACGCGGGAAGCGCCGGGCGGAATTAGCATTTAAAGTAGTCGCCCACCGGGCATTAGCACACCTTGTTGAGCTCAGCCAATATGCTCCCCGCTGGTCCCAGAAAAGTCACGAAATATCCAGCACATCACTTCACGATCCACATGTTCCTCGGTAGTGCTGTCACCACAGAGGAGCGCTGGCTATTTAAGTTAATATCAAAACAAATATTTTTCTCATTATTTGGGAAAACTTCGGATAAAGTGTCTTCAACATTTAAAAGACACCAGCCAAACGGGTCGGGTGGTTCCTGGACTGGCCGGATCAGACCTCCACAAACACAGCGGTTGATGTTTTATTTCCGACTCTCCGCGTGAAATGGACTGAAGGACGTTCACGGGCCGCCGTTGAGACCAGGAAGGTCCCAAAATACAGTTTACTGGTCAGAATGCTCAACCAGTACGCCCCACAGGAGATCCCACTGCAGGCTGCTAGGTACCAGCGTTAGCCTAGCTAAGACGTTAGCCTAGCTATGACGTTTGGCTAGCTATGACGTTAGCCTAGCTATGACGCTAGCCGGCGCTTTGACACAGACAGGACTCACGTTATAGCTCTTTACACTGAAGGGAGGTGATCCAAATTAATTTAGATAGTTGATTTCAATGATAATAGTGTATTGATTGAACAATCTCCACGCTAGCTTCCAGTCACGCCATTATGACACTTTTCTCAACCCAAAACATGTCAGATTCCATCTTTGACCAGCATGCTTCATGTGTTATAGGTGCATTCTCTCTACTTTCCACCAGGGGCGACTCCATCTGGTCCTATAGAAGTCTATGGGAAAATGGCCGCTTCTCTGTAGTGACCACCAGGGGGCGACTCCTCTGGTTCCATAGGGGTCTATGAGAAAATTACTTTTCATTGAGTTTACGGTCTCAATCTCTATGTTCATGTCTTTTTCAATACATGATGTTCACTTAGTGATTGGCGGGTCTCCGCCTCACTCCGAGTCCTCATGTGGTCGCTTCCTGTCCGCTGGTCCCATAAACTAAAAGATGGCGACGGACAAAACGGCAAACTGAGCGTTTCAACTGAGACATGTACTTTACTTTCCACTCCTTCTCAGTGGGAAATGTACTTTTTATTTTATTAATTAACTAAGAATTGTTTTGTTCTTTTACAACATTAAAGTGATGAACACTTTCTGATCCGAAAGCTGCTGCAGTTTGATTTTGGTGTTTCAGTTATTGTGTTCATCCCCAGAATGTGTGTGTGTGTGTGTGCATGCGTGTGTGTGTGTGTGTGTGTGTGTGTGTGTGTGTGTGTGTGTGCATGTGTGGAGGATTATGTTAAACGTTTCCTGTCTGACAGCCATGTGAGAGTTGACCAAGCTGGCGTTTTTTTTTTTTACCCACAATCCCTCTTTGTTCCACTGTGTGTCACCGGTTCAACATGGGGGGGTAGAGGGTGAAGGAGGGTGGGGGGGGGATAAGATACGGATATGAAGTTCCTTCAGTCTGTAAAGCTTCAGATCTCGGATTGCTTCACTTCTTCTGTTTCATTATCTTCCTCTTGGAGGTTTACGTATTGATTGACTGATTCATGGATAATCGGATAGAAACAAAAATGCTTTAAAAAAAAAAAAGACATCACTTTCCACAAGTTCCACATTAAAAAATAAGCAGTTTACAAAGAAAAATAGTTCAACCATGAAAAGAAGATTTAAGATTAGGTGTGAAGATTCTGAGAAAAGTTTCTCCGTTTGGAATTTATTGATTAAATAAGAGAATGTTTAATTCTTCTGTTTTAGTGATTCAAAATGTAATAAATGACTCATAATATGTAATACACAGCATTCATATTACTTATTGATACACAGCATTAAGGTATTATAACACAGCATTTATATTGTTCATACAGATAATTAAGGTATTAACAGATTATTTATATTATGTAATAATATATAGCATTCATTGTATTTTTATAGTAGCCTACACAGGATTTGGGTATTAAGACACAGTATTCGTATTATGTATTATAGTGTACTGAATTCATATTATTTATTCATACATAAGATATTAATACATAGCCTTTCTCTAGTGAATTCATTCACACACATTAGTTTTTATACACAGTATTCAGAAAATGTAATAATTCAGAAAACGTATGTATTAATGCACAGTACTAGTGTATTAGTAAACAGCGTTCCTACAATTGTATTAACACACAAAATCAAGGAATACACAGTATGTATTAACAGAGCATTACAATAAATACACAATATGTGTATATACACATCTTATATTACACAGTACACATATGTATTGATACACAGCACTAATGTATGGATAAAAAGTATTCCTAGTGTACCAATACACATTTAGCTGTATTTATTGTCTCGAGCGGTCGTGACAGCTGTGTTTTGCTGCCACCTGCTGGTTCTGATCATAAAACACATCACCATTAAAATACTGTACGAAGTACGAAGTTTAAATACTTCCCATCAGTGAAATGTGTTAAAAGTTATCATTGGAACTTCTTTAGATAATATTTCTAACTTTGTTTCAGTCAGTCAAAAACTATTCAGAGGTGTGACTGTGGTACTTTAATATATAATAATCATCAGTATTGTGACTAATGCACTGAGTTCATTGTGAACTATTAATGATCATTTTCATCATGAATTGAACTGCTGTTTATTTACTAGTAATCAATCGAAAAGACACCAAAACTACCCAGAAACAAAAAAGCGACATTTTTAGACAAATATTCAGACAGTTTTAGATAAAAAGTGATTTAATTGTTTTTTTTGTCTTTGTGACACAAACAGTCAAAGGCTCAGAATCAAAATATACATCAGATATAAAACCACTAATCAGCTCTCAGACACAGAAATGTGCCCTAAAACATGATTCAAGTTCATCCGCCTGCGATGCATTCAAGTCACCCGGGAGAAAACAGCCTCGCCGTGTCCTGGACTTCTTGCCTTCCCCCCCCCTCCCCCTCCTCAAAGAAACTCATATTTACATCCAGCAGACGCTTAATAAATGTATTGATTGGTCCGCTGGGTCTGAACGCAGAGATGAGCGGCGCTCTGATCCATCAACATGACCATCCAATTAAAAAAAAGGAAACACAAGAGGAGGAGGAGGAGCCTAAACGCAGGCACAGCTGGGCAAACGTCCCAGGTGCCTTGAATGCATCACGTTGGGTCCAGGCTGGAATGTCGACGTGATAATATTAAGACAAAGAAACCAAACCAGCACCTTGTGGTTTCAGAACGTTTGTGACGGCCGCAGGTTTCTTTCTTTCTTTCTTTCTTCTTCAGACTTTCATCTGTGAGCGAAGAGGCGTTGACACCTGATGTGGGTCTCAGAAGGCACGCCTCGTTACATCTGCCTTGTTTCCACAGAGGATCGGAGTCACCGATGGAAACAACCCCCCCCCCCCCGAAAAAAAAAAAAAAAAGACACTGTCAAAGGCCCGAACCAGTTGAGCGCCGTGGGTCTCCTGCTGGTTTGGTCCTTTGAGCAGCAACCCGAGGCGGTTTGTTTGCATCTAAAAAAAAAGGCCGTTTTTGGTTTCAGCTGTAGTGGATCACAACACTAATAAATAAAAACCGTTCAGAGATCTAACAGAACACCACAGAAACTAAAAAAAAAAAAAAGAAGAAAAAAAAGTAAAAGGTCAGGAATGATTAAAATATTTCTACAAGGTTTGATTTGAATAAAACGTGATTGCGTACATAGAAATGAAGAGGAAAAAGAAAAGGGCATCTAAAAAAAAAAAATTTAAAAAAAAAGAGCGGCAAACCGACCGAAAGAGTTCACATGTTTGTCGCCAGCGGCACCAAACAACACCAATAAAATAAAGATATATATTTGTAACACAACAGTAAACCTTTACCAACTGTAAACCTGCTTCCTGCCAGCTCAGAGGCACGAGGGGAGATTTGACTTTAATGTCAGAGTCAAAGGTCATTGTGTCTGCAGGAATAAGGCACGGATGAAGGAGGGGAGGGGGGGGGGGGGGCTACTTTAAACTCAAGCTTTGCTTCGAATGGGAATCTTTAGAGGGAAGAGGATTAGGACCACAGGAAAACTGAGATTAGAGAAAGAATTCAGAGTTAATAAAGTCGGGATTATGATAAACTTAGTCCGCATTCCAGAGGAATAAGTTTAGAAGGCCGACTCCAATTCCTCGATTCTCGGATTAAAGTCAAAAAGGTGGCGAAAGGGTAACGGCTTCAAAACGAGAAGGACACGAATACACAAACTCAACAATCCTGCCCGGGACCTCGGGATGGAGACAGATGGTTTCTGATTACGACGTCTGATTGACTCCAGAATTCTTGCTTCCTCCACACGGTTCTCAAAATGACCTAAAATCCTCCCTAAGAACCTAAAAATGAGTTTAAAAAAAAATAAGTTAACATCACACCGGGCTCCCCGGTGGCTCCTGCAGACCGGCGGGAATGACGGGAGTGTAGTGGACACCAGCGAGGGGAGTCTAAGGGCTCAGATGGAGGACTTGGAGAAGGAGACCCGCAGGTGGTGGTTCTCCCCCAGGTCGTGGTTGTGGAACTCGATGAGGGCCTCGAGCGCCTCCTCCACCGAGCCCATCTGGATCAGAGCCATCTTGTGGTCCTTCCTGAGCGGGGAAACAGAACGACGCAGGACGTTCACAAAGACACATGGTGAAGATCAGAGAAAGGGGATTTGAGGAGGGGGGGGGGGGGGGGGGGGGGCTTGGACTCACTGGAAGAACTTGAAGGCCTTGACCATGGCTCCGGAGGTGGAGAACAGCATCTTGAGGTCGTCCTCGACCACGGACGGGCTGCGAACACAACGGAGCGTCAGTGACGTCGCTGGGGCATTAAGCCGGGGGGGTGGTTAGGGTTTGGGGGGGGGCATTAAGCCGGGGGGGTGGTTAGGGTTGGGGGGGGGGGGGGGGGGGGCACTTACGGGATGTTGGAGAGGTGCAAGGTGGCCGAAGGCGGGAAGATGTTGGAGTAGTTCTTGGAGCCGGGCTTCTTGAAGCGGTGCAGGGGGGAGTTGCTGTAGTCCTTGGTCAGGCCCTGGTCCTCGTGGCCTTCCCGGGGCAGCTGGACGCTGGTGTGTTTGGACGGCGTGATGCGCAGAGACTTCCCGTGCAGCTGCTGTCCGCTCAGGTGGCTCATGGCTGCGGAGCGGGAGGTCAAAGGTTAACTGCCGACCGACGGGATCACCGGAGTTAAGACTTGAACGTTGGCCCAGTGGAGGTAACCGCGGGTTACCTAGCTGAGCCTGTGTGCAGTCCGACATCTGGACCAGAGCGTTCTCCTTCTTGTTGAACAGAATCTTGACTCTCATCACGTCGCCATAAACACCTTTAACAAAGCAGCCGGAAACAACAGCAGACAAAAGGTTAAAGTTCTCCTTAAAACAGGAAGTCCAACAAGCGCAATGGCGAAGACTCCGTTAAACGCGACTGACTGCAGCCTGCCAAGCCGCTATGAATTATGGGAGTGTGGCCGAGAGGCCGATTCGGGAAGTCTGGACATGCAGAAGAAACCCGGCATGCAAACTCAGAACACTTATCCAAAGTGAGATGGAACACAATAAATGCAGCTTCCGGCCAAAATGATCACCGTGACGACCGTGACCCTCCTCCACCTCCACGTGATGGAGCGGAGCTTCTACGCGCTGTGAGACTTTTTCACACTAAATAATAGAACTGCAGATTCACACCCATCAACTCTATTCTCATTAACCTATTTTAAGTAGGTATCTTTATTAATCACCTTTTTATTATCATTAAGAATTTTCTTTTATCGATCCCTTTTTATTCATCCCCTCTTAAAATTATTTGTCATGTTTGTTATCACTTAACACAACACACAAGTGTTTGTGACGAGTGATAATTATCGTTATTTATTCATTTCAAGATAAATTTGGTTTTATTTTCTATACTTTGATCATGTAAATCTGTTATAACGTGTCTTCATTTCTGTTACTTGGCTCCAAACACATGATGACTTTTGAGAAGCAAAAACCGTCATTAAAAAAACTTAAAAAAACTAAAAAAGCATCTAAAACCCCAAAAGAAAAAAAAGCTGCAAATATTGTGAATGGACTCAAATCAACATGCAGAATGTGACTAAAGCAAACTCATTACTTTTCCTTAAAAACAAATGAAAAAGAGAACAAAAACAGGAACTTAAAATCAGAACAACCGGGTTACTGAAATTTCAAAATAAGAAGCAAGTGACAACATACCGAAGAGAATAAAGAGGCAGTGGGGCGTAACTCTCTTTAGAGACAGCAGAGAAGGCAGTGGAGGGACAGGACAGGTAAAGGTGGGAGGGCAGGACAGGTGGAGGGTCCGAGCCGTTTCCATGGCAACAAATTAAACAGGGGAAAAAAAGACAGGTGAGGGGTCAATCAGGAGGTTAATTACCTTCAGAGAGGAGGTAACATTTGACTAGACATGTTGTGTGTGTGTGTGTGTTGATGCTCAAAACATTACAGGAAGTCAGATGGTGAAACACAGCACTTTGCTGAGTGTGTGTGTGTGTGTGTGTGTGTGTGTGCACATTAATATAATCGCTGCTATTAGTTTCATTATAACAAGATACTTTGGTGTTATGTTTTCTTACATTGAATTCTAGGATTACATCCTCTGTATTTGTCCTACATGGTTTAAAAAACTAATTGGAAACAATGAATATAACAATAAACAATGCTGTCCCACAATGCACTGCACAAAGGAAAAGCAGGAGCAGCTTACAGCAGGAAAAAAGATCGCTGCTGGTTTTGAGTTTAGTCGTCTGAGGAAACAACAAATATGCGATAAGAAGCAGGAGGGACCGCGATGGCCGGCGCAGTGAAGGACTCACCTCAGGGTTCAGGTTGCTGACCAGCAGGACAGAGACTCCAGCGGACATGTGGTGGAACCCCAGCCTTGTGGCCCCGGGGAGGGACAGGGAGGCCAGGGCCCCGGGCATAGCGGGGACCAGGCCTGGATAGTGAGAGGACACTGAGAGAGGCGGGAAGAGCATTACAGCACGCTCTTATTTTGTAATAAAGGCAACAGTGAGCAGGAGATGCGATTGGCTCTCAGGGGTTTACAGATTTTTTTTTTAAAAAGGGACATTGTGCAGCATTCATTTAAGAACCCTAAATATGTTGTTACTGTAAAATGAATTCAAACTTCAGAGGTGTAGAGGAGTCCAAATATCGGAATGTTGGATATTGAGATAAATACCCCGGAGCAGGTAGGATTTCTGTAGATCTATTTTCTGACTATCGGTGGTCTTCATGAGGAATGATATCCTCCGAAACGTCCCCAACTGATCCCGGGCTTCTCTACTGAGACCCATCGTGCGTTCACTTACTTGCCGGTTGGAGGGTGAAGGCCGGCGGGAAGCCATGCGTCGCTCCGCCGTACGGCCCAGCTGAGATGATACCTGGAGCTGCAGACAAGAAGCAACACCTGAACCGCTGCTTCAAGACCATCGAAGAGACCACCGTGTGTGTGTGTGTGTTGGGGGGGGGGGGGTAGCGTGGTGACTTACTGAAGGCGGTGGCCATGGCCGGGTGCTCCATGCTGGGCTGGCTGTCCCCGGAGGGCAGGTCGGGTCGGGTGAAGTCGCGGCTCTTCTCGTTGTTGTACTTGACGTTGAGGGTGGTGAGTTTGGAGAAGCTGATCCTCAGAGTGCAGCAGCCGTTGTAGATGTTCTGAGCGTCCAGAGACTGAAGCACAGACACCGGAGGGGTCAAGTGGGTCAAGAGAAAGAGAGAGAGAGACCAGCAGGAAGTGATGCTCACCAGCTTGGCGGACTGGGCGGAGGCTCCCTCGGCGTACTGCAGCAGAGCCTGGAACTGACTGTTCTTGGTGAAGACGATGATCCTCAGCACCGTGCCGAACTTTGAGAAGATCTGAGGACGAGACGGGAGACCGATCAGTCCAATGCCCCCTCTTCGGGTCGGAGCTGATCAAAGTTCTTGCCTCTCCTGCCTGTGTTGTTCCTGCTGTTCAGCGTTTACCTGGCAGAGCGCGTCCAAGGTGACGGGATACACCAGGTTCTCCACCACCACCCTCAGCACGGAGCTCGGAGCCACCATAGTTGGGTCCACGTGAGAAGTGAGGGCCCGGAGAGCGGCCTGGGCCCTCTGAGAGGGAACACGGGTGAGAGGGACACGTGCTTAGAATGGACGAGCTTAGATCAGCTGCTCAGGAGGCTCCTGTCGTCTAGAGGGAGTCGTACCTCCTGGTTGGGAGAGTTGTCCGTCTTGAGCTCCTTGTGATTGGAGAATTGGACGTAGACCAGATGGTTCCTGATGATGGGCATCACTGTGGAGTAATAACCCACCATGTTCTGAGCAGCTTCCTCCGAGTTCATCTCCAAGAAGGCCTGAAAGGGGGACAGCGCACAGATTAGCAGGGACAGTTGACTGGAGACATCTACTGTAAAAGGGACGGATCGTTTTAGGACGGTTACATCAAGGTGAGGACAGCCGGCCGAGCAGAGAACCAACTGTGAAAGTCCCGCACCTGGTTTTTGGCTTTGAGCATCAGCAGGTTGGTGATGTCCCCGAACGGCAGGCCGAGGCTGATCACCTCGCCCTCTGAGATGTCGTTGGGGAGCTTGCGGATGTGGATGACCCTGGACGGCACCCCGGGACCTCTTATGTCACCTTTGAACTTCTTACTGTCGTTTCCATTGGCTGCAGAGGACAGGGGACAACGACAGCGCGTCAGGACGGGGTTATTTCATCCACACTGCCAACGTACGGCGCCACCTCAAAGTATCCGACCTGTGGTGCTCATGATATACGGGCCGATGGAGACGCTGGGGAAAGTCTCTTCAGATCCTCTCTGAAACACAACAACAGCGATTCACCTTTAATTTAGACGTTAAGAAGAAGAATGACAAGAAAACAAAAGGTTTGTCTGCCTCTGAACCGAAGACATTCATGCTGCCGCGTTTGACTATGCGAACCGGAATAATAAAAACAATACGTCCCTCACAAGGTGATCTTTCATTTGAAAAGACAAACTAAAGCAGGAAATCCTCCCATTCAGACGCTGGAGACACCACCGGGGGGCAGTAGAGAGCCACGTGTCCCACTCAACTCCCTCTTGTCCTTTTAACGGTCAATATGAGACAGGTCCAACTTCTTGGAGGGGGGGGGGCTTATTGAAACCAGATGTAGACTAACAGTTCTGTTTCTCACAGCAGAGTTCAGAAGGTAAATAATAAACAGCGTTCAGTAACTCCTGACACCATCGACCTCGCTGACACTCACCACCAAAAGGCTGAGAAGCCAAAGAGACATTTAGAGAAGGACACGGGTTTGTTTCCCACCGAGACCTGCTTGTATCAAAGGAACCGGAAAAGTATTTCATCTATGAAACAAACAAAACTACGTATTGATTATTGGACCAAATGCCGATTGGAGAACGAGATGAACGCTCGTGTTTCCTCTGAACAAAAGCAGCTCCGATCTCCTTACAGCGCCGCTCATGAATAAAAGAGCAGAAACCCGAGTCCTGGTCTGTGGACCTGGATGTGCTGTCTGACAGCTGCTGACCGGTCTGTCTCCCAGAGGACGGACAGTCTTCACCTGAACCCCGTCCTCTCGCTGACTGGCTCAACGTCAAGTCACTGGCTTGAGACAAACCTTATCGCCCCCCCCCTTTAACAACCCCGTGACAAACACAACTCATCTCTTTTGTATCTCAGTATGTGGCACCGAGCCACACAATGTCATCGTCGCAGTGACCTTTGACCTTCGTGACCTGGACGATTGTGCCAAATGTTCAGATGTTTGAGAATATTGTATGAGAAGTTCCACCATCTGCGGCTGCAAGGAACCCAAACCGTTCCTTTAAGAGGAGCCAGTCGTTCTTCAGGGTTCAGGTGACTCGCCGGAGGGAAAAGGACACCTGTGATTATCAAGAGCCCGCCTCCTCCCGTCACTTCCTGCTCCTCATGTGGTTTTGGCTCACATTCTGGTCATAAAATCCGCAAACCGACATTGCTCTGATTGGTACGCATACCGATCAGAGGAATGTCAGGCTGCCGGGAGATCAGACCCAGAAATAAAGGATTTATTTCCAGACTCTCAGATCTTCTGACAGAAAACACCAGCAGCTGGACGGCAGACCACAGAAACTAAACCTTTTACCCGAGAGACGAAGGCGAGTCTCGTGGCACAGTGGTCATCGTCGGTGGAGGAGCCTGAGGGGACGTTAAGCTTAGTCGTAGCAAAGAGGGCGTGGAGGAGATGCGACGGTAGAGTAGTAAAAGTAGCCGTCATTCTGTGTTTTGGTAATAATAATAATAATCAAATATCTACCATACAACTGACTTTCATAATAAAAGCCCTACCAAGAAGATGTTCGGCCTTCTCGACAACGGAAAGACCTTTCGCGTGAAAGGGAAGCAACAAACATGACATTCAAAAAGGTGCAGGGCCTGCCTCGACCTCAGGTAGACGGAGGCCACGCCCACCACAGGTGATTACAGTGATGAACGAGCTGGCTCAAGTAGAACCAGTGACACCAGAGTGGACAAACTGGTTCCCGTTTCCTGATACTCGGCATGTTAAGATCCGATAACCTGAGGCTGGATGTTAAAGTCGGTTTGTCCAGGCAGTAGATTATTAATCATCAATAACGTGTTGCTGACTGATTTTCTGTCCATTTAACTCTAATGTCTGAGTCCTTGAACACAGCTTGAACCCAGCTAAATAAAGGCGAGGGACTCCTGAATGAATGAATCTCATGTTACAGAAAGCTGAGGAAGAGGAGGAAGGGTTGGCAGGAAGAGGGGTCAGCAGGAGGAGGGAGCAGGTGCCTACCTTAGTACCAACTGTTAAATCTTGGTGGACACTGCTGTGAAGAGAAGACAGCGTGTTAGAAGCAGCAGGTGAGAAAAACTCAAAAACAAACCAACACAGTTAAAAATGAGGTTGAAGCCCGTGGAGACGAGTGAGTGGCGCAGAAACCCAGCAGAGATGCACCGGGGTCAACCAGCTGACTGAAGCGATGCGTTCACTGTCATCATGTCAATTCTGAGAGGAAGTCTCTCGGCCCTCGTCTTTCTGCACGTAGAGGGGTTTATTCTCAATGAATGTTTACAGTATTGAGTCAGGGAGCTGTTCCCTTTAATGCGCTGATCATATTTAATGATCATGGCAGCGATGACGTTAAACCCTCGGCTCAGTCAGGATTTAAGCAACAGAGACATTTGCGCCAATGATCATCAACACGGAGCAAAGCGATGAAGCTTAGCCGCCAAGCTTCATCAAGCCGCAACAATATTGATGGTTCACCACTTGAAAAAAGCCAGCGTGAGGTCTTAATTATTCAATATGAGGTTAAACGTATGATTATTGATTAAAAGGGTTACAAAAGAATATGAACATGAGTACTTACAAAATTTAGCTCTGCCTCTAGAGATCAAAAAGTTCAAATCTATGGCTTTTTAACATCGTCAGTAGCAGAAATAACATTATGTAAAGAAATAAATTAACCTTCGATTGTTTTTGCAGCTTGTGATGTTTGACAGTTCTTCACACAAGAGAAAATTCTAAATAGGAAAGGATGGATGAATCAGTTAGTATCAGCGGGTCCTGCATGACGACAGAAAAATGCATCCACATCAGAAAAGTGATTCTACACTCAGGTTCTGAAGGGAACCAGAGAGTAGAGGTTGGTAGAGTTGTGTTTTCTAGAACTGAAACCATCGGAAATTAAATCAGCAAATAATATTGGATAAACAATTTCCGACAATAATGTGATTCCAGCATCTGAAATGTTTCAAGCTTTTCTTTGTCATATTCAGAAACCATTTGGACGTTACATTGACTTATTTATAGTAGATTCATTGAAAACCAAGAACTCTTGTCTCCATCACAGAGATGAGGAAATAGAACGCGTCTGTCATCAACATCTCTGATGCTAAAACAGCAGCTAATAGCTGGTTCCTGATTAGTCCGCTCTGGGCCATGTGACCCGACAGCGGCAGATGTAAAACTTTGGTTAATTAAGATGTGTTTTTATGGTTCCTCTGTGTTGTGTGGAGAGAGTGGTTGATCTGCTGAAGTAATAATCAACAAATAGATAAACTACTTTAATAATTGATTCATCTCCAAACTGAGAATGATTTAGACTGAACTGGACACAGAGTCCTCCTTTACTATATATTCCTTTAACTAGTCATTTTCAGATCATAGACACACAAAAAGGGAGCAGAAGAGACACTCATTTAAATTCAAAGTGACAGGACAGTCAGAAGCGGCCATTTTTACGCGTAGCGTTGCCACGGCGACCACTGTAAGGCCCCCAGCTTAACACACTTACGGAGTAACCGCCTCTTTGGGCTTTTTAACTACTACACAGACCAGTGGAGTGGAAACGCTAAGTAGAACTTAACAACGTGATGCGTCCTCGTTGCTTTGTGGTCACGGAGAAGGAGAGGAGAGAGCGACAACTCTTCAGCTCAATATCTGTAACCAGGGAAGCTTTAAAGCATCGTGGAGCTACGCTGCTAACTAGCCAACACCTTCGCGGGCGAGCTTTCGCGGCCCCACCGACGCGCGTTGCTACCGTGACAACCAACACCAGTCGCCGCTGTAACAGTCCCGTGACCAAAGACAACTGTACGCATCTATGTTTGAGAATCCCATTCATGGACTTTGCATTTTGGTGCAAAACAATAAACACAATGAGGGGAAATGAAAGATAAACGTCAGAGTTGTTCTCTCTGACTGGACTAAGGGCCGGGAGGGTCTGGATTAGATCGCCCCCCACGGTGCCGGTCTGGTCCCGTCGAGCATTTGCGTCACTGTGTGCACTAAAGACTAAAGAGAAATGCTCGTCTGAGGCACATGTGAATTGACTTCAGGTGTCACGTGTACGGACTCCAAGATGGCGGCTGACAAACCGGCTGGTTGGGCTGAAGCTGATGTGAAAGCACAGAAAGTGAAATCAGGTGGAAGACCCTCAGGGCACCAATGGGCCCAAACAACACACAAATATTCACTGCAGGAACTCAAACGCCTCCCATTTAACTGTGAAAAAAAAGAGAGAAGAAAAGCAGTGGACACAATCAACTGTGCTTGGAGTCGTAAATGCTCACCAACTCCTGCAGGTGAAAAACAACAAACACATTGATGCTCATTGGAATCAATGGAAAACAGATGTGTGTGTGTGTTTGGACTTTGAAAGCATCAACAGGAACTGCAGATGGCTGCAGACAAACAGGTTGCTCTCATGTTTCCTCCCTTCGACAACACTTCGATGGGGTCACGTTTGCGCCTGCTGATGACTTTAAAACAGCAATAACTTAATATTTAAAACTTTCAGCATTCCGCATGAAATAAGGAACGCACAAAACCTCACAGAAGACAACTGTACGTCTTTACACCAACAGTCACGCAACTCTATTCAAATTCGACACGTTACCAAAACTACACTTTTATAACAGACTTGCTTCAAAAGTAACCGTCTGAATAAAATTAAACCGTTTTGCCACCAAACACCGGAGTAATTCCAGGTCGTCATCGAGCAATCTGAACTCCTCGTTAAACACAGTCATGTTGAACTTCTCTTCCGAATCCTCAGATAAACGAACCCACAGTAACACAAAGTGTTCACCTTAAATGAACCGAGTGGGACCGATCTTACATTCGGCACACATGCAAAACCTGTAGCCAACGTTACATATATTTAAATAACACTTAAAAGGAGGATTGTGTGGCAGAATTACTTTACAAGCTAGCTTAGTGGGCGTGAGAACATGGTGAAGCTTTACTGGAAGTTTACTGCACGTCGGTTAGTCACGAACACCCATAACGTATTAATTAATCATATCTTAGTGTGTTGGGCTTGGTGTTAAATAAGAGAGCGCGTTTCGCGGATAAACGAGGCCTCAATTTAGAGGCCAGTTACCGGAGTTGAAGTGTGGGTTTGTGCCTGCACCGAGGCTAACGCGGCAGCTAACGCGGCTAGCTTCCCGCTAACACCACAAACACAACTTTATCGACAGTTAAGCGAACAACACGAACACCGGCGGCCGCTCTGGTTCACGTTACGCGACGACGCGTTTGCGGAGTCGTTCTCGTGTGTGGCTAAAACGGACAAAAGATAACACCGAACGCGAGTGAACACGTAAGACGACCAGGATAACTCACCCGTCCATTGCACAACACGGAACTAGGGAGCAACAGGTTCCATCCAACGGCCAGCAGGAGACCCCGAGAAGCGCCGCTCGCGCCGACAAAATGGCGTCCGGCAGGGGGAGCTCCCCGATTGGCAGCTCGGAAAATAAGGTGGGCGTTCCCGGCTGGAGCCGGGCGTTGATTGGCCGGGTGAATGGAGCGCTCCACAATAAAAATAAAAACACAATACAAGGAATACGCAAAGTCACTATTTCATGTAAAACTCTAAAAGACTGATGACGCTACATCTCTTATATACCGTTTTTTTATTTATTTGCGACTCAGTAGAGAAGAAACAGACAGGCCTTTTCTATTATGGGTAAGTGGGCGTTGTCCCGACAAAATCCATAATACGCGTTGACATAGAACCGATGTCCAGGCGGAAAAGACCCGGGACACCAGCGAGAGATCAAAATGAAAGGAACCCCCTCCTCCATTAACATCAGAAGTCCCACGTGTACTAATACATATTTATTACATGTTTCTGGGATGTACAATATGGCAATATGCAGGACGAGGATTCATCTTTGCCCCGAAGGGACATCCGAGCTTCCTGGTGTGTCTGATCTCAGAACTTCAGAGTCAAAGGAAGGTTCAGTTTACTGTAAACTACAAACCGTACGAGTCAGACATATGCTTCTTAGAATCCTGAGGCCCCTGTTTGTGTCTCGGACCCGTGACCGAACTTCCCGGGTACGTCCCAGTGTGGACGTAGGAGACAGGCTGCTTGTCCATCTGTCCATCTCAGTGTTGAGTAACACGCTGATGAATAATTCCTCTACCTGCTGCTTTGCAGGAGATTACTTTGTGTGAAGATGACCCTGCTGCTCATGCATGAATAATTCATCACACGCACACACACATACAGTCACAGATCATGTGAGATTGTAACGCCCGGCTGACATTTAATTGGACTGAATTTAATTGAGGAACAGGTTTGGAGTTTTTTCCCCGCTTACAGCTATAAAAAAATTCCTTAATTTTAATTTGATCACTGCTTTACTGATAATATGCAATATTTCTATTTACTTCCTTTCCATAATCTCAAATAAATTATGTTTGTATGCCAATTATCTTGTAATATTTTATAAAAAAGCCTAAGTGTTTTTTTTTGGAGGAGAACAAGGACATTCAATTTATTATTAACAACTAATATATTTCGTTACCTTACAGACGCAAAAAAGTCAAGTGATTTGGCAAAGAACTAACAAAATGTATCTAAATGGGACATACTAACCCTTTAATTTACACTACAATAGTTCAATGTTGTCCTTGTATTTTTACTAATACTAATATGACATAATATCAATAGTATTATACAATTTAATTAACAAACATATCGGCTTAACAAATAAACTATTACCTTCTTTCCTAATATTAAAACATATATAAAAACTGCATAATAGTCCTTTATCATCCATGACCGTCTGACCTGCGGGGGCGCTGTCCATTTTCTGTCCGTTTAATCTGCTGCGGACGAATGAAAAAGGACACGAAGAAGACTGCGACAGGCCATTGGTCGGAAGGGCTGCGGCAGAGTTTCCTATTGGCCGTCTGAGTTGCCCCGCCAGTTGAGACCAGAAACAGCGCCACAATTGAACAGCGTCCAACTTGTTGTCGTCTGTCGACTTTTTGTGATAGAATTCATACAAAATGTTTCACATGTGAGCTAATGTTAACTCGGAGTTTAAACATTCGGTTACCGTCCGAGGGGCTCGAATTTCGACGCGTGTCCGAAGCTGAAAGAGGCGGCCGATGAGGTCCCAGCCGGAAGCTAAAGAGGCTAGCCGAAAGGTGTTAGCCGATCTCACTGAGGCGTTTCAGGCGTTTAGTGGCCGTTGATCCTTCCACCCTGCCGGCCCCATCGGGCATGAGCTGCCCAGTGAACCTGCAGGCTCTGCCGTCCGGAGTGTTTGAGGCGGTTTTCACTCCAGAGAACTTGAAAGGAAGGTGAGTTGATGTTAGCAATGTCCGGTAAACAACAACAACACCTGCTGTGGAAGTCACGGCGGCGTAGCGGTGAATGTGTGAAGTACTCGGGCCTTTAACGTTACTTCAGCAGAGATAGTACCACGATGTATTACTCTGATACAAGTATTGGTAAAGGTCCATTGATAACGCATCTTAAGTAAAAGAACTGACACAGATTTTAAATGGATGCATTCATATGTTTATCAGGCGACGCTCATCAGTGCATTAACTAAAAGTCCAAATCATACAACAGCATGTAAACGAACAACACAAGCAGTATAAATACACACATTACCCGGAAACTGTTACTAATACAATGTGTAGGATTGTAGTGAATATTGTCCCTATGCCTGAGATTACAAATTATCAATCTCTCACAAATCTCGTGAATCAGACATTAGTGGAGGAAGTTCCTTTAGTTATAACTTTTTTCTTTTCTTTTCTTGTCCAGAACCTCAATGAACTCTCTCACTACGCTGAGTTTCCCCAAATCCAGATCAGCTCTGTGGGACGGCAGCCCTGCAGGAGAGGAGCTCCGCCTGGGGCTCTGTGCTCGCAGGTAAACAACAATTCAATCAACTTTTTCTTTCAAAATCCAATGACACAGATTTACTTCCATACTCTACCATATTATATATTAAATAGAGACCAGGCAGGTAAGTGGATCGGATCAACTCTTTAGGAGCCTCCGGGGGAACTTTGACAAACTGTAGGTTTTTGTCTTCACGTCTCATCAGTAATGGGTTTGACATATCTGAGTCTACTCAGTGGAAAATGACCGATCACAGTTGTTGTGTTTGGTTGGAATGTACACACAGATGAAGTTGTGTAGCAGCTCTTAACAGTGTGTGTGCGCGTGTGTGTGTGCAGGAGGCCTCGGCTAGTGCTGTTGGAGAAAGCTCTGCGACTGGCCCAACGCCATGCCCGTCACAGCAACAAGCCCCGCCTCCTGTGTTTCCTCCTGGGTTCAGTGTGTATCGATGCAGGTAATTATTGTTATTACAAATAAAAACTGGGTGATGATGATGCCGACTTTTGTTTCCACACAGAAATTAGGTCAGAAAATCAAATATGAGCAGACTGTATAACAACGCCGGTATCAAAGTTACCTCTGATGTCTGTGGTCCAGATGGGGAGGGGGTCACTGTGACTCTGGACCGGTTCGACCCGGGTCGGCAGCAGGCTGGATCCGTGAGCAGAGTCCCCTCTGCTCTGCTGCCTGGAGACGTCCTGGTCCCCTGTTGTGTCTCCACGCAGGCCGAGACCCCGTCCGACGCCGCCATCCAGTCGGAGGCCGACCTGCATGACTGCTTCAAGGTGAGTCTAACACCTCTAGGTCAAAGGTCACGGGCTGTCTGTCTGGTTCTTTGAATTGATGTGCTCCGTCCAATCGGAGACAAGCTTCTGCTGAAAGTTTCCGTGGTTAAAAAAAAAACGTAAACACTTCTCATAGTTGTGTGTTAAAGAGCATTATGTGATGTGAACAGAATGTGTCAAACACAAGAAAAACAAATCAGGGATTTTTTGACAGTGCTCTCCAAATAATCCATAAGAACAATAGAACAAACATCATCTCCTTTTTTTAAATGATCCAAATACTTTGTTTCTGGCTTCAACACTGATGAACACAAGCTTTTACCCAACTAGACACGTGTCGCCAACAGCTGATTTTTCTTAATTTTCCTTTAAACGTCGTTTTTTTGTTCAACCAGCTATGCACAGATACCAATATAATATACAGAAGATAACGACACTTTACAAGTTTTTGGACTAGTTTTCGCCTCGATCCCAAACCGCCGTATCCCCCTCAGAACTGACCTTGACAATTAGGACTGATGGAATACAGCAGGCAGATTTTTAAGACTAAAACACAGATTATATATATATGTGTTTACTACGTGAACTCTTGTATCCTGATGTTTGAGGTTTTAGGGCAGTTTACTATTTTAATAATTTACTAGGGGTTTTATTTACCCTTTCAGTTTTGTGATAATGAATCCATTAATACACCCTCCTGTATATTTCTGCTTCATAGACCGTGTGACTGAAGATCTGCTTTCATTGTGTTGTGAGGAAACTGAATGTGGGCTTGATCCAAAATGTCCAAGCTGAAGAGCTCGTGTCTGTCGTCTCAGGCGCTGCAGCAGAGTGTGAGCGGCAGGCAGACCCTGGATCTGTCTCAGCTGATGAAGGTCAGAGGTCACGTCGTCTGCTCCCAGCAGTCCGACGCTGCGGCGCTCGCCCTCAGCTGGTCGGCCGTCTGTCCGTCCGTCACCGTGCAGGTGCAGCCGGTCCGAGCCGTCCCCGTCATCCCCACCGCGCTGCTGAGGAGTCTGACCGGCATCGACCGGCCGGCGCCGCCCCCGCACGCCGCCAGCCGCCACCGAGGGTGAGGATCCGCCCCTCTTGAGAAATGAGGCGCGGTTGCCCCCGAGAGACGAGGGTTCTCACGGCTGTGTGTTTGTGTCTGCAGGTTCCTGACCATGGATCAGACCAGGAAGCTGCTCCTGCTGCTGGAGTCAGACCCGAAAGCCTCCAACCTGCCGCTAGTGGGGCTGTGAGTGTTTCTTTACGGGTTCTAACCACAGAGATCTTTTGTCTTTTTTAGTATTTCAGTCAGAACGAACCGCCTGCAGCGTCTCACCAGGTGTTCTGGTTGTTTACCTGAGACCTTTGTTATTACGTCATCTCACCTTTACAAAAACACTGACAACGAAGCCTAACTGAACCTTCCGTCATGTGACAGCTGGCTGAGTGGAGTCACACACGTCTCCAACCCTCAGGTGTGGGCCTGGTGTGTGAGGTTCCTGTACAGCTCCGCCCTGCAGGACAGGTGAGTCCACACATCACAGTCCAGTGTCGTGTCCGCCTGTTGACGAGTCCCTGATTGTTCTGCTTGTGTTTCAGAGTTCTTTCAGAGAGCCGCTGTTTCCTCCTCGTCTTGTTCGCCTCCACCCACAGAGCGCCTCAGTTCTTTCAATGCCGTGGACCAGGACCAGGACCTGGACCAGGACCGGCACCGCAGCTGGACTACCAGCTGCTGACCGCCGGCCAGTGCGTCACGCTGTACCAGGTAAGAACACACCTGTCCCTGCAGAGACTAGTGATGATAATGGCAAAGACGATGAATGAGGACCGATGTGGTCTCAGCAGGTGGCCTCGGTGGAGGGGCGGACTCTGCAGTGTGAGCTGCGCTCGGAGGATCACAGCAGACAGGCGGAGGTCTTCAGGGAGGCCAGGACGTCCTTCAGCAGGTACCTGAACCTCACCTGTCCTACGCCACCGTGCAAATAACATGTCCATCCATATTGATCAGAGATCATTTAATATTGTACATTTAATTACAGTCAAATCAAAGAGGGCTGGCTTGTTTTGTTTAACTGCTCCTCCCTGTCCGTGTCTCCTCTCAGAACTGCCCCCCCCGCTGCCGGTCTGTCTGTCAGCGATCAGGACTCAGGGGTTGAGGACGAGGACTTGTCTCCGCGGCCGTCCCCGAGCCCCCACGCCCCCGCTCAGCAGGTCAGTCGTTGCTCAGGTCTCATGGTGACCTGTGACATCACTGTGATGTCACGACAGGCAGCCAATAGCAGCAGAGTAGTTGAGTTCCTGTGTTCTCTGTTGAAGGCTCGGAGAGTCCAGCCGTCTGTTCCTGAACTTTCTCTGCTGATGGACAGCAGCTTCACCTCCAATCAGAACGCTCGGCAAAGCCCTGGCTCCGCCCACAGAGACCCTCCTCCTCCTCCTGCTGCTGTTGGGAGGAAGTCTGCTCCTCCAACCATAAACACCACCGCCTCCTCAGCTCCCAGACCTGCTGCTGCACCTCCTCACCACCACAGCACCCCCAACTCCAACCTGCAGGAGCCCTGCTCCTGCTGCACCACCTACAACTGCACCACCATCTTCTCCTCCCCAAGGCTTCACCCTGCTCCTCTTCCTCCATCCTCCAAATGTCACACTCCTCCTCCCTTTAGTCAACCCCCATCTTCTCTTCCTCTATCCTCCCATCACAACACTCCTCCGCCCCCTTGCAGTCACCACCCTGCTTCTCTTCCTCCATCTTCCCACCATCACACTCCTCCTCCTTCATTCAGTCAAAACCTTGCTCCTCTTCCTCCATCCCCCCATCACAACACTCCTCCTCCCTGTGGTCATCACCCTGCTTCTACTCCTCCATCCAGTCACCATCCAACGACTCTTTCTTCCTCCGTTCTTGCTAATTCTCTCTCCTCCCTTCACTATACTCCACCTCCTTTCTCCACCCACTCTCCTCACAGCACGTCGTCTCCTCCCCCTGCTCCTCCTCCTCCTTGTCACTGCGGCCACTCTCCTCCCACCCAGTGGTGCGGTGACTCCTCCTCCCCTCGCCCCTCCCGTCCAGCAGAAGCAGACTCTGCGTCTCCCACCAGGCTTTTCCGTCCCGCCTGTGTGAGTCAGTGCTGTGATCAGTTGGGGGGGGTCGTTCCCCCTGACACCTACCAGCTCCTCCTCCATCAGGACCGACAGCTGCGCCTACTGCAGGCACAGGTAGGTTCGATTCATTGTGTGGGTGTGTTTGCAAAGTTGTCATGGCAACGGTGTTGAGTGAACGATTAACTGTCATCAGGTCCAGATGCTGCTGCAGGCTCAGGGCAGACCTCAACCCTCCGTTGGGCCGGTGGAGGCTCCGGCGCCCAGGAGCACCGTCAGCATCGCAGTAGGGACAGGTGAGACTCTCGGGAAGGTGGAGAAGCTGGAAATTGGTGCCGTTAGAGCATCACAAGTCTCCCTCTCTGGTTTTCAGGGGCCAGTTTGTTTTGGGGGGAACCTGTCCAGTCGCCCCTCCCCCCTCAGGAGGTACCCGCCCCTCCTTCTTCCTACTCCTCGCACGGCGACCTGTCCGTCATCGGGTCTGCAGGCCGCGCTGAGGACCGCGAGGCCGCATGCCCCCCCTCCGGTCAGAACAGGTGAGCCGGTCGCAGACAGACCGCCGCACCACTGAGCAGGTCTTTGTGAGAGGAGGCCTGGACTCTGACTCGGGTGTTTTCGGGTTGCAGCGTCAGCGGTCTGCAGAGTCCCGTTCTGGGAGAGAGCGTCAGCATGTACGGAGAGCAGCAGAGCTTCTACCACAACCTGATGGTAACGACACCGTCACATGATGCTATCTCTGTGTCGGTCACATGATGCTAACAGTAGATAGCTGTGCTATCTGTATAACTCTTAAACTGAATCACGTGACCCTCCGTGTGTCCTCAGACTCAGGTCACCAGTCGTCTCCAGGAGTCCGATAGTAAACAGGAAGTAGAAGAGGAGTCCAGAAGGAGGAGCCTGCCTGAGTCCTCCCAGTCCAGGAGGAGGCAGAGCGGTGGAGGCGACCCGGTACTCGCAGCCACCGTGAGGCAGCTGCAGCAGCTCGGGGTCGCTGTGGACCGAGACGATCTGACGGAGCCGAAGCGCAGAGTCCACGAGACGGTGGAGAGCAGCAGGTACCGGGCTCCGCCGAGGGGTTAGATGTGTATCACACACTTTAAAATCAGGGTTCTCTGACGCAGCTCTCATATGGTCACATGACGTGTACGTTCTAACTATTTAAAACGCATCTGATGTTTGCAAGGTACTGAATAAAACGACTTTTTACATGAATGTAATCATTCAAATCAAATTCAGGCTTATAATATTTAATATTGAATGTAATATTATGTGTTGGTTCCAGCACTCTGGCGAGCATCAACCCGGCGGCGGTTCTGTCCAGGCTGAGCGTGTCCGAGCCGGCGGCGAGCGCTCTGTTCTCTGAAGGCAGCGTGGATCTGAGCCTGGAGGCCAACGCCATCGCCCTGCGCTACCTGAGCGACTCCCAGCTGAGCAGACTCTCTGTGGGAGGCCACGCCCCTCGCCCAGGGCCCGCCTCCAACCACTCCCTGATGTCTGTTAGCAACATGTCTCTGGCCACCAGGAAGTACATGAGGAGGTATGGCTTGATCGAAGAGGAGGAGGAGGAGGATGACGACGACGAGGAAGAAGAAGAAGAAGAGGACAAGAAGCAGGAGGCAGATGTTCTGAATTCTAAACTCCTCCCACAAGGTCAGCTGATCCGGGGCCCTCGGCCCAAAACGCAGCCGTTAGTGAACGCTGCCGACAAGGAGAACCGTTCCGGCAAGCGGCCATCTTTACTGAGAGCGAGCGCCCGCCGGACGGACGGATCGATGGGAAACATCTTGGACCTGAGCCGCCTCAGACAGCTGCCCAAACTCTTCTAAGAACGTCTTCAACGCCGGCGCTGGTCCCGTGGTTACTGGAAGTCTTCCATCTTTATCAAATGGACTTTTTAAAACTGTCTCACATGGGAGCGGACACGTTTGTCTGAAATTTGTATGTAGCCAATATGTTTTTCTACCACTCCATTTTTAATGTGAAATGTCTTTTGCATAGGTTTTTAAAATATTTATTTTGCAAATAAAAGTCATATTTGTTTTAATACTTGGATACTACTATATTTATTTGTGTATATTACAAAGCTTGAGTACTAGTGGGATATTTCAACAAGAAAAATGGTTACAACACTTGTGAAAGTCACTTTAAATACATTGATTTCCTCTCTTTTATCTCCCTACATTTAAGAGGAAATGCTCATTTTAAGAGAACAGTTTGATTAAGTCAATGATTCTTAACAAGGGGGATCCCATTTGCGAGGGCGAAGGGACACATGTTCTGTAAGCGTCTGGGACCTGCAAAATAATTATTGCGGGGGTGGAGCCTGGGGGGGGGGGGGCACTTGTTGGAGGGTAGTGGAAACTGCCGCGATTGGATTGTAAACTTTTTATAGGAGCTCAGCTTCAACTTCCCAAATGAAAATGAAGTCCCACCCGAGTCACAATGGTGTCACCTGCATAAACACAAAAAGATCTCAATTAAAACTAAACGTCCCTTGTGATCCACAGGGATTAAAATGAATTCTGTGAAATTGGCGGTTCAGACTGAAGAGGTGTGTTTACGTCCTGCCCCCCTCACCGGTATTGATCGGTTTGTTTCCAGATGTTGACCGAAGTCTCAAAGGTTGTTGTGATGTTTGAGCGCTCTGCAGGACACTGACCTGAGCTCAGCTCAAACCTCACACATCTGACCGTCTCAGCGCTCGTATATCTACCTGTTCAGGTAAGATTTCACCAACTAATCCTCCTGAGGGATGCTGCTTCTGCCTTTTTGTCCAGAAACAGTGAAGTTATTGATCTCCGAGTCGTCTCAGTGGAAAAACTTTTCTGAAATGTTCAGATCTTTCTCTTTTCTAGTTTTTTTTGTCCTCATGCTTAGTTTTAAAGATAAATATTTCTTAAATCCGCGTTTCATCTCTCACACAGGTTTTAGAGCATGATGTTGCGCTTTGTTTTGTATTTAGTTCTCGACCTGTTAGTGATTAATAATGTTAAATTAAAGCTACAAAACTAAAGGTGTTGTTTCTTAATAAAATATATTAATGCTGAAATTAAATGCTCAATCAGGTTTAAAATAAACAGTTTTGTGTTATTTATGCAAAACTAGAGTCTGGTGTGGTCTCTGGTTCTAACTGACCAGGTTTTGAACCTTTATCAGGCGTTGATTTCCAACTCGTTTTAGTTTTTATTTTCGTGGTGTTTTTGTTTGCTCTGAAAAAACCAATTTGCCGATTACATTTTTCTTGTGTGATTCAGTGTCGACTTTCTCATGTCAAATAAACTAATATAAATACATCTGAGTTTTGAGGCAGCAAATGAAAACGCGTTCTTCTCATGTAAGATCGATAAGTAAAAAGAAATACTTTGTGCAAGTTTCTAAACTCCCCCTGGCTGACTCTGTGTGCAGAATGAAGGCTGCTGATTGGTTGTTGGTTCTGGCGTCCCTGCCCCTCGTCTCCTTCGCCTTCGATTCGGACATCTGCAGCGCCAAACCCAAAAACATTGCCCTGGAGCCGCGCTGCATCTACCGCAGCCCCGAGCCCGAGGCCGAGGCCGGCCAGCCCCCCCCCCCGCAGACCCCGGAGACCATGCCGGAGTCCACCAACCCCCGGGTCTGGGAGCTGTCCAAGGCCAACAGCCGCTTTGCCCTGTCCCTGTACAAACGCCTGGCCCTCGGCAAGGCCCCCGAGGCCAACATCTTCATGTCCCCCATCAGCATCTCCACGGCCTTCGCCATGACCAAACTGGGAGCCTGCAACCAGACGCTGCGGCAGATCATGGAGGTCATTGCTGTTGTGAATTATTGTTCTTGACGTTCACGGAGCTACCAGGAGAAGGCGAGCGTCGTGAAACGCCGTCTCTGTGTGTTTCTGTCTGCAGGTGTTTGAGTTCAACGGCATCAAAGAGAAGACGTCGGATCAGGTCCACTTCTTCTTCGCCAAGCTCAACTGTCGTCTGTACAGGAAGAAGGACAAGACCACCGAGCTGATCTCCGCCAACCGACTGTTCGGAGACAAGTCTCTGACCTTCAACGAGACGTACCAGAACATCAGCGAGGCGGTGTATGGGGCCAAACTGCTGCCTCTCGACTTCAAGGTAATGTTGGGGTCGAACCTGAGTCCCCTCGGCTTCCCCCGTCCCCTGAGCCACTCGGGGGTTCAGACCTTAAGGCGTCACACCTGGTTCATACTCAAAAGCCCAGTTCTGTGCTGCAGGGGAACCCGGAGAAGGCCCGGGTCACCATCAACGACTGGATCGCCAACAAGACGGAGAACCTGATCCGGGACACGCTGCCAGAGGGGGCTCTGGACTCCAACACGATCCTGGTCCTCGTCAACACCATCTACTTCAAGGTACCTGGTTGCCGGCGCCGCGTTCCCACCTGCGAGCACGTGTGTTCCAGATCAGAGCGTTGATGGCGCTCCGGATCTGCGCAGCTCATGCTCTTCTTCATCTCAGGGTCAGTGGAAGAACAAGTTCGACACAGACAACGTGTACGTCTCGGACTTCCGGGTCAGCGAGGCTCGGACCTGCTCCGTCAAGATGATGTACCAGGAGACCAAGTTCAGGTACATGAACTTCCCCGACGACCAGGTGCAGCTGCTGGAGATGCCGTACCGCGGAGACGACATCACCATGGTGGTCATCCTGCCGATGAGGGACACCCCCCTCAGTAAGGTGACGTCTGATCAGTCCTTCTTTTGTTTTTTACTGATGTTCATTTCGCCAACGGACGTGATTCTTCCGCAGTGACGTACGGCAGATACATGACGCAAAACAACATGTTGACAGCGTCCTGGTGACCTTCTCCTTCATCTAAAAATGAAGGGCGATAACGAGGGTGTGTTTTAGTTTTGTGTGTTTAAACGTGTGTTGTTGTTGTTGCGTGTGGAGGTGGAGGAGGGTCTAGACCTGAACAAGCTGACGTCCTGGTTGGATCAGATGAAAGAGAAGACGGTGGCGGTCCACATCCCTCGCTTCAGGATCGGGGACAGCTTCAGTGTGAAGGAGAAGCTGCAGGACATGGGACTGACGGACCTGTTTAGCTCCGAGAGGGCCAGTCTGCCAGGTGATCATTTGATATGATATTTGATAACATAATAGCTTTATAAAAAAAATTATAACGACTTAGTCTGGTCTAAAATTGTGGGGTTTTCAGGAATTCAATGTACAACGTGGGGCATTCAGGTACCAGAAGGACAGCGTGGGGGCGTTGAGGAACCGAAACAACGGCGTTAAGGAACTCAAATGAGTGTCGGGTGTTCAGATAAATCTGTTTAATCCTGTGTTTATTTTACTCAGGGACATTACATTTAAAAAAAAAACGTTATAGGTTTATTATAATTTGTCCAGCTCTATTTACTTGATCTAGGCTGTTAGCGTTTTGTTTGTTTGTTTGTTTCAGGGATGTTGGAGGACGGAAGTGAAGGTCTCCACATCTCTGACGCCTTCCATAAAGCCTTTCTGGAGGTCAGTGACTGGTGGACAGGTGGACAGGTGGACAGGTGGACAGACCAGAAACCCTGACCCGGGGACCTTGAATGACGTGCTTTGTGTCCCCGCAGGTGAATGAGGAGGGCAGCGAGGCGGGCGCAGCCACCGCCGTCGTGGCCATCGGCCGCTCCCTCAACTTGAACCGGGAGGTGTTTCTGGCCAACAGGCCGTTTCTGCTGCTCATCAGAGAGTCCACCATTAACTCCCTGCTGTTTACCGCCAGAGTGGCTGACCCCTGCGACCAGTGAGATCCAACCACTGCGTCCAACCCAGCAAACAGCGTTCAATATCTTCACATCCAGGGTTTGATTTTCCCCCAAAGGACCATGGTTTTTGATCATGTGAAGACATGTAATGTAATGTAGAGGGGAGAAGTCCCGCCCCTTTTTGTGTGTCCCCTATGGGACCTTATTTCAGAGGGACTATGTTTGGTTGTCAAGGCGACAGATCCATCTTGTTCTGATCCAGTTTGAGTTACGGAAATGACTGTTGAGAAAGAGGCAATTTGTTGTTAAACTAGTATGAGACTGAAAAGGATGTTGATGTAAAGAGTAGAGAACAAGGTCTTCTGTTTCTTCTGTCATTATAGCCCTTCATTGTAAAGCTCCGAATGAAGCTTTGTGTTTGGTACCACAATGTTCTTTCTCTTTCCAGAGTCTGATGGAAACACATCATACAAGCCATACCTCGCCAGCTAGTGTTGGTGCCGCAAAGATCTCTACGTAGACTACTACGTCTCCTCAACTAATATATCTTAAGTGCATTAACAAGAGTTAAAGTTGTGCTTTTGTTTTTGGAGAATCTGTCAATAAAACCAACTGCTCGTCGACAAATTCGGAGGCTGTTTGAACTAAGAATTAATTTTGGTCCTCATCTACTTAGAGGAGAGCAGGCGCAAGCACCAGGATGGGATGGATCACAAGGTAAACTCCAGAACGGGCTAGTTAGCGAGGTAAACTCCAGAATGGGCTAGTTAACGAGGTAAACTCCAGAATGGGCTAGTTAGCGAGGTAATCACCGGGATGGGATGGATCACAAGGTAAACTCCAGAACGGGCTAATTAGCGAGGTAATCTCCAGAACGGGCTAATTAGCGAGGTAAACTCCAGATTGGGCTAATTAGCGAGGTAAACTCCAGAACGGGATGGATCACAAGGTAAACTCCAGAACGGGATGGATCACATGGTAAACTCCAGAACGGGATGGATCACAAGGTAAACTCCAGAACGGGATGGATCACAAGGTAAACTCCAGAACGGGCTTGTTAGCGAGGTAAACTCCAGAGCTGCATAGTTAGCCGGCTTTTGGAAAAAGGAGGAGGGTCTTGGCCAATCCGTAACAACATTACATTAATTAGGCAGAAAAAAATGATGTAGAAATAACAATGCTTGAGGACACAGCTTGAGGTGTTTACATCTTGCCAGCTGGAATTTGGGTGAAGAAAGAGGCGAGAGGACACTTAAAGTGCTTTATTTCTTCTGGAGATGCGACCTGTGAGTGATCGAGTGGTCATGGTGAGAGAAGTTTCTTCACATTTTTCTAACCCCCCTCCCCCCAACAGAGACATGCAACATAAGATATCTTCACATAAAACCCCCGTACTTCTTTAAAATCAAATGTACAGTATTCAAAGTTAATTTAGTAAATGCTTCTTCTTTGATATATTAGGATATATTTTAGGAATCAACAGTAAAGAGTAATCTCATTAAGTGAGTATACAGTACGTCTAAATGATTTGATTCATAATTAGGCATGTTATTGGATATAATAAAATAACAAACAGAAGCTGAAGAACCATGAAACCTGGTTGTGAAGCAAAAAGGAGCCTCGAGACACACCATGAGGACCAGAGGGTGATGAAGAGGAGAACGAAGATGAGGATGATGATGATGAGGTTGTGCTGTTTTCACAGTTTGACTGAAACTGAAGAACCATCAAGGAGGAGAAGTTGGATCCTTTAAACTCTTTATTCCTAATTTATAGATTCTGAGCAGGTGCCACGTGTAAGTTTGATTCTTACTGAACAGAATAAAAGAAATGACTTCACAGTAAATATCTATCTATATTCTTATGTTTTTTTTAATAAAACCATGAAGGTCCATCGGACCTGAACTCGGGCCCTACTTCTCCTCCTTTATAGATTCCTCCAGACTAGACTGAACTGAACTAGATTTGAATCAACCAGACTAGACAGACCCGACTGAAATGAACCGGGTTGATGAACCAACACCACTGAGGACATTTGGCGTTCTGGACCAGTAGAAACAGATCACGATCCATCTTGAAGTGCGTTTGAAAATTCAGGAGAATGAATTTGGGTTCAATAGTTTGACGCTTTTAATGGTGTTGGTTTTTAGAGTTGAGCAATATGTTTGCTTCTTTTGTTTGTCCTCAGTTGTCGATACGACAGAAGGACAAAGACGCAGCTTAATCTCCATCGGTTGGTTCTTTGCGATTCATCAGAAAATGTTTCGGACCGTCAGGTTGTTTAATCCCACTGAAATAAACTTGGTTTCAAATTGTGTGTTTGCCAAGTGGAGTATAACACTTTCTATGAATCCAGTTTGAAGGATAAAATGATGAAATCCCTCAGAAGTTAATTTTAGAATCTTATTATTAGGTAAATCTCCACTTGTATATTTTGGCTGCTAAAGTTAAACAAGTTAAACTGTTAAAAATGTTGGTGGAGACCTCCATGTTCTCTACGCAGTGATACACTCCAATGATGGATTTGGTTACAGGTGTAAAATACACGAGTACTATTTTTTTAGTATTTGCGATTTCTTGGCGAAAGTATTTTCATGATTTTGAATATTCCCAAAGAGCTTTAAACAAACTGGACGTCACAAAACAAATTTGAACGGCTGGCAGCCAATCGGAGAGCGGTGCTTCGTGTTGCCGCTCTACCCTCGCGCCGTCGTGACAACCGATTTATTCCACATTGCCCCATCCCTGGTTTGTGTGTCTGTGTCGGCCTTTATTTACAGCTTTAGTTTCTGCGGCGCGTAGCTCGCTCTGAGGTTTTAGCCGTTAGCATCCTGCTACGTAGAGAAAAGGTAAACGTCCCCGTCGGCGGAATAAAAGAGTCTGTATACCTGATACTTCCTGGGTTTCGCCTGAAGAGAACACAGAGTCCCGCCGCAGCGAGGACGGAGCCGCCGGCGCCACACTTGCATAAAAAAAAGAGATCCATCCGCTGAGAATCGGATTCACAGCCGTGTAGAAAAACAGTAACAGCCGATCCATGTGCTACCAGCATTCTGACATTAAAGTTCACCAAAACCTCTTCGTAGTTTATATATGCCTAATATGTGATTCTATAGAAAGTTCTGCCTTTGATCCTCGTTCTCCGTTAAGTGCTGAAGTTCCAATGCCGCCCCCGCGCAATCCGTCCCCTGGCATGTGACCTTTGACCTTTGTAGGGGGGGGTTGAGTTCTAGTCCGGCTCCATGTCCTGGCTACTACATCCATCCGGTCTGACGTCAGTCGTTCCGCGATCAATGACCCTGTCGCCATGACGCTGTAACACCTGCTGCACGTGTGCAGCGAAAAAGTTAGCTGCCCGCTAGCATTAGCTAGTGTCAACATATACAGCCCCACACTTGGGGCTGCGCTAGCAGGTTTTGAGCTAAGCTAAGCTAAGCTGAACACAACTTGGACCAACAACACAGAGAGAACACCGATATCCATCAGAAAGACGTCAACCCTCAGCCTGCAAAGGTTTTAGTGAAGTAGGTTTACGCTTTGAACCACTGGCACGTTGATCATAAATGCTAAGTTAACAGCTAACTAAGTGAGCTAATGTTAATGGTCTGAAGAAAACAAGATAAACTGTTATTTTAAGTAACATATAAGCTCACAAACGTTAATGACTGAGACACAACAGTTTGGTAAAAATGAGTGTGTCTATGGTTAATTAACATAATTAAGTGATCAGATTATGCTAGCTTGCCAGCTAATATTAGCATAAGTGGCCTTTCTCGTGGCTATCTTGTGTTTTTATCCCGGGTTGATCTTAGCGTTATGCATCCTGTCTTTGACTTGTTGCTCTTTAGTTTGAGGGTGTTTTCTCTTGGTGCAGCAGATTTAAGGCGTTATAAACGGTTCCTGATCCGGTCCTGAACTTTCTGTCCTCCATCTTAAACATTGTCAGAGCAAAAAAAAAAAGTGTCCAAGAAACTCATAAAAACAACAAAACACATAATTGTTTATAAAACTATCTGAGAAGACTGGCGGAGGTCCGTGTGGATCAGAGCCCCCCCCGGGCGGAGGTGCAGCTGTATTGCGTAGCGGTGAGAGGTAACTGTGTAGCTTATCTGAGGCTTCCTGCCGTGAGTCCGTTCCGTCAACTAGAACAACACTTATAGTCTGAAACATTTGAATTGATCGGTGTGATCGGAGCTCTCCACTTCCATCCGGATCCGTCGCTGGAGCTTCCTGCTGGGTACCAATGACCGTCCTCCGGTTAGTTGGACAGGTGCTGAGATAACGCGCTCAGGTGACACCTGGGCACCTCTGATTGGCTGGAGGAGGCCACAGGCGACAGCCGAAAGCTCTGGTAGGAGCCGAGAGGACGAAATATGTGGTCCATTTTTAGATTAAACGACTTTCACTCAACTTCATTTCCAGCTTTTAACTTTGATATTGACGCTATTCTATGTAGAGTCTTCAGTTTTAGTGATTTAGCAGCAGCTCTACTTTAAAGTCGCAATATGTTTTATAACGTATTTAGATTAAGGAACGTGTGAATGATAAAAAATAATAATAATAATCACAACAAAAGTGATTAAATGTCCAATAAGATGACGTAATAAATTTGTTTGATCACAGCTAAAAAACAGAAGGTAATTCTGAAGACGAGCTGAGACAACGAACTGAAGATCATACGGACCAAATGATTGATGTACTGATCAATAAACTAACCGGCAGATGAATCAATAAGTGAGCTAATCTATAGTACCAGACACACACACCTGGCAGCACTTTACTTCCACGGAGCGTCATAAGAGATTTAGATTGGAAAGAAGCTCTGACAACACTTCTTGTTTTTTTTAAATCACTGAATAATATTTACTAGTCTGATGTATTAAAAAGAGCGCGCGGGATAATCATTATTATTATTATTATTATTATGAACCTTGCCGCTCCAGATTGTCTCAAGGCAAACATGAGGATTTAAAACTGTTGGACTGGCACTGAGTAGTTTGGCAAAGTTCCCAGCAGAACCTGTGACATAATATAAAAGTAGAAATCTGTAACGTAAAGACGAGGGTGGCGCGGCCGGTGAGGTCGTTGGGGGGTGTGTGGCGTTTCTTCGTCGTAGCTTGAACCGGTTCGGTTTGGTTAGTGAAGGTAGATGTGGTTTAAATCCTCTCAGTGCGGACTCTCCGGTCCTTCTCTGTGGTCCACTTCGGGCGGGTTCAGGTGCAACGGGATCAGACCCTCCCCCTTTCCCACCCTCGGAGGAAGGGTGGGGGGGGTTCAATCGGGCCCCGTGGTGGACACCGAAGCCTGGGGTCCCTCGCCGTACTGGCCCCCGCCGCCCTCGGGCTCCTCCTGGCTGGGGGAGGCCTCGTCGCTCGGCGCCCCGCCCCTGGACGTGACGGAGGCGGTGGTGGTCTCGGGGGAGGCGCTGTGGGCCTCCTGTGGAGCGCAGCCCGGGTGGTTCTTGCGGAAGTGCTGGTTGAGGATGGCCTGGAAGGGGAAGCTCTTGCCACACACGTGGCAGTGGAAGGGCTTGTTGCCGGTGTGCTTGCGGATGTGGTACTCCAGCTGGTCCTTCCGCGTGTACTTCTTGCCGCAGATGCGGCAGACGAACGGCGTGATGCCCATGTGCAGCCGCATGTGGCGGTCCAGGCTGCCTTTCTGGTTGAAGGACTTGCAGCAGTAGATGCAGGTGAGCCGGGGGTTGTAGCGGTACCAGCGGTCCCCCACCTGCTCCCTCAGGTAGTCCTCGTAGCCGCCCATGTCGAAGGATGCGTGCTCCTCCCCCTGGAGGGCGGAGTCAAGCGTTAATAAAAGACCAGAACCTCAGCACTGGAACAAGTACCAGATCAAACTAACTTCTACATCTTTGAGGTGGACAGCCAGTCTGCGTCTCTAGCAGTAGTACTCGAAGTACTAATAGTAGTACTCGTAGAAGTAGTAATAGTTGCAGGAAAGGTAGTATTACCTGGGAGCTTGGCTGTCGCAGCTCGTCTGCTCTGCCCGGCGACTCGCTCTTTGCTCTTTGACGCTCCGCCAGGACGACCACGCTGCCAGTGGGACTGAACCTGATGCACGGACACACGAGGACAACATGAGGACACAATGAGGACGCACAAGGACACCGTGGGGACAGGAATAACACGAGGTCATGTTAATACACGACTGTCACGTGTCTCCAGGTGGGTCGGGAAGTCCTCGCTGTGACTCACCTGTCCGTCTCACTGAAGCTGGAGGACGGTTGGGCGCTGCGGTTCCCCCGCGGACCCGCCGGCGCCGCCACCAGCGTGCTGCGTCCCGACGTGTCGATCATCACGGTGGTCCCCTCGTCCATCGCCCCCCCCTCCTCCTGGTGCTCCCCTGCTCCGATCCAGTCGTCCATCCTCTCCGTTTTGATCCTCACGCGGTCCATGCCGCCGCCGCTGCCCTCCTCTGCGCTGCCGGACCGCTCCGGCTCGCTGTTGGTCTCCACGTACCACTGACCCGCCCGGTTGATGCGAAGGATCGGTTCCTTGCCCCCTCTGCCGGGGGCGCTGGGGCCCTCCAGCCCGCTGTGCTCCACGGTCGGCGGCGGGCTGAGGGGCTCCTCGGCGGGGCTGACGGCCTCGCGCGCCTCGGCTCCCCCGACCCTCGCCGCGAGCAGCCGCAGGCCGGCGTGATGGTTGCCTGCCCGCGCCACGGGCTCCAGGGCCCTGCAGTTCCTGGAGCCCCGAGTCGTCGTCGCCGCCGCCGCCACCGCCGCCGCCGGCGTCCCTTCCTCCTCCCGGGGGTCCTCGTCCAGGTCGGCCAGGTTGATCTTCAGGTGGATGCCCTCCAGGATCTGAGTGCAGCGGTCGATGATGTGCTGCATCTGCAGGAAGCTGGCGGCCGTCAGGTAGCTGATGATGTCGGCGAGCTGCAGGCAGAGGCGTCCCGTGTAGCAGAAGGACAGCAGCTGCTCGAACACCGACGGGTTGCGGATCACCGTCAGCGACACGGTGCTCATCTGGCCCAGGGACATGTGGTCCCGGAAGTACGGCGAGCTGGCGGCGAGGACGACCTTGTGCGCCCGGAAGCTCTGACCCTGCACGTTGACCACGATGTCGCACAGACGGCCCTGAACGCGCAGCTGGTTCAGGTGGGACAGGACGGAGTTGCTGAAGTCCGGGATGTCCAGCTGGATGCTGCCGGAGCGCTCCATGCTGCAGCCTGCGGGGACACAACAGGGACACAAGAGGGGACCCAACGGGGGACCAGGATGAGGACGCGTAGTTCAGACCAATCACGCGTTTAATTCACTCTGGATTCGCAGTGATGTCATCGTGAATGTGGAACATGTGACTCTGTTGAAAGAGAACCGGTGATTGGTCCCACAGAGAGCTGTGGACACTGATCTGATCCCTCGTATTGAAGGAGGACCGTAGTACTGTACGACCAGTTATTTTAAAAAGTACTAGAATATTTTATGACAGTACAAGTAGTAACACTACAGAGTAGTACAGGTAAAAGGCACTAATTTTAAAATCATTAGATTATTATTAAGTACCAAAAGTGTTATTATATGTATGATATAATAACATTTTAATAACGTTATATTATCTATAATACATCAGTATTTATTGGCTCATGATGCATCTGAATCTATAAAGTAACTAAAGCGGTCAGATAAATGCAGTAGAAAGTGGTGTAGAAGTACACAGAAGCCGAGAAGGAAGTACTCATTACCTCATCAGTCTACTATGGGAAGATCATGTTGGTTTGTTTACTGTGTTTAAGGATTTATTGTTATTTATAAAAACAGTGTTGTGAGTGTTTCTGCAACACATCGAGTTCTCTATTGACCTTCTGGTTCTGGTCCCAACGCCTTGTCAAATACCTGTCCTCTTTAAAACTGGACCTGATGGATGAACACCTGGTTCCTGACACCAGACCACATGGAGCCTTCTGGTTCGGTTCAGGTACCACAGAACCATGTGTCAGTGTTCAGCTGGTCCAGTCTGACAGCCGGACTCTGGACCAGATCAGGGGACCAGGTAACCCCCCCCCCCCTACCCCAGGTGTGCCTCCCACTCTCACCTGAAGGGGGACAGGGTCTGGTTTCAGGGTGCGGTGCTGTCGAGACTTCACTCCCTCGGCTATCTGAGCATCGTCAGCTGGGCGGGAAACGACGGCTCGGCTCGGCTCGCCTTGGCGCGGCTCGGCTCGGCCCGGCTCTGCCCGGCCCGGCCCGGAAGGCTGCAGCAGCTCCTCCCGCCGCTCCTCCAGGCTCCGCGGCTGCGGGACTCCAGCGGGCTCCGGCGGCGGGGTCGCGACGGGGTTCAAGGCCGAGGAACAGCAGCTGAGCTCGGGCTCCGGTCCGTCAGCAGCCGCCGCGCCGCCATTCCGCTGGAAGTCAGATGGGTTCAGGCTCGACTCCCGCCGCTGCTCATCTTCCTTTTTCAGGGCAGAAGGGCCGAGGCTGCAGGAAGGAAGGAAGGAAGGAAGGAGGGAGGGAAGAAAACGCGCGGGGCATGCTGGGAAATGAAGTCACTGAGCAAGGGGGAGAGCTGATTTAGTCGTGGCGTTGAGGACTTTACTTCCCGGCATGCATTAGTGTGGACGGGCGGCGGGGGGGGGGGGGGGGGGTCATCATAATAGATATATAAAAACGCTAGATGTCTCGTCCGCTTTGCCGGCCAACGGAGTCAAACGTCCGCAGATGGCGGCCATCTTGGTACGGTCAGCTCGCTCACCCATTACATAGTGTTGGTAGTGATACATGTACCTTTTAAATAACCATAACTTGCTCAATTTTCAACCGACTTATAAACGGTTTGGTTTGTTATGAACGTCAGAGTTCTGACACTGCATACACAATATGAATAAGTTTGTTATGTTCTAAAAACTAGAATAATGTTCTAAAATAGGTACAAGATTTGGTTCAAGAAATGGTGCAATCTAAAATGATTCAAACCAGTTTAGTACTGGGATCAATAATCCCTGAGCGCGGACATATAATAAAAGACTGTGCGTTTAAGGAAATCAGGACATTTCTCTGTGTTACAGAACATCTTTTGGTTTGACTGTGGACCAAATAATAATTATAATCATTATGTTTGTTGAATGATTTTGAACCTTTTTGATCAATGTAAACTAATTAGTATCTGAACTCGTATCTGCTCCACAAGGACAGACCTGGAACTACAGGATCATTGTGGCCACCGGGAGGCAGCATTGAACCTAAAGACCCGATCCTCCAAACCCAGACTGAAGGTCCCTGATGGCCTAGTTGAGTTGCTTAATTAATTAACATGTTTTAATCTTAATGTATTATTTAGATCTGACTCATTAGTTTTTTATATACGGTCTCAGCACTCCTGATTGATGACGGCAGCTGATGGAACTGGTTACCGTGGCAACAGCGTCTGTTCTACGGAATCCCGCCAACAGATTTACAGATTAATTTACTTTATTTCTTAAAACGCGACGTTTCGCTATGAGGTTTTGAACAGAAGCAAATAAAAATCATCAATATTTCTTTCAATCATTCCTGGAGTTTCTGCATCAAGCAAAAGCCGACTTCATCTCTGGATCTCAAACCACGTGGTCTTCCTCCTGATGCCCAGCTAAGGGTCTTAAGGGCAGACCTTGAATTCTACATTGAATTCTAAAAACATCAAAATAAGGATTCTCTCATTTTCAAATATGTCTTTATTATGTTTTTATTATTGGTCTTAAATCATTAGCTAATTTCTATTTGACAGAAACGAGCTTCCGTACTTCTGAAACATGACTCAATTAAACAAAACATATGTGTGACAAACAAAATGATTTTCAAATATAAATTAATTCGACAATGCTACTGATGACAACGACAAACAAAAACAACAACAACCACACAGTAGAAGAAGTAGAAAATACATTCTGACCAACAGTTTCTAATGTTTACAGTTAAATCTTTACAAAAATGTCCAAAAAATAAATCAATTTGAGGTTCAGGTTCTCCTCTGAGACCCAGGTCCTCCTCCTCTTCTTCATCTGATTACATGGACGCAGCTTTATATGAATCCAAATGACTAATTATTATTATTAATATTAAGGCATTAACACACACGTTTCACTGATCGAGGAGAGAGGAAGAAGAAACACAACGTTTCTCTTCTTTATATATATTTATCACTAAACAGATCTTGAATCAAAGTTTTGGTGTTTGATGTTGACAGACTTGAACACATTATTGGATGTTTGATATTTCGTCTCAGGACAAGCGAAGAAGAGGATGAAGGCCACGAAGAAAGACGCCTCCGGAAACCAGACGAGGTCGCGTGATCAACGGAGGAGTTGAGGAGTTCATGAAAAGCACCTGGACCCTTGAAGTGTTTTGAGGGGAGAGGAGTTTAAATACTTAAGGTTCTATCTGTTCTTAGAGGGTCAGACGGCCTGGTTCTGGCGCTACGAGGAGCTTAGGTCCACCTGAACCGGAACCACCAGGATCCCCAGGAGGTGATCCAGCTGATGGCCCTGTAGGTGAGAGCTTCTCTACACGAGGGACCCTGGTCCCAAGTCGAACCGGTTTTAGAGTCTCATAAGTATTGCGAGTCCTGATTGGCTGAAGGTTCCGGTCCACGACCTGCTTGCTGGTCGGACACGTTGGGACCCCTTTAGGAGGACGAGGTGAGGCGGCCCGAGGTCGTGACCCTTGGCGAATACTCCGCCTCCTCCTTGTTGGGGTGGGAGGAGTTATCTGACCTGCTGCGGCTGAACTCCGCCCCCATGATGGGCCCGCTCGACTTGGCCTTGGGGCGCAGGCAGGCGGTGCAGCACAGCAGCGTCTTGAGGAAAGCGCGGCGCATCTCGTTGCTGGTCAGCGTGTAGATGAGCGGGTTCATGGCGGAGTTGAGGACGGCGAGGGACAGGAACCATTCGGCCTTGTAGAGGATGGGGCAACTCAGCGTCTCGCAGGCGGCGTCCAGCAGCAGGAGGATGAAGAGCGGCGCCCAGCAGGCGATGAAGCAGCTCAGGACGATGATGACGGTCTTCAGCAGGGCCATCGACTTCTCCGAGCTCTTGATGTTGGCGCCGGCGCTGCCGCGGCCGTTGGTCGGCTTGCGGAAGACGAGCCGGCGGCTGCGCGCGCGCACCAGGGCGTAGATCCGCGCGTACAGCACCACGATGGCCATGAGGATGATGCTGAAGACGGTGGTGCAGAAGAGGATGTAGGTCTTGTGGTAGAGCGGCAGCACCGTGGAGCAGCGGGTCACGCTGCGGATGCAGTTCCAGCCCATCACCGGCAGGCCGCCCAGCACCGCCGCCACCATCCACACGGCGCTGATGAGCAGGAACACGCGGCACGTGTTGCCGTTGTTGTGCAGCTTCATCTGCAGCATGGTGAGGTGGCGCTCGATGGCGATGGCCAGCAGACTGAAGACGGACGCCGCCAGCGCCACGAACATGCTGCCCTCCCTGATGAACCACTGCGTGGGCGTCAGCTTGTAGGTGTTGGCGCCCGACAGCAGGATGTTGGCGGTGTACACGACGCCGGCCAGCAGGTCCGACAGCGCCAGGTTCCCGATGAAGTAGTACATGGGCTTGTGGAACTTCTTGGTCCTCCAGATGGTGGTCAAGACCAGGATGTTCTCCAGGATGATGAAGCAGCAGACGATGATGAAGACCACCGAGTCGGCCTTCAGGCCGGCGTCCTGCTGCGTCTTGCGGTACTTGCCGGTGTAGTTGTAGTGTTTGGCGATCAGGTCGGAGTAGTTGGGCTCAGCCATGGCCTGCAGGGCAGCGGGGGGTCCAGCAGGGGTCCAGCAGGGTTTCAGCAAGGGTCCAGCAGAGGGCGCTGTGTCCTCACACTCAGTCCTTCATGTCAGGGAGAGACCTTGAAGAGGAGCAGACCCGGTCCTACTGCTGAAGGGGGACATGGTCCTGCAGAGGGACGGATTCAGGAATCAGGCAAATTTATTGCCAAAATACGTTGGACATACAAGGAATTTGACATGGCGGTTAGTGCATTACATTGGACAGTAGGACAGTGGGACAATGGACAACAAGACAAATAACATGCAAGAAAAATGCTCAATTTACAAATTAAGATTGTTAGTGGACAAGAAAAACTGATATATATAGCGTCCAAAAAACAGCTAATCAGCCCATAAACATAGTTTAGATAAAATGTGAGAGATTTGACTCTTTTAGTGTCTTTAGAGGACAAAGTGCAGAGAAATCAATGCCCTTCGTTTTGTTTGTGAGAGTAAACTGATCTCCGATCAGATGGTTAGAAAACAAACTCATTTAAAAGTTGTTTTATTTAGTAAACGTTCCAGTTTCCTTCAAGAGATTTAATCAAAGACCTCGAACTCATTTTAAATCTTCACACATGAACAGAAATGGATTTTGTGAACTTTGTGTAGAGAAAGAGATTCAGTTTAGTGTCGAATCCGTTAATTAGTTCTCATCAACCTTCAAATATTCTTTATAAAATACGTCACTGCGTACTTTTCAACAGCAAACGGGAATAATTGTTTTTATCCCTTTTGTGTAATTATAATTAATATTAACGGTATGGCGTCTTTCGTTGTGTTTTTCTCTCCGTTAAACCGCGTCGCGATCAACGGATCGCGGCTCGTTCCGCGGATTAAAAAGTCAAATTTGACTCGAACATTAAACATGTTGAGTTTCTTCCTCTGAAGTTTCTACGAGGCTTCAAGATGAAGTTACAAAAAAACACATTTTAATGACGATGAGAGTTTTTACCTTTAGAGTCCGCACGAAGAGTCCGACAAACAGACAGCAGCGGAGACTCACTGAGGAGGAGGAGGAGGAGGAGGAGGAGGATGAGGGCAGCCTCTTCATCCTCCTCCTCCTCCTCTCTACATTGTGATTTCGCTCATTCATCTACATGATCTGATCAATAATGTAAGGCAACAATCTAAATAATCAGCTGTATTTTCTTAATTTTATAGATCTTATTTTCTACAGTTTGTGTTTCTGAGATAAATAATTAAAAAGCTTTTTCTTCAAAATACATTGAAATCGTCTCATAACAAATAACAGGCTAATAAAAAAAGATTAAAAAACGAATATGTGCTTTACTATTATTATGAATATGTATTATGTACATGATATAAAATAAATAGGCTATTTATTGATAACCATCATTCTAATAAAATATAATATCATGACAACTTCCCTTTCTTTGTTTCCTGTGTGGGAAAGGGCCAGCTGCCCCCCCGCCCCCCAAAACACACACACTGACATCTGACCTCCAGTGAGGTCTGTGGGGTCACAAAGTACCACAGCAGAAGAAGAGCCTGATGGACTTCCAGAGGAACACTGATGGAGTTCAGCACGTTTCAGATGATGAACTCAGGCTGCACGTCCATGAAAGGAAGAATCAATTGACTGAGGTTGATGTTTGTTGGTGGAGTTGAGTTGATTGGTTGTAGTTTGGTTGGTTACTTGGTTTGTTGGTGATTGGTTGGTTTGTTTGGTAGTTGGTTGATTGTTTTTGGTTGATGTTCCATTGGTTAATTGCTTGGTTGGGTGGATGGTTGCTTGGTGGATTGATTGATTTCTTTTACAAGCTAAATAATGGTCAGTTGATTTGGTGAATTAATGGGTGCTTACATTCCTAATATCACAATATTCTACCATTATACTTAATGTATATCGTTGTATATATAGTTGTCTGTATATTCCTAGTATGACCATATTGTATTTTCCTAATATTCTCACTTTGTCCCTTTTCTATTCCCATGATACAACCAGCATTATTTGATAATTATCCATTTTTAATATATACACCATGCCAATTCATATACAGTATGATTCCCCACCCATTCCACTTTGGTTCCAGTATAAGTTATTTTATAGATGCCAGTATCAAATAAAGGAACTCCATCAGGAAACATGTTGCAAGGAATATACTGGTGTTTGGTAAAATGACCAGTTTGCCGCTCAGAGTCAGAAAACTGAGCTGAGATGAGTTGGGGACGGGGGGGGGGGGGGCAGTACGGTGTGGTGTGTGTGTGTGTGGTGGTGGTGGGGGGGGGGGGTGGGAACAAAGGTCTCTTTCCTCAGAGCTGCTGACCGTATTCAGACTCTGCATAGCTGAGCGTTGCCATGGCGACGGCTGTAGGGAACCAGAGGAACCTTGTAGAACAACTAAGTCACCTACAGACACACAGACCCTGTTAGACCCTGTTAGACCCCGTTAGACCCTGTTAGACCCTGGTGTAGCCTGTTAGTTGGGGTTAAATACAGTTGGTGTAAATAGTCAGTAGGTCATTGATCCTGTTTTTTAGTCTTTGTCCCGGCTCAGCACTAGCCTAAGTCCTCGTCCGCATCTTCATCTGGGTTCTGTTGGTCTCAGAAGTGGTCCTGGCCTCAGCTCTGGTCCAATTTACCTCAATCCCGATTCTACAGCTACTCGTACTGATGATGTTGGACTTATGCTCTTGGTCTCAGTTCTGGTCCTACGGGTCTCAGTACTGATGATGTTGGTGTCAAACTATTTGTCCAGTCAAACTCGTTAAGGTCAAACATCCAAATTAAGTCTGTAATGATAGTTTGGACAAACAGGAAGTGTGTCTGTGTTTGTGTTTGAATTGTGTCGCTGATCTGTGTGTTGTTTCTAAAGCTTAAGTGTCCATATATACCTCATCATGAAATTTGATCACTGCTGGTCAGTATACCTGAGCCAGCCCTAACTATAAACCTGAGCCAGCCCTAACTATAAACCTGAGCCAGCCCTACTTGTAAACCTGAGCCAGCCCTAACTCTAAACCTGAGCCAGCCCTAACTCTAAACCTGAGCCAGCCCTAACTATAAACCTGAGCCAGCCCTAACTATAAACCTGAGCCAGCCCTAACTCTAAACCTGAGCCAGCCCTAACTCTAAACCTGAGCCAGCCCTAACTATAAACCTGAGCCAGCCCTAACTATAAACCTGAGCCAGCCCTACTTGTAAACCTGAGCCAGCCCTAACTCTAAACCTGAGCCAGCCCTAACTCTAAACCTGAGCCAGCCCTAACTATAAACCTGAGCCAGCCCTAACTATAAACCTGAGCCAGCCCTAACTCTAAACCTGAGCCAGCCCTAACTCTAAACCTGAGCCAGCCCTAACTATAAACCTGAGCCAGCCCTAACTATAAACTTGAGCCAGCCCTAACTATAAACCTGAGCCAGCCCTACCTGTATACCTGAGCCAGCGCCAACTATAAACCTGAGACAGCCCTAACTCTAAACCTGAGCCAGCCCTACTTGTAAACCTCAGCCACAAACCTGTGCTCATCCTAACTGGGCACCTCAGCCATACCTGACTATGAGCATTATAAGGTTAATAAAATATTAAAAGTTAGTTTTGTCCCATTTCAACATTCTCAGTGGTTTACCCTTCTGAATGGTACTTTTTTAGTGGATGCTAGTATGAGTCAGCAGCTCAGCACTGGGAGCCATGGTAGCACCGCAGACACTGTATTGGTTTATTTTAACCTTGAACTGCAACCTGCAACTTTCTCTGACATGAACCCGGTTGCTATTGTTTGCTCGTAAAAATGAACTTTCTAGACAAAGTATTACTACACCGTGTCATCAGTGCTTTAACTCTGAATACTTCCTGCCCGGCACAGTTTGAGCACTCGAGAGAGGAGGCCCAGCATGGATGTCCGACTGCGGGTATAGAGAAGGGTGCCGAGGGTTGGATGGGGGGGGGGGGGGGGGGAAATGGGGGTGTTGAGGCCTCTTAGCATTCAGCGGAGCGCTCATTAGAAATGCAAAGCTGCAGTGTTGGAGCTGCTGGCCTGAATGAGTCGCTTTTGTCCTGTAATTGGAGATGTTTCTGTGGGAGCCACAAAGAAACCAGGGCCTCCTAACCCTCCTCACCATCATCACCACCATCGCCTCCTCTCTGATTCACCATGGCCTCCCTCCTCTCTGTGTTGTGTAACTTTTTGTACAAGGATTCAGTTTCCAGGAAAAATTGTCCAATTAAAGCCATCACAGAATCCGCTGTTTGAGTTATGAACACCTGTTTATCATCTTCTTCATCATCATCATCATTGTGGCCACAGACTCCACAGCTTCACTGGAAGAAAAACACCAGCCATCTTTTTTTTAACCTTTTGAAACATAAGCATAATAATACATAAGTATTATTATGTGCCCTAAAATGACCAATCTTGTCCCCTACGATACTTTTCTTTTCATCCGATCCTCACGTCACTAAAGACAGTCTGCCGATGCAGTGACCCTCGTTTCGTCTCCTTTCTCTCTTATGTTTGCTAACCAGGTTGAGAAGCTCTTAAGAAGGATCCATGGACTGATGAACCGCATCCTGTCATGTGGGACTTCCCCCTCTCGCACTGATGAAACATTACATCACATTAAATCTTTATCTGTCAGGGTCTCAATCATCACCACAGCCAGTTAGGACTAAACTATATACTATACTATAAGCCATAATTATCTCCATGGCAACGCCCAGAGAGATAAAACCAACATCCTGTCACATGTGAACAATTCACCGGTTGTCAGATCCCTGCGTAAAATAAAGAAAGGAAAAGCAATACAGTATTCATAATATGTCTAATATGTTTAAAAATGACATGACAACGAGTGGATAAATTGCAAATAAAGTTATTAAATCGCACTGCAAGCATATATTAAATATTAAATTACATTTTGGAGCTTGTAATAGGAGTGATGTTTTTTCTATTAATATCACTATGTGAGTTTGAATGTATTTCCCCTCCCACCACATCTGTAATTCAACAAATACTTATGCTGCTTTTTCATTTTTCTTTGTCTTCTTCTTCTTCTTCTTTTAACAACTCCGTATGCTTCATGTGCTGGGCAGATTGTGAGCACTGGTGGTCTCTGTTGTTACTCGCATCATCTGTCAGCTGATCAGAGGTCAGATTAAACCTTCAGACAGACAACACACGTCTAATCCTGATGGTTGTCTGTTTAATCCTGTTTCTGTCTCACGAGTCACGTGACCACCTCCCACACCTGAACTCACATAAAGCGTCTGGGTTTGATTTATTTTTTTGTTCGGACCCTTTGTTTACAGAAAACATAAAGTCTCACATCCCGTCTACGTTTACTGCATGGGCTTTTCAAAATAAAGGCATGGGTCCCATACATAGTTTGTCTACTGAGTCGGCTACTTGGTGATGATGGCATAGATCACATGTTGCACTCAGGTGTCACACGACTCTCCCTCTGTGGGTTGAGGAGGCACTTCCAACACCTCATACGCCCAGGAGGCCCGGTCCCACTTCAGACTTCAGACCAGTTATCCCGGTTCTGGCTGATCCAGATTCTTTGAAACCGTCATTTAAACGTTTCCATCGTTGGTAAGCACAACCAGACCACGACGTGGAGGTGGAGAGAAACAGTTAACAGAGAGAGACGCAGCGCTGATTCTCTGGATGACTGGAGCCGAACAAGCCCCGAAACAGAGCAACAAAAGACCACAATCCTGCACTGCCCCTCTGCCCCCCCACCCCCCCCTCCTCACCCATCCCCCTCATCTCCGCCACGTCCCCCCCAAAAGGGAGAGAGCCCATTATGTAACCCACCAGCCACCCCATCATTTAGTGGTTCCCAGTCGAAGGAGTGAAGGGGGACCGGGGAGGGTCACGTGGTCCAGAGAGGCTTGTTTACCACAACAAGGGGCGAACGAGGGAGAAACAGACTGTGAAGAGAGAGAGAGAGAGGAGGGAGAGAGGGAGAGAGAGAAAGGAGGAGGAGAAGAAGTCTTTCCCACCGACTCATTCACAACCCAACTGCTTTCACACGCCGCGCTGTCGACCGCCGTCGCCATGGAAACAACCAGAGAGAGAGAGAGAGAGAGAGAGAGAGAGTGTAATCCATCCAATGGGCCTGTGTGGTGCAGCCCGGGGTCCACTCTGTCACCGAAGCACTGATTATTAACCCTTAAACTGAGACTTCAGGCTCAACCAACCCAAGAACTGAACCCCCAAAAAGAGCCCTTTCCATCAGCTGTCAATCCCACACAAAGGCGAAGGTGAAAAAGAGCTCGTTTTAAGGGGGGGTCGTGCAGCTTTGTTAACCTGCACGGTGTGTGCGACTGCATGTCACAAACTGAGGGACAACTCAGACCAGATCTCAAAATGGCTTGGATCTTCAGGGTTTTTCGCTGGGTTTTTTTTTGTTTCTAACAGGAAGAAAAGCGCAGTAACAGATCAAACCGGGGTTGGATAAGATTGAAGTCCTTCGACCAACCATCAAACTAAGTTCAAAGTTTCACATTAACTTACTTCTTATTCCTGAAGAAACTTAGAGATCATCAGAGATCATCGGTCTGATTCTTATTTTAGGGAATCTCGACCTGTCTCCTTTTCATACATTTGCTAATTACTAATTTTACATAAATAGAATATATTTTTTTAAAACTTTTAATTAGTTTAGCACTGGTAAAGTTGTGTCTATGTAATTTATTACACACATAAAGAGTCTCTGCAGTTCGGCTTAGTTCAAATCTACTGGGTCTCACATATTAAGTGTCCGCCCTGAACGCAGAATAATATCCTGTAAGCCGAATTACAGATAACATCAAAACGTACCAGAAAGCATATGTGTGAGTTATATTTAATCAGTCGGCGGAGGTCTGGTAGCGCTCAGCTTTCTATGTGGTAACATCTGTCCCCACGGGGACGCGGCTGCAGCTGTCGTAAACGTAAACAGTTTACGGCATGCCGTATTCCAGCCCGTCCACTGAGACTACACGTGAAAGCCGAAAACACCCCCCCCCCCGTATTTAACAGCGCGATTAACCGGTCGGATGACGCGTTTGTGAGGTTTCGCCGGTGTTTTGGTCGAGCAGCGCGGCGGCACCGACTCGGCGCACGGAGCGCGGCCGGCGGGATGCTGTATCTGGTCGGCCTCGGGCTGGGAGACGCGACGGACATCACGGTGAAGGGGCTGCAGGTGGTGAAGAGCTGCTCCAGGGTCTACCTGGAGGCCTACACCTCCGTCCTCACCGTGGGGAAGGAGGCTCTGGTGGGTCCGGACACGTTTTAGGGGAGGACCACAGACGTTAAAGAAATGTCGAACAGAAACGAGCGTTAAGAGGACAGCTGCTCCTGTGGGACACGAGTCTAAAGCAGCTGCTCTCTCTCCCTCACACTGACTGACTGACTGTCTCTCTTTCGGTCTGTCTGACCGTCTGTGTCTGTCTCTCTCTGACTGTCTGTCTCGCTGACTGTCAACCAAAACAAGGGAAGAAGATGCTTTTTTGACCTTTTTGTGTTTTGTGTCAAAAACAGATTGTACTGTTGGTGGTTTTAGTTGAGTTTGAGTTTTAAAAGTTGCTTTAGCAACATGTTCGTTAACGTTACTTTAGTAGCCTGTTAGTTACTTTAGTAGCATGCTAGCTCTTTAACAGGTGTGTTAGTTACTTTAGTAGCATGCTAGCTCTTTAACAGGTGTGTTAGTTACTTTTGTAGCATGCTAGCTCTTTACCGGTGTGTTAGTTTAGTAGCATGCTAGGTCTTTAACAGGTGTGTTAGTTACTTTAGTAGCATGCTAGCTCATTAACTGGTTTGTTAGTTACTTTAGTAGCATGCTAGCTCTTTAACTGGTTTGTTAGTTAGTTTAGTAGCATGCTAGCTCTTTAACAGGTGTGTTAGTTACTTTAGTAGCATGCTAGCTCATTAACTGGTTTGTTAGTTACTTTAGTAGCATGCTAGCTCATTAACTGGTTTGTTAGTTACTTTAGTAGCATGCTAGCTCTTTAACTGGTTCGTTAGTTACTTCATAAACCTGTTGGTTACTTTAAACAGATGTTCTAGTTACTTTAGCAGCATGCTAGCTCTTTAACAGATGTGTTAGTTTAGCAGTATGTTGGTTACTTTAGTAGCATGCTAGCTCTTTAACAGATGTGTTAGTTACTTTAGCAGTATGTTGGTTACTTTAGTAGCATGCTAGCTCTTTTACAGATGTTAGTTACTTTAGCAGCATGCTAGCTCTTTAAGCATCTGGCTCGCTGTGACCCGTTGCCCTCAGGAGGAGTACTATGGGAAGGAGCTGATCCTGGCCGACAGAGACCTGGTGGAACAGCAGGCCGATGAGATCCTGAAGGATGCTGATGTCACCGATGTGGCGTTCCTGGTGGTGGGCGACCCTTTTGGGTGAGTCACGTTGTCCACGTATCAGCAGCTCGTATTGATCCCACAGGCCTGAGGTCCGCTGTGTCAGCACACACCGAGCGCTTGATGTGACCACAGAGCTTCTCTCCGAGCGCCTCGGCCTTCTTTTCTGCGCAATTCTCCCCAAAACCACCAGATTTCCCTCAGAGTTAATAACAGAGTGCAGCGCGCCTGCAGCGCTTGGATTGAAACACTGTTGACATTTGTTCATGAGAATGTTGTTTTTACAGTTTGGATAAAAGAGAAGATGGTTGTTTTTATGTTCAGCTGAAGACTAAAAATTCCCTTTTTCTCAAAGATCCCACTCTGCATTAACCTTCTCTGACCTCATCTTGCGTACATTACCCCACTATCCAGTCACTTTGTGATGGAGTCACTCCGTCACCCCTACACATTCATCAGTGAATATGTCTCCCAACAAGTACCCCGATGTCTCCTCGATCTCTCCACCACCCTCCTCCTTTATTCGGACTCGTGTAGTATTTGTAATTAAACAGGATGTAGTCGTTGTATTTACGCTCCCATCGTCCCGCAGAGCCACCACCCACAGCGACCTGGTGCTGAGAGCAGTGAATGCTGGGATACCGTACAGAGTCATCCACAACGCCTCCATCATGAACGCAGTGGGCTGCTGCGGTCTGCAGGTAATCAATAAATTGGGCTGTTTGCCCCCCCCGAAATGAACTGATGGTTGAAAAAAACAATCCACTCGTGATTATTCTTCACAGAAAATTCTTTAGTTCCAGAAGAAATCAGTCCGGTTTTACTTTGCCACATTCGGCTTCATTCCTCTTGGTCGTTTTCTCTCAGTCTGAAGGCTGCAGGACGGAAACATTATGAAACAAATAAATGTTATTGTTATCCTAATAAGCCTGTGATCGTCAGTGTGTTTCTCCTGGATGCTGATTGGTTCAAGACATGCTACCATTTAACCATGTGGTCACATGACCTGTAGCGGTATCGTGGATCTGTTTGGTGGGTGTGAGGAACAATCAAAGTGACTTAATGATACGGAACATGGAGGCCTGTGAGTCAGGACTCGGGTCAGAAAGCCCCTCAGTACGTCTCCACATCTGCTGATGGAGCTTATTAAAGTGATCGTAAATAACCGATCTGTCAGAGCGGCCAATCAGAGCGCAGGACCCAGGTGTCCGTGGTCACTGATTAGCATTGGGACGTCGTTATTATGCTAATGAGGGGGAGGGTATGCAAATGAGCTTCCTGCTCCCACCACTGGGACTTAATCCCATCAGCCCCTGCTGTGAGTGAGCCCCGCCCCCGACCCACATGACACCATTTAATGTTCTACTTTACAAAAGATAATAATATATGTATTAAATTAATACCCATTATAACAGATTTAAATGGCTTTATTTGGACTCCAGATGTTTATTTTGGGTAAAAGCTTGAGAAACCCTTTGTGTCACATGACTAAATCGTGTAGAATGAAATATTGTGTTATGGTCCGGCTCTGAAAACCACCACAAATTATTGAAGCAAGCTAAAGTCCAGAATGAAGACGTTTATTTAACAAAGATTTAAATGAGTTTGTTCTAATAAATGATGCAGGAACATACTGCAAATAATAAAATGTCCATTGTACGTTGCAGGGTAAAACGGGCCTACAATCCCTGCGAAGGGGCGGGTCTTATAGACTGCAATCCATTTTCTTGATGACTTTAACACTGACACACAGAAAATGTTTGAACTGTGATTGGTTCCGCTGACGTTCCACCAGGAACCTTCTGATTCTTCCTCCATTTCCATCATAATGTCTGAATAAGCGTTAGGCTAAAGTTAAATCCACGTGGTTCTAGGATGCTTTTATTGTGAAAACACAACATTTACGTCTGACTTTCATTCATATTTTACAAATTGTGTGTGTGTGTGTGTGTGTGTCAGCTGTACAACTTTGGGGAGACTGTGTCGTTGGTGTTTTGGACGGACACGTGGAGACCAGAGAGCTTCTATGACAAAATCTGTAAGAACAGAACAGCTGGACTTCACACACTCTGTCTGCTGGGTGAGACAAACGCACACAAACACACACACACTGAAGACAAATATGAAAAGGAAACATTTCAATCAAAATCAGATGTCACTGTATCGACCTGATAACTGCAATTGTGGCACGTTCAGGGACCACGGGGAGATTGTGGCACGTTCAGGGACCACCGGAGATTTAAAGACCCAAAGATTCTCTTATTGCTCGATGTTGGACTATTTTAAGGTGGACTTTCACAGTGACTGTTCATGTTAAGGTGGACTGGTGAGATTCGGCGTCTGGAGCTCACTGAGCAGCTGGACGGTGCGTTCAGGGTTGAGCAGGTTTTGCCTTCAGTGCCACCAGGGATCTGTTTAGAGGCCATGACCATCAATCACCTGACACCCCCCCCCCCCCCCCCTCCGTCCTGTGGGAGCTGGCCAACCTGCTAGGGACTGTTTGTGTAATGGGCTTTGTGCCTCAGCTGGTCCTTAATATTTGTTAGTGGAAATAAAAGACCTTAAATACACAAAGACCTTCATCCAATTTCCACTTTCAGAGGTGAAAGTCATTGTTAAAAGGGACTCTGATTTTGAGCCTCTGTGCCTACAATAAATCTCTAAATTGTGTTTTATTCTGTTCAGTTTTATATTTTACTGCAAACATGGTTTCCTCCAATTCAAATACAGAACTGGATTCATTTAAAGTTTTAAAAGAACATCCCCAAAAATGACTTTAGAAAACAAACACTAGAAAAATGTATAAAATTCTACTAAAACAAAGCTTTATATATATTTTTACAGATATTAAAGTCAAAGAGCAGAGCATCGAGAACATGATGAGGTAAGAACCAGAACCAGTTCTGGATTTATTGCTGGTTTAAGGCTTTCAGGTCGATGATGTCATCACCCTGAAGTTTTCTGAGCATGTGAGAATATTTAAATGATGTATATTTTTCCTTAGATATATTAACAACATTCATCCCAAACCTGATGGATTGCTAAAAATGATGAACCCTGTCTGTTCGTTGATTTCAGAGGGAAGAAGATCTATGAGCCTCCTCGCTTCATGACTGTCAATCAGGCTGCAGATCAGCTGATCCAGATCATCCAGAGGAGGAGGGAGGAGGGGGAGGAGCTGGGTGAGTGACAGCTGTTTTCTGATTGGTCCGTCATACTCAATGTTGATTCAAATAAGGAGCCACTGTAGAAAGAGTACCTCTAAAGTTAACAAAATATAGTTCCCTCTGATCGCTACGTGCTCTGATTCTCCATTTAAAAGGGGACATATTATGAATTTTATTTTAGTTCTACACGTTAATTTGAGTATCTACCAACTCCCGCAATTTGTTATCTCAGTCTCCATCTTGTTAGCGCAGGAAGCTAAACATCATCAAACATTGCTAATTGTTAGCATGCTAACGGGACAAACGCTGCGTCCCCTGCAGGTATGACGGAGGACACCGTGTGTGTGGGCGTGGCCCGGCTCGGCGCCGACGACCAGGCAATGCGCGCGGCGACGTTAAGTCAGCTGGTGTCATGTGACCTAGGCGGCCCGCTTCATTCGCTGGTCGTCACCGGGCAGCTCCACCCGCTGGAGGTGGACATGCTGCGAGTGAACGCAGAGCCGGACGCTCTGAAGGACCTGCGCATGATGGACGGCTCCACCTACTGCTCATAACGCCACCAGAATAACGTGGAAACATTGATAACCAGTGAAAGGGGTTTGTCATCAATAAAGATGGAGATATTGGATCAGAGAAACAATTATTTATTACAGTTGAAAAAAAAGACCCTGCGTACAGGTCACATGGTTTGGTCACATTGTTTGGCACGCTAAAAAACAGGTTACCAGTCTGGTCCCAGCAGAGATGGGCGCGGGGGGGCGGGGGCTGTCTGAGACACGATGAAGGCACTTACCCAGAATGCTCTGCTCCAGACTACAAAGTGCAGCAGCGGGGGGGGGGGGGGGGGGGGGGGTTGTTTTCAAAAAAGGGGGAGGGAAAGGGTGTCCAGTTCTCATCGTGCCCACCTGCTGGTCTCCGTGTGTCCAGCAGTGACTCTGAGGGTCAGAGGTTACCTGCAGCAGACTGAACCTGATTGGTCCCAGCTGTATTGAGGAGGAGGAGGAGCTTCTACATGGCTGCCGTGTCGATCTGAACGTAGAGCTGTCGAACTCCAGCCTGAGGAGACAAAGTAATACTGTTACCAATACAAGTACTACAACGGCAGTACACGCCTCTTCAGACTATACCTGGACCAAAAAAACCAAAACACCTGGGAAATAAACAAGTAGGTGGAGGTGTGGTGTGTTCAGGTACCTGTGTGAAGACATTGTGGGTCTGGCTGAGGATCCAGCGGCGGTCGGCGTCGGGGGCAACCAGCAGCTTTATTGTTCCGATGTAAACGTCTGTGCACAATGTCCAAAAGTGAGGATCCTGCAGGTTGTACACGCCCTGCAGCTGCTGCACCTGAACACAAAACGATGAACCAGGAATTAGACTCACCCCTCATCATCATGTCGATTCCCAGATTTCACCAGTGAGTCATTGTAAACATTACGGTTCCCGTTAAGTTATGAATATCATCATGGCAACGTGCTGACACTAAGCGGGACCATCCAATCAGAGGCAGAGGGGGGCGGGTCTTCACAGATTGGCATTGATCGAGCGACAGATGAGACAAACCAGGTTCGACTTTGAGGTCAATGACATCACTACTCTGTGCTCTCATCCACGTCGACAGAAAGTATAACAACGCCACAAACTGCATTCACGTCAACGTAGCAGCAATGTACAGAGCCAAGCGTCAGGTGTTGCTCGTGGCGTGGCGTGGACGGGGCCTGTACTCACCCTTTGGTAACACTCGGGCAGGGCTTGGTCCAGTGAAGGAGGCGTTCGCTGCATCAGGATCCCGATGGACTCTCTGAGTAACGGCACCACGCTGAGGGGTCAGAGGTCAAAGACTGAGCAAGTGTGAAAACTATACATTTAGAACTAAAAAGGTACCACCGATACCACAAAAGCACTTCTATTAATACTTGCAATTCTTACTAGTACTACTACAGTAACTAAAGGGAGATGAGGTACTACAGCACCGAGTGACTTTAACTTGTACAATCTGCAGATTCTTTTACAGGGGTTTTGGTCGGAACTTTTCTCTGCGGCTCAGATGCTTTTTTTTTTTCCAGCTGCAGTGGCGTGACGCCCTGCGGTCTGTGAAGGCCTCTCAGCCGACCACAAACTTTTCAAATCTGCAGCTGTGATCACTTCCAGCCCATCAAACCACGTCAGCGCACATCATCTCCGTTCGACAGCGAGGGGAGGGGAGGGGAGAGGGGGGGGCTGCCTTCTGGGAAATCGCAACGCTGCATTTACATCCAGAGGACGGCCGGACTGCAGAACTACTTTCCAGCTGCATACCGGTGGTTTGGAACGTTAGAGCCCATTAACTTCTAATCCTACATTCTTTACATTAGTGGAAACCAATACCCGTCAGGCCCTGTGTTTCCTTCCAGAGAGGTCGGAGTTACTGTGGAAGCTGAAACCGGAGAGACAATCCATCCAAAGAACCGTGGCCTCTTAAGACTGCAAGAAGTACTTTATGAAGTCCGAGGAGGAGCTTCTAAACCTATGTCTTTTTCCACAAGAGGGGCGTTCACTGACCTATTTTATAATCTGAGAACTAGACAAACTATTTTAGACGTCCGACCAGAAACAAAATTGAGAAAAACACACCGACTTTGAGACGAGGGAACAGGAAGTGTGAGAATGCCGAGTCATGTCTGGTTCCAGGAGTGTGATGGTCACCTGACTCCGATGAGGAGGGAGATCAGCATCGAGCAGATGGGGTCGGCGATCATCAGGTCGTATTTCTGCATCAGTAGAGCAGAGATGATCACGCCGACGCTTCCCAGAGTGTCAGCGATGATGTGTAGCAGGACGCCTGCAACAACACACACACGGGACGGGAACCGTAGAGTCACAGTAGTTGCACACGGTTGTTCTGTATTTCACGTGACATGACATTTGTCATTCTGGTTCATCCTGTGTTACTCTCAGAGGTTTCTTACTTTTTCCAGGTCCTGAGGGTCAGACGATGTTGTACAGACTGCATTTGTATTTATACAAATAGAGTTTAATTAAATGTATTTTCTTGTTTTTCAAACTGTCAACTTTTTGTTTTTTCAATTAATTGCGTGAGTTCTTTATTCCAAAAAACGCCAAATATTGGAATCCATGGTTTTAGATGCTGCTGGTCAGATTGGTAGCGCCCCCCGGTGGTCAATGCTCAGTAACAGCTGCTCATGTTCTATTAAGCTTCAGTACATTATTTCACTTTATATTCTAAATATAATTTTTCTATATTTGTCATTTTCCAAAGCTACTTTTAGTCCTCATCAGGGACCAATTTGTCTGACTGACTCTTGTTATGCTGTTCGAGAATAAAAGTCAAGGATCTTATGGATTGGTAATGCCTTAGGTCCTTCCTGTCATGTGATCAGCGCGTACCCTGCAGGATCTGTTTACTGGCTCCTTTTCCCGGCGTGCGCAGCTCGTCTGCAACAACAAACACAGCAGAGAAGGAACGCGTAAATATCAACGATCTGATGAAGACAAAAAAAAAAAAAAAACTGAATGGGACACAAGTCCGTCGTGTCTCTTCTATCGGGGACGACTCGCACCGTGAGAATGTGGCTCATCGTGACCGTGTCCCTCGTGTCCGTCATGACTGTGTCCGTGTCCCTCGTGTCCGTCATGACTGTGTCCGTGTCCCTCGTGTCCGTCATGACTGTGTCCGTGTCCCCCGTGTTTGCTCTCGGGCCCGTGTCCTCCGTGACTGTGTCCGTGATTCACACTGCCGTTGAACAGAGAGTGGCTGTGACCGTGACCTGAGAGACAGACGGGTTAGAAAGATGAGAAGAGCGCAGAGGTTCCACTTTAGAGCAGTGATCTCATTGAGGAGGTTCTACTGAAAGCGTTCTACGGACAGAGCTCCTGAAGAGCAGAATGAGGCTCTGCTGAAGTGCAGCTTGTACTTGAGAGGTTCTAGGTGACTGCAGTGAGGTTTCTTGGATGACAAGCGTTACCCTCTTCTCCGTGTGAATGTCCGTGGCCGCCGTGCTGGAAAACAAAGATCCCGACCAGGTTGACGAGTAAACCGGCGACCGAGACAGGAAGCAGCCGGTCGTGGTGAACGTCGGGGGGTTCCAGAGCTCTCTGATGGGTACAGGTACAACCAGACAGGTTATTATGGGGAGACAGAAGCCATGTGTGTGTGTGTGTGTGTGTGTGTGTGTGTGTGTGTGTGTACCTCGACTCCTTCAGAGAAAATGAAGAAGGCTGTAAAGATGAGGAAGAGTCCGTTCACAAAGCCAGCCAGAACTTCCGCTCTGACGTAACTGAAACAGACACAGGCTGGTCAGACCTGACTAACCGAGCAAAGAGTGATCATCACTAACAGAGCACAGAGCCATGATCTCACCCGTAGGAGAAGCTGTCGTTGGATCTCCACCTGGAGATGACGGAGGCTGCCAGACCTGCCAGCAGAGCGGTGCAGTCAAAGAACATGTGGAAGGAGTCCGAGATCAAACCTAAACTGAAGAAGAAACACACATCAAATACTTGTGACACCACACGCTGTGCGAGGTCATGGCGGCGCTGCTTCAGCTGCCGTAACAAGGTCTTTCTGTCCTTTCTATCCCCGTACGAGAGAGATCCTACAATGAGCCTTGTGTTGTTTCAACCAGCTTCATCGTCTCCTCTGTTTAAATAATATACAAGGCTTGTGATTGAAGCTGCCTCGCGGTGACAGCACCAAGATCAAAACACATGAGAACAATTACGTCAGCTCTAAAGCATCATTTCATTATCACTGAGAATATTAAAGGAATTGTGATGCAGGACAGATTGGATCACCTAATCAATGTATACGTATGTGTATACTTTACATTTGACCTGTAGGGGCTCTGATTGGGTCAACTACTCGTAAAGTGGCTCAGCTTCGCCTGTCTCCATGGCAACTGTACATAATCAAAGATGGGACAGCTGTAGAGAATGAAACATGCAGGAAGTCGTGTATTACAGATGAAAGCTGAACTGAAGCTAATCGAAACACACAAGTGCTCCTGGTCGGTTATTAATTAACAGACACGGCCTCCTTGACCGCCGGAAGTGTGATTTGATGCACACACACACACCCACCCTCACACACACACACACACACACACACAGAGAATCACTAAGACATACGTGGCACATCCTGAGCAGAACAAACACACCGATGCTAGCAGTGTTAGCTCACCTGTTGCTCCAGATGCCGTAGGAAAGCTCCACGAAGGCGAAGGACAGGTTGAGGCAGAGGAAGAAGAACAGATTCCGGGACGTTTTGTCCGAGAGGATCGACCTGTAAACACGAAACGATCACAAACCAGCTCCTTCACCCAGACACCCGGGACCCACCCGGGACAAACACCACCCCTGAGCCGCCACACGCGCCGCCGAAGGTCGTGTCCACACACAATTAAAAACTGCCAAAGGTGAATAACACTTGATAATATTCATGAAGACTCATTAAGGCTACAGGTCGGTTCAGGCTAGCCGGTTAGCATCCAGCTAGCTGCTCACCGCTAGTCCGCTGGTTAATGGTAGCTCCGTTAGCTAGCGTTAGCTGAGCTGGCAGCCATCGAGCTTACCTGAACCATCCCGAGAGCTTCAGCAGCAGGTTGAACTTGGCGGGTTTGTACTCGTCGTCTTTGACGGATAAAGGTAACATTTTGTCACCGGGACACACACATACACACTCACACAGACACACACACTCACTGTAGACCTAGCTACGGGATGCTAACGGACGATTTCCGCTCTGCTCGGGTTTCACAATAAAGGTTTCGCAAGGCGCTTCTGTTACCTTAGAACTATGGTAAAAGAGCAGCACTGACTCATAAACACCAATACCACAAAGACTATGAATAATTCCATTACCACTACTAATACAACTTATATTTCCACTAACAATAATCATCATCATCATCACTTATATAAATACTGCTACTAAAAATACAACTATTACCACTACAACCAACATTTCTACTTACTATTACTATGAATAATCACAGTATTGATACCACTCTTACCCAATTATTATACCATCAAAAATATTACTTTTTTAACATCCAGAATACATAAGGGTTTTCCCACACTTTTCTAATAACCTTTGTTTATAATAATCGAAAATCGAAAGTATTGTTAGTAGGATATTGCCAGAAGAACCAGTATTGTCTATCAAACGTAGTATTGTGTTATTATTTAAACCTTTTTATGTAAACAGAAGTCATATATTTGATCAACTGCATTATTTAACACCTCGTGTCTGATTTAAACTTGAGCCTGATCGATATAATTTGCTCGTTGTGTTTCAAAATAAGTGTAAAAATGAGTCGTGGTGAGTTGTAGCGGTGTTGTAAGCAGCAGGGGGCGTCACCGCTCTCAGAGAGTCTGTGTCTGAAGATCTATTTTATTGGACAACGCTGTCCTGCATGATGGTCCTCTTTCAACTAAGGCCTGGACCAAGACCAGGACTAGAACAGGGAACAGAACGACAAGAAACAGGGTTAAAACAAAGACTAATACAAGGTCCATGACCAGTGGGATGCGGTCCTGTCACTCTACGCTCACCAGGAACAAGACCATGACAAAGATCAGGGGGACAATGACCAACAAGATTAAATAGCACTGTCATTGTTTGAACAATGACTCAGGTGAAGAAGATGTACTGGGCTCCTAAAGTCCAACACAAGCTGCTGACTGAGGGAAACAAAGCGACAGGAAATACCATCAGATTAAAATGAGAAGACGCAGCATAAAGCTCTGTCCTCTTTTTCACGGCGGGGGGGTCAGAAGTCGCGGAGGCCCAGCGGGACGCGGACGCATCAGAAACCGATTTATCAACATTTAAGGCTGAATCTGCAGGAATTTTGTTCCATGGAGACTGTGCCAGCAATTGTGCTACGATCTGACCTTTGACCTGCTGCCGTTTGACTTGGAAGTCAAAATAAATACAATAAATAAAAGACCTCAAGTACCCTCCGCCTGCTCCTCAAAAATAAACACCACACGAGGAGGAAAAAGGAGGTCTCTGGTTTATCTAGATGAGTGTTAGAAGGTAGTTAAATCATTTAAATTCCAACACCACAGGGTTTTGTTAGGGTGAATCTCAGGGACAGTTGAGTGAAGTTGTATCAACACACAGATCTTCAAGGGCTTCAAAAGGGACACTGTAGCTTCCTTCAGTATGATTTAGTGGCGTTTGGCCTCATCAGTGTGTGTGTGTGTGTGTGTGTGTGTGTGTGTGTGTTATGACCTGTGCTCTGGAGACTAGAGAGGAGCATTGGACGCCTCTCTCTGAACTAAACACGTTTTGAATGAATTCACACTCCATTGCTCAGCTTGTTTAACGGAAAGTAGCAGTTTTGTTACGATGGAGACCATGAAATGTGGCTGAAAGCTCCCGAAAACTAATCAATGGATCTTGAGTTTCTGAGGTGACAAAAACGAAATGAGTGAAACGGGGAAACTGAGAGGAGCGGCGCTGCTGGTCGCACCTCACACCGGAAGCCCTGCTGTCTCCATGACGACGAGCTGAGGAGCCAATGGGCTTTGTGTTACCAAAAAAGACAAAAGACCATTCAATTTATTCGTTCTGCTTGTTTAAACAGGGCCAGGAATTAGACCGATCCCACTCCCAGGACCACAGTGGTCCGCTTTGTTTACAAATAAGAATCTTTCAGGGAGTTTGTGTCTTTGTGAGGAAATAATTGATCAATAATAAAAGATAAGGACTTTGTTACCTTTACCGTTAGTTAGCTAGCATCACTTTGGAGATCACCTGCTGATGAGAGACCAGTAATGATCATGGAGGAGGAGGACTGCTGCGTGATCAACCTGACTATAAATGAATGAGCAGGAAACATTTCTTCTTCTTACTAAAGGTGAAGTAGACAAGGGGCTTCTGGGCCACTGATTCCACCACGAGGAAGAGGATCAATAACCACTTCCTTTGAGCTTGCTTTCAAATGTGGATCAACCTGTGAACCTGAAACAGGAAAAACCCTCAAACGGAGCCCGTCTTTAGTCTAGCTGTCACCATGGTTACCAGCAGAGAAGTCCCGAAGACTTCCAGTTAACACCTAATGAGACTGAAGTGAAAGAGAAACTTTTGGCTGCTGAATCAGTGGAAATCCCCAGGAAGTCAAATCCCATTCCAACAAGACGGGACAAGAAATAAATATCTTTAATAAAAGCACAGTGTGAAGAACAAAGGGAAACATTGATGGTGGAGGAACAGAGTACCGAACCAGCTGCGACTCTCATCTTCTGGTTGCTTTAAAAAACACACGGCGCAGTCACATCGGAACGTTTCACAAGAGTTAAAGGGACGCACACAAGGCCCACAGCTGATTAAGTCTCTGATCCACAAAAACTAATGACAACTGATGTTCAATGTCCTGGCATTGAGTAAAGAAGGTACATGTGCACCTCTGCTGAGTTAGCTGTTAGCTACGTCATGAAGCGGTGAGCAGTGAGGCCACATCTTGAGGAGGGCTGGCCAAGCATCCGATAGTTACAAAAAGAATTTGGCACATTGTAGTTTTGTGCAAAAGGAAGTCCCGGAATGATGCAGCCATGTGTTGAATAACTAGCCACATTTTGGATATTGTAGCCACAAAGTGTATCGGTAACCACACACGTTCGGGTATTACAATCACATCCTAAAACAGCTTGTAGTCACATGTTCAGAATAGGTAGCAACATGTAGAGTCAAAAGGCCACGTATGGAGACTTGGGAATGGGATACAAGAAGGGGCGATGTTTTGGGTAGAAGAGTCACGGTTGAAATCTTGCAAAATTGTTAGTCACATGCTGAAAGATGTTAGCCACATGTTGGGACTCGATAGCCGCATGTTGGGACTTGGTAGCCACATGTTGGGACTCGATAGCCGCATGTTGGGACTTGGAAGGCCACCGTTAGGAGGTTGTAGCTGCATGTTGGGACTTGATAGCCAAGTGTTCAGACTTGATAGCTACATGTTGGGACTTGGTAGCCACATGTTGGGAGGTTGTAGCCGCATGTTGGGACTTGAAAGGCCCATGTTGGGAGGGAGTAGCCGCATGTTGGGACTTGGTAGCCACATGTTGGGAGGTTGTAGCCGCATGTTGGGACTTGAAAGGCCCATGTTGGGAGGGAGTAGCCGCATGTTGGGACTTGGTAGCCACATGTTGGGAGGTTGTAGCCGCATGTTGGGACTTGAAAGGCCCACGTTGGGAGGGAGTAGCCCCGCGTTAGCCTCAGGCTGAAATAGGGGCGGACTGGGGCAGCTGGTAGAAACCTTTCTTCCTGGATCTTCTCAGGTAGTCGAGGAGCAGAGCGGCTACAGCCAGCCCGCCGGCTACGCAGGCGACGGGGACGAGGACAGCACTGAGACTCGGATGGAGACTGGCGCGTCTCTCTGTGTGAACCGCAGGAGACAGAGACAGAATTAAATCAAAGCCTCAGACAGACTAGGGACAGAAAGTGATCCTGGTCCCACGAACCTCTGACGCTGATGCTGAAGACTTTGACCTGGTATCCGAGGTCGTTTGTCACGTTGACCTGGTACTGCCCAGAGTCTCGGGCCGTGACGTTGACCAACAGGAATGTTCCATTGGTTGAATATAGCTCCATCCCATTGGTCAGTTTCTTCAGGACCATGGCGGACAGCGGGAAGCTGACGGTGTGGCAGCAGATGGTGACATTTTGTCCCTCCTGGACCACCGTTGATGGCAGGACGAGGACTGTGGTGTTTCTCGGAGGAGCTGGACCACAAAAAAGAAAGAAAAAAGATTAGAGTTACAGTATCCAGCTGGTCACATGACTCACAGAGGTGGAGCGAAAGGACACATCCAGCACCAAGACCAACTTACTAATAATAACCAAAACAATTAACTGATTCACAAAATACTTACTGATTAATTTCAGCCAATAATTGAGTAATTGATCGATTTCACACCAAAGATATCGGGACGGGTTTTGTAAACAAGTGAACAGCCATAACATGTTTGTTTTTTATCATCATAGAGCAACTAAGGTGTTTCTTTCTTTGCTAAATATATTGTCATCACTTAAATAACTCGTATTAGATTTATTTTACTCAGAGACACCGACTTCCTCTGAAATCTTTCCTTTCATCTTTTTTTGATTGAATAGGAATTTGCACTCAAGAGTGAAACTGATGATCTCAAGTTGTTGACCTTTGACCCTTTAACACGTCAGCACCTCTAGCAGGGCCACAACGCCATGTGACTTCACTTCTTGTTTTGATCATGGGTCAGTTAATTAAAGGAAAACACCACCCGGCTTCCTGCCTGTGTAGCTCCGCCTCCTCAGGTGTTGAGTCACATGGACTCAGCGAAACGGAGCCGACCACAAACTGAAAAAAAACGGCCCACTTTAGTCTGGTCCACATCCACAGCAGGAGGCTCTACGTTTCTGACACATTGCTCAACAGAGAAGTAAGAAGTTATTTCCGTCCTCAGCATCATGTGAGGAGTGAAAGGTCGACTCTTCAGATAACATCTGTCACAACTACTTAGAGACAAGAAGCAGAAGAGGAGCTGGACTCCTCGACCCCTCCTGTGGTTCCGGTAAACCGGTACCTGAGACGGTGACGGAGCTGCTGACCAGTTGGGATCCGTGCTGGTTGGAGGCTTCACACTGATAGTGGGCGGAGTCTTCTAACTGGGCGGAAGACAAGCTGATGGAAAGCGAGGAGGAGGCGGAGTCAGTTCTCTTTAGCTCCTCCCCGTCTCTCCTCAGCACGAGCGCGGCGGGCGGAGCTCCGTCTGAGCGGCAGGTCAACGTCACCTGCTGACCCTCCAGCACCTCCTCACCCGGACTCACTGAGAGGGAGGTTCTCCTGGGAGGGTCTGGAACACAAACGTCATCAGAACCCGAACCTACCCGACAATAGACGTCAGTCCGTCCTAAGACACTCACAATGGACCTGCAGGGGGACGCTGGTCCTCCTGGACCTCCACAACTTTCCGTCCTCCAACAGCAGCTCGGCCCTGCAGGTCAGATTCTGCTGGTCCTCACGGACCGGCAGCCGAAGGGCAAGAGAGACGTTCTGCAGGGAGCCGGAGGACGCGAAGGTCTCTGACATCAGCGTTGTGTTCCCCGACAGCCACAGGATCCTCATCTGATTGGCCCAGAAGACGTTGCTGACGTTGCAGCGGCGCACCACCTCCTGACCCAGAAGGACGGGACCAGCGTCCTCCAGAACCGGCCCGGACGGGAACGCTGGGAGAAGAACCACGAGAGATCATCTACAAAACATCAGAACTCAACTTCCCCTCCGTCTCTTTGAAGCTTTGTCTCCGTGACGGTGCGTTCAGGCACACTCTGATAGTTGATATTAAACAAACAAGTCCTTTGTCCCTCGGGTTAAAGATGAAGAACCGCCTTCGCTGTGAAACATCAGCATGTTAAAGTGATTCGTCGACATTTGGATGTCCCCCAACTGTTTATTTTGGCATCTTGGACATATGTTTTTTCACTGATCATCTTGCTTTCATTTTGGATTATTTGCCCTCTTGATACAGTTTGCTTGTTCAGGCATCATTATCGTGTCCTCGGAGAGTGTTCTGATAAGGTTTGAGTTACAGCTCCAAATCTGTGTAGGCTGGGAGACGAACTGTGTGTTTTTCAGAGGGGGGGTGGGGGGGGGACTCTGACTTCTATGCGTGGGGGAGGACCTCACTGTGTGTCAGTACAGCTATGTGTGTGTGAACAAGGGGGGTATTTGGCCTCCTTCTCTCCTGCTGTGTCATTTCCTGCCGGTCAGAGCGCCACAGTTTGTCCTCTTCAGACTAATAACAGATCCGTGGGAGGAAACTTCTTCGGGTCACATGGGGGGGAAAAAACACCTTCCGATTGGCTTACACGCATTTGGCAAATAGAAAACTTAGTTACCAAGTCGATCTGGAGATGAAATATCAATAGAAGTTCAGCCTGTGATGTTTGATTGGACACCCTTTGTGTCACAAAACCATTATTATTACTAACCTGTCTAATACTAATAAATCTCAGTATTAGGACTCTACCAGTTGTGTCTGAGAACACGTCTGAACCCACTACAGGTGTGACAGAGACTCACCGTAGACGTGCACCTGGCTGGCAGCGGTCCTGGTGACGGAGTCACACTGGGCCTCACAGGTGTATCCTCCCTCATCCATCAGCTGCAGGTCGTCCAAGCGAAGCACAGACAGTCCAACCTGCCCCGTCCCCCCGAGGACGATCCGGTCCCGGTCCGTCCGCCAGGTGAAGACGGGCGGGTGGGGACATCTGGAGGCTCTGCAGGTGAGGACCAGACCGGAACCCTTCTCCGCTAGTGAGACCGCAGGACTCACCTCCACCTGCAGAGGGTGAGCTGACAGAACGACATTATTCATCCAGTTATTAAGTAGTTTGTAGTAACATTTGCTTTAATTATTAGATTATTTTTTTAGTCAAATTAACAACGTAACGCTTCATTGAAGCACGTTTTTCGTAGCGCGGCAGAGCACTTTGCTCTTCACCATCTAAATGTTACTGTTACCTTCACAATAAAATCTGAATGAAATGAGGAAAATAAATCGGTACCTGAGACGGTGATGGAGCTGGTGGTTTGTTGGGATCCGTAAACGTTGGCGGCTTCACACTGATAGTGGGCGGAGTCTCCTACCTGGGCGGAGGAGAGCCTGAACGAGAGCGATGAGGAGGAGGAGCCGGGGTCCATCCTCTGAAGCTCCACCCCCTCTCTCCTCAGCTTCAGCGCGGCGGGCGGAGCTCCGTCCGAGCGGCAGGTCAACGTCACCTGCTGACCCTCCGTCACCTGCGTGCCCGGACTCACGGAGAGGGAGGTGTTGGTGGGCGCAGCTGCGGGAGGAGGAAGAGGAGGAGCGCGTCAGTGATGAAGCTGCACACCGACGAGCGAAACGAAACAGCCGCTTCCCCCCCCCCCGCTGACCGTGAACGGTGACCTCCACCTCCGCCGCCCCGCTCCCCTCCGAGTTTCGGGCCTCGCAGGCGTAGCGTCCGGCGTCGGACAGGGTCACCGCCGCGAGGACCAGCCGCCGGCCTCGGCCCCTCCCCTCGGACCGCCCGCCCGCCGGCCTGAAGCTCCAGGTGACCGTCGGCTCGGGGTTCCCCGCCGCGGCGCAGGTGAGGTTGAGCGCGGAGCCGGCCATGGCCCACGCCGACGGGGGCGTCGCCTTGACGACCGGGGCGTCTGAAGGGGACGCGGAGAGGACGTCAGAATGGACCTTACACACAGTCGGAAAGTTTGCTTTTCTCTACTCGGGGGTTTTGCGGGACTCACAGAGCGGGTTTAGGGGGACAGTGGTCTTTTTGGTCCTGTCCTCGTCTGGCAGGGCCAGCAGGTCCATCGTGGCGCTGCAGGTGATGTTTCCTCCCGGGTCCAGCTCCACGGGGGTGAATCTGTACTCAGACCGGACTGAGCCAGATCCAGAATCCCCCGTCGTGCTGTGCAGGACGGCGTCCCCTCTGAGCCAGTTGAGGGTCACCTTCTCAGCTGGGTGGAGATCAGACACCTGGCAAGTGAGGGTGGACTCCGCCCCCAGACGCAGGTGGTCCTGGCCTCGGATCAGAGGGGCTGATGGGAAAGCTGCACCCAGAGAAGAGGACAGTGACTCGGCACATTACGCTAACAATTCATAACTAAACGCCATTATCTATCTCACAGATGAAGTAAAAGTAAACAGAGTTAAATATTTAAAAGTATCAATCGATCAGTAAAAATGTTTTTCTATTCTGATGTTTCTGGCATATTATTCCTGCTACATTAAAGAGGTTGTGTGTTAATTCTATAAGATCTCCAGCACATGGCAGATAAGGACATGATGGTGATTAAAGAATAAATAAAGTACAAGTACCTCAGATCGGTACAGCACTTGAGTAAAAGTATGAACTCACAATAAACCCGCACTGTCGTCCTGATCTGCTTATTGTCTTCCCCACAGATGACTTTACACAGCAGAGAACCTTCATCTTCCATTTTTATGGGGTCGAAGGTCAACACAGACCAAGTCCTGTTGGAGCTGGCTGAGGCCCCCAGAGGTCGGTCCCCCGGCACGGACCAGGAAACGCTCGGCATCGTGGGACAATCCCAGACCCGACACACCAGCTGCCGGCGCTCACCCAGCTTGAACAGAGGCCTTCTGGGAGAAACCTCCACATTCAGACCCCGAACACACCACGATGACATCAGCAGCGCAGCTGGGAAAGTAAACAACAACAACAACAAGACTCGTGTGACTTTGATTCAATCGACCTGCTGCGAGCAGAGAGGAGGACGCCTCACCTGCTCGAGACGGGGGTCTGTGAGGGAGCCATTCAGAGCGTCCGACACTTCCTGCATTCACCTGCTGTCCTTAGACGCTCCTCCTCACCTTCTCCCTTAGACCTCATCAGCCGCTTCTCTGTCCTCCCCTTTGTTCTGCCACATCACCACCAGAACGCTGCAGTTCTTAGGCCCCCAATACCTGTCTGCTACTTGTTTGTTACCAATCTATTACCTGTCTGCTACTTGTTTGTTACCCATCTATTACCTGTATGATACCGTTTGTTACCCATCTATCTATTTGTTAGCCATTTATTACCTGTTTGTTAGCGATTACCTGACCTTCTCACATTTGTGGTATTGATCCCGGATTCCCCCTTTGGTGCTGAATGGTGCAGTTTCCTCTGCTGCCTCACAGGAAGCCTGTTCTATGTTAAATAATAACTTTCAGCACGAAATTAAACAAAAAGTGATGTTTTATCTTGAAAAATCATGATCAAATAAAATAAAGTTCCTCTACCTCTGGGTCATGGCCACTCACAGAGTGACCCCATGTTTACTGACCCGAAGAGACGTTTAAATGAACTTCATTCTCCTTTTGTCATGTTTGTCTTTCCATTCAATAGTTATTATGCGGTTTTAAACACAAAAAACATGAATCAAGAATTTAACAATCAGCCTTCAGAATAAAATGTCTAGAAAAAAATCTTTCAACAGAACATAAAAGGTGAAAAAAAATCAAACGCAACACACATGCGGAATGAGAATATAACAAAGTAATAATCCAAACATTTTTACCTGCGAGAAGAGGGGCCGAGCAGACAGTCAGCAGAGCCATCTCAGTCCTCAGAAGATGCAAACGGCCAATGAATCAATAAATAAAGGAATGGATGAGGAACAAAGCAGCGTTTCACCAAATCAGTTCCACGCGTCCACCAGCCGATCCGTGGGTCTGATAATCCTCCACAGATGTGTGTGCGAGCGCCTCTATGCCTTTATGTCTGTGCGTCTCCCTCCCTCGCTCTGCCTTTATGTCTTCTGTCCTCCCCCTCTCCCTCCCCCTCCCCCTCTCTTTCTGAGTGTGCTGATCAGTCCGTGGGGCACAGCGCTCTCTGCAGGACGGACCTGAGACTTTTTCTCTTTCTCCTTTTCTGGTCACTTTACAGGAAGACAAAACGCTTTCAGTTTGATGAACTCATTTGTGGTTTCTGTATTACTTAAAATAGGTTTTATTAAAAAAGATCTTTCTTGATCAAGCTGTTTGGAAATGATCCTGAAGTCGTTTGCTTCACAGTGCATTGATTGATTGATTGATTGATCATCAGTGTGATAACAGACTGAGTGGCTGCTGTGGATCAGCCTGATGAGCATTGTGACCAAGTGCATCAGCTGAGTGAATGTAAAGAGTTCATGTCCGACCTCGCATTCGAATACGGAAACAGGAAATAAAAAAAGCGTCAGAAAAGTAATTAGTTTATTGTCTGTTTCAGATAAAAACAGAAGTCTGAAAGATATTTTGTAACGTTTCCCTTCATCATAATACTTCAACATTAAAATATAGAATAAGCAACCATTACAGTTCTTCATTTAAATATCATCCATCAGGATGTGGTTCACTCCAAAATAAAAGCCCTCTGATACGGTGTATGAAAATAAAGCTCCTGGTTGCATCTTTAAGGCACTTCGAAGCCTGAGAAAATGATCCGAAAAATCTGAATAATATTCACAGAAAGTTGTAACTCAAAAACATCCCTTTAAGCCCTTAACTTATGGTTTGATTCAATCCATTTGTTTTCCTGTGATTGTGCAGGGAGCCTTTGTTCTGAAAGGGTCCGTATTGTTTCTTCCCCGGGTCTTAAAGGGGACATGTGAGAACGTAGAGTTGGGTTTAAGAAAGGCGAACTGACAGGCCAGTGACAAGTTACGTTACTCTTCACGTGAAACGTCACGCCGCTCTGCTTAAGCAGAAGGACGTTGTTCCCAAACGAAGCGTCGTTTTCAAATGTTGTCCCTTCTTCACCTGCGGTCATTATTATTGCAGTTAATTGCCAACGCATGAGCGCGGACCAATCACCTGTCAGACAGGAAGTAAATACTGTGAGCGCGACGACGCGTCTGCGTCTGGCCCTTCGGCTCGTAACAAAAAAAATAAATCTTCTCGTGTCACAAATAAGAAATATAAAATGTCTTCTTTATCTAAATATATCTTCTTCTGCCAAACAAACTCCTGTAGTTGATCATAGTTATCAATGATATTTACAACGTGTTAAAAGCATTGACATACAGTTCATTAACATACAGCTCATTTACATACAGCAGCTGTCCCTTCGTCACGGAGCTGAACCCCCGCTGCTTTATTAGTTTCCCCACACAGAGGGGATTGTGGGTAATGAGTCCTCAGGTGAGATCTGTAGTTCTAGTACTGGACGTATTCGGACTGAAGAGACTGAAAGACAAAAAATAAAGTCAGATATCCTCTCTGTATTTATATAGAAATAAATAAAATATATATCTAATGATGATTCCCCTCCCATTATATTAGCTACCTTAAAAGGTCAATTCCATTGTTTAATTTCATTCTCATATAACGTAATATTAATAATATAAGTCATTTCACCAGGTCTGTACCTTTTAGTGAACACACACACACACACACGCGCGCACACACACATGGTCATGTGACCCTGGAAAACAAAGGCTCGTTGGAGACGTGGCGGCGAGCAGGTGGAAGCAGAACGGGGCGCAACGAACAAACAGCGTGTCGTCCTCAAAGAGTCAAAGAAGCATCTAACCGCTGCGCGGCCATCGATTCGGATCACGACCGGCTCCTCTCAAACACGCCAAATCACACCTGGTCATGTGACGGTCTCCGTAGAACACATGATTCACATCTGGCCATGTGACTGTCGGAAAGGTTAAAAAAGGAGCAGCAGGTAGAAGGCGACAGGCGGATATCAGAAACAAACCGGATGTTTTCATAAAATATGATTCATTATTCAGACTTAACTGAACGATCCAGATGATTATCAATCAATCTTAATAAAGACGTGTCAGCTACATCCAGTGTGTTAATGACGTCACCAGAGACAGAAGCAGCGAGCAGAGAGGGGGCGGGGCTGAGCGGCTGCCGGGTTCAGAGGACTTACAGGTATGGAGCGGCTCAGGTAGCGTCCTGACGGGCCCTTCAGCGCGCTCTGGGGGCCCGGGCCCCTGTAGGGGCCGAAATCCTGGGGGCCCGGCCTGCTGCTCGGCGCGGCAGAGCCCCCGTACAAACCCCTGTTGTTGTTGTTTACCTCGTGCTGTGCGCCGCGGGGGCCGTTACCGTAGCGACACAGAGGGGCCGGGGCCAGAGGAGAGGAGGGGGAGCAGAGAGACAGAGGGGGGGAGGAGGAGGAGGAGGAGTAGGAGGGGAGAGGAAGAGAGGAGTACGAGGGTTTTTTGTCCTCTTCAGCGTCCGCAGCATAAAGATCAGTGAGAGAGCTGGCCAACCGAGAGCTGGGGGGGGAGGGGGGGGAGGACATGTCAACACTCATACACACACACACAACAACCTACTGAGGGGGGGCAGAGAGTTAACCACACGGACACCACTTTAGAACATTCGTTTAAACCAGCTTGAATCTGAATTAAATACACGTGGCCCTTTATACAAGAAGAGCTGGTGATGAAGAGGAGGGGGAGTCAGACAGGAAGTGAGCCTAAACACTGACCTCCTGATGTTGGAGGCCGTTGACGATGAACTTCTTCCGATCCTCTTGGCGGCAGCTGAAGCAGAGGATGCTGGGAATTTGGAGGACTTGAGGGGGGAGGAGGGGCTCTGCCCACCACCCATTGACCATCTAAAAACACAATTACACATCTTATGGTCAACGCATGCATTGATTGAAATGAGAAAACATTGTTTTTAAATCATTTAATTTTTGGTCAGATGTTTAAAACCCCTCTGGGGGCGAATTCCGATTTTGGGCCGTTCGAATTGCAGAAAAAAGGAAACCCGAGGAGTTCAGGAGTTACCTGAGCGGCTGCGAGGCCGAACTGCTGTGAGTCTTCATCTCCTCCACTCTGAAAGGAAACATTTCACTTTGAACACAAAACTCAACAGAACTCTCCATCGTATCTCCACAGCCATCGAGGCCTCGTCCGTCACTCGGAAGTGGGCGTGGCTAAAGATACGTGGTTCTGGTCTCGGTACCTGAGGGCTCCCGTGGTGGCGGGTCGGTGGAGACGCCGGCTCTTTAAGGCTCTCAATTTGTCTCCCTGAGTCAGGACCGGCCCACTGTCCAACGTCTCACTCTGGAGGACAAAACAAACACCCCATAAGATTTTTAAGATTTTACCCCATAAGATTTTTATAGTAGTGTGTGTGTGTGTGTGTGTGTGTGTTTTCTGACCTCGTGCAGAGTGCTGCTGTTGTGAGCAGAGTTTAACGTGAGGTCGTCCATCGTAGTGATGAGGCGAGACACCGTTCTCTCCTCCATCTTGGCCTTCTGGGGACGCTGGCTGTCACCTAGCAACCAGAGCGCTGCCTGCTTCCTGTAAACACAAACACACTGAGTCTGTTTAGATGTGTATAATCACATTAATACTGCAGTTTAATAAGACAAATAGTTTAATCTAATGAACAATATTTGATCAGCTTAATTATTTTATTATTGCAATGTTTGATTACTCAAGCAGCGCACTGGGTTGATTGACAAGGAATCGCCAGGTGAGTTCACAATGACAGGGTTATCTCCTCGACCATGTTCAGACTGCATCGTTACCGCGGCAACCCACGCAGTCCGACCGGAGCCTTAGAGAGAATATCTTTGCTCAACAATCGGCGGACTCACTCCTCCAGGAAGTTCTGCTGCGGTCCGATCACAGAGCCCGGTCTGCAGACGCGGATCCAGGCGATGGCCTCGCCTGCCGTGAAGCGGTAGTGTTTCATCAGGTAACAGCCAATCAGAGAGCCTGTCCTGCCCAGACCAGCTGACAGAGGGAAATAGAGACGTGAAAGTACATTAACTGCTTTTGTTCTACTTGTATAGTGGTACATGTATTTGACAGTTGGTTTTGATTTGTTATTTGACAAGAAACTGTAACGGGTGAATTTAATATCACGTGTTCAATGTAATGAGATTAATATAAATCATCTGAGCTCTGATGAACCCAAGATGGGATTAAAAGGACATCAATTATGCTACAGGCAGGAATTTATATTACATAAACCGGCATTACACTACAGGACACTTTACCTAATGACTAGACCTAAGGAGAGGAAGTAATACTGCAGAAAAGGAAGTTATAGCAAGGGAAAGGTCGGGAAGATATACTAAAAGAACAGAAGGTTTTACTACAGAACAGGATGGAAGAGGTTATGCTGAAGGACAGGAACAGTCAAGCACAGGAAGTTATAGTTGAGGATAAGAATCACACTACAGGACGAGGCAGGAAGTGGTAGTTTAAGGAGAGGAGGTCCCCACCCTTGCAGTGGACAGCCACAGCGCCGTCTGTGCTCTCGCAGATGTGCAGGAAGCGGCGCGTGATGATGTCACTGGGCGTGCTGCCGTCCAAGAAGAAGAGGTCGTAGTGGTCGAAGCCGGCGTCGGTGAAGCGCTTGGAGTCGTAGATCTTCTTGTTCAGGCGGACGACTGTGGTCACGTTGTGTTTCCTGAAGTACGGGAAATACGCCTCTGGCGCGTGGAGAGGGTAACCTGCAGTGGGAGTGGGGGGGGGGGGGCGGAGCATCCACACGTTTTACCCAGTGCGGCCTGAACACGCCCCTTTTCTAAGATTATGATAATAATAATAATAATAATGCCGTCCTGTTGACAGCTTGAGGTTGTCTCTCGGTAAACCCACCGTTCTCTATCTTAGTTTTAGGGTGAGGTCCGCTGAAGGCCAGAAACTTCCCCGGTACGATCCAGTTCAGATCTCCGTTCTCCACCCGCTAAGAACACAGAAGACACCGGTTCAAGTCCCCCCCAAAAAAAAAAACACAGAGCGAGGACGTCTGCGGCTCGTCGTCAAACATTACAGGCTCAGTCAGGTGGGACTGAAGGTGTTAGAACAAGAGGAAGGGTAAGAGTGGAGTTGGAGGTAGTTTTAGGAGTAGCAGGGGCAGTAAAGGAGGTACCCAGTGAAGTACTGCGATGGTCTTACCTCGTAGTGCTCGTACTCGTCCACGTCAAACGTCTCGAAGTCGAAGAAGCCGTGCTGCAGAGCCTGAAACACAAACACAACGCACCGTGTGACGCTCAGCTCAGTGTTGATGAGGTCATCTTCCATCCAGCCAATCACAGCTCACCTTCCTAATGCCCTGCAGACAGTCGAGCACCGTGAGGTTGAAGGTGCAAGTCCCAAAGGAAGCGTCCCTGAAGAGAGAGACAGCAGATTAGTGGTGACACATAATACACACTGATAGACACTCACACATTAATCCTAAACTATTTCATGATTACTGATCATTATTAATCATTTTCTACATGTCTGTAGATAACACAACGCACACACACACACACACACTTCATGAGTCAGGATTCTGATGCTCGGACATCTTCATTATCACTTCAGCATCTCACTTCAGTACGACATGTCTCTGTGAGGTGTGATGTTCAGATTTATCATCAGCGACTCACATGAGAGCAACATGTTCACTTGAAATATCTTTGCTCTAAAGTCACTAAATAATAACCCCTTCATTCTCCGTGGATGGACTAACCATTTATTTAACATCATGTGTTCACTTTGTCACTGAGGAGCTGGAGGCTCATTTCCTGCCGAAACATTAACGAGCTTTCTGGTTACTGTCGTCCCGATGCATCCCTTTAATAACAAAATATCAAGAAATCAGACTGACTTTTAATAAATAGACCAGCAGCTTCATGTAGGAAATACAATGTAGTTTTACTTTGTTGATTTAAAAAGGTGAGCTTAAAATGTGAACGGTGATTCCAAAGCGGTCAGTGAACGTCTCACTGGTGCCTGTCACTCGGTGGGCGTGGCCTCCTCATGTTTAATCCATTCAACAACAAGTCTGCTGTTATACAACCAGAGCAGAGACACCAAGCCCTTTATCCTCCCCTGTCACTGACGGACCGAAACACACCCAAGCTTCAAAACAACCTTATTCGTCCCCGTTTTACCTCCTCCTAGTTTGAACGTTTGACAGACATCCCGCTGAAACTGAAGCCCCGCCCCCCCCAAAACCTCCCGCGACTGGAAACAATGAGCTGCAGGCAGGCAGCATTAGTACCGCAGTAGTACTACAGCAGTACTTCAGTAGTGCTGCTGCAGTGGAGAACTCACCTGAAGGGCAGGTAGGAGGCGTTGGAACCAGACGTCAGAGCTCTGTAAGCTTCTTCTGGGGTTTTCTTCAGGTAGATCACCTGAGAGACACACACAAAGGCAAACCGTGTCTGAGCTGGATTTGTCATCTTTTCAAGGAGATCAGAATTAAAAGTAAAGAAAAAAACAGGTGCGACTTGTTTACGTCGTAAAGACCGAGAGAGGAAAGACTGGAGCTCGGTGAGCTCAACGTCTCACTCCGTTTGTTGCGACAACCCTTCACCCAATAGGAAACAAGACGACAAATATGTACGCTGATGCAACAAAGTTATTATTGAACGTTTTGTGGAACTACAGTTATGTAAACACTAAGCTGCCATGGTCTGCGTGAGCTTGCCGGAGTTAGCTGTGAGCTACATCTCGAGTAGTTCCGATCCATGTGACGCACCTGATCAATGAAAAGAGGATGACCTCATCTCACACACACACACACGCACACACACACACGCAGGTTTGGTTGACGGGTTTAGCGTCAGCTCTGAATAAATGACACGTTAATCCTTTTAAGATGAAACGGCTCGAGTCTTGGGGTCAGGTCAAACACGGCCTGAGGATTAAAGCTCTCCCTCCTGTTCACACTGGGAGCTAATGAAGCATCGCAGCTACACATTCTTCTATTGACTCGTCTGAAGGAGTGGACCCCAAAGCCCCCCCCCCCCCCTCTTTGTTTTTAACCTCAACAAAACACAGGAAGTGACACGTGACCCTGAGTCAGCTGTGCTCCTGTAAATACTACGGAGCATGTGATGTCATCCTCACTGTCCGGTTAAAGTCAACGATCAACCACATGATGAGTCCCTTCGGTCAGTTAATGAGAGTCTTGCTGTGAGACACGGAACCCGAAGGACACGTCACGCGCTGTCCGTCAATACCAACTATTAAATATATGCTCCTGGCTCCACAGACTGATCTGGGATCAGCTCCTGGCTCCACAGACTGATCTGGGATCAGCTCCTGGCTCCACACACGCTGACCAATTGGAGATTAGGGTGCCGATGACTCACCGCGTATCCGCCAATAAGCACGGCGGCGTTGGATCTTTTCCTCTGGTCGAAGCTGGTGTAGTGAACGATCCTCTTCCTGGTCAGAGTGAACGACTGCACACAGGAAGGAAGGAGAGAGGTCACATGAGCACAGGAACCAGTCAACCGGGCCAACAACAGATCCATAATGTTGATCGGTGACTTGATAAGGTGTTTTTATCTGGTTGATACCTAAATGCTAGTAATGAACTAGCAGCTGTTAACATGTCATTAGTCCCACCAGGTGACATCGTAGGTCTGCAGCTCTTGTGTTTCTTTGCTTGTTTTATATATAAAGTTAGTCACTGTGAATAAACTTTATTGTTACAATTAAAAACACAACCCAGTAGTTCATGAGATTATCCCACACATCTCTAAATGATGACCTCTGACCCCTGACTGACTGTTAGCTAAAGGGTTAGCTTGTTATTAGCATCACACTGCAAACCTGTTTACTGACTTTAATGTCCCATCATGCTTTGAGCCCACATGGACAGGTAGAGACTAATCACAGGGTGTGAGTATTCACCATCGTCATGACGAATGACAACAGTCCCCGAGAGGAATGTCATCACCATGGCAACAAATATAAAACAAACACAGAGGCCACATGTATTATCTGAGTGACAGAGTGAATAAGATGTGGTGTGACAGAATGAACCATATGAGATGTGACTGTGTGAATAAGATGTGAGGTGACAGCGTGAATGTGATGTGAGATGACAGCGTGAATGTGATGTGAGATGACAGCGTGAATGAGATGTGAGGTGACAGAGTGAATGAGATGTGAGATGACAGCGTGAATGAGATGTGAGGTGACAGAGTGAATGAGATGTGAGGTGACAGAGTGAATGAGATGTGAGGTGACAGAGTGAATGAGATGTGAGGTGACAGAGTGAATGAGATGTGAGGTGACAGTGTGAATGAGATGTGAGGTGACAGTGTGAATGAGATGTGAGGTGACAGTGAATAAGATGTGAGGTGACAGCGTGAATGAGATGTGAGGTGACAGAGTGAATGAGATGTGAGGTGACAGAGTGAATGAGATGTGAGATGACAGTGTGAATGAGATGTGAGGTGACAGTGTGAATGAGATGTGAGGTGACAGTGTGAATGAGATGTGAGGTGACAGTGTGAATGAGATGTGAGGTGACAGTGAATAAGATGTGAGGTGACAGCGTGAATGAGATGTGAGGTGACAGAGTGAATGAGATGTGAGGTGACAGAGTGAATGAGATGTGAGATGACAGTGTGAATGAGATGTGAGGTGACAGTGTGAATGAGATGTGAGGTGACAGTGTGAATGAGATGTGAGGTGACAGAGTGAATGTGAGGTGACAGAGTGAATGAGATGTGAGGTGACAGTGTGAATGAGATGTGAGGTGACAGAGTGAATGAGATGTGAGGTGACAGAGTGAATGAGATGTGACAGAGTGAATCAGCAAACTCACCTTGAGCTTCTTGTTGAGTTTGCAGCAGTATCGGTACAACATGGCCAGATTCAGGGGACCAAAGTCGGCATAAAAACTGAAACACGGAGTTATAAACTAAAAAGTCAAATAAACAGTTGCTATGCTTCACTTTTGCTGTGATGTGTTTTTTCTGAGAGCTTTGGTTTATTTAATAATCTCATGTTGCTAAAAATGGTTGTGACAATGAGGAGCGCTTATAATCATTAACAGCTTTTACATGAATTCTGTAGTTCATTCATAACGTGTCAGCTGGTCTGTGTCTTCTGCTGTACATCTATACAAAAGATACACACATATTCCTCTGTTCCACATATTGATTTTTGATCATGTCACACATTCAGAGAGCTGAACTTACTTTTCGTAGATGAACTCGTCGTCGGTGCAGAAGTAGTGAGTGTTGGCCGTACTTTTCGGTTTACTGCGTAACGTGGCGAAGTAGAGACGCTCTGTTAGAGACACAAAGACAAACAGGTTGAAACTGATCTCAGATCAAATGACAATTTGTAGATTAAAAACACAGTATTGTGTTCCCATTAATTTGATGAATGAACCAGGAAGACAAAAATCAATGATTCTAACATATATAGTTTATACAGAGAATTTCACTGTACACTAATTGAGATGATTTTCAAAGGTTGACATAATGAAAAATATATTAACGTCTTAGTCCAAGTAATAATTCCTCAAATATATAAATCTGGGTAACTGAACATTAACATCAATGAGCTCTCAGTTTGGACACAGCTAGACGGAGACCTTTTATTAAAGAGATGAGTGATTTATTAATAATGTTAATTTATATATATTTGGAGTCTTGTGTGCAAATAACCCCATTAGGTTCCCATGATGGATCTTGTTACCAATTATTTTGAATTTTCTGTAACTGACTCGACTGCTGAAATGATTTGTTTTATCAAAGTTTGAACATATACATATTGTATTTCAAATGTTCACCTTTAATACATTAGTATTACTTACATTTGATTAAATCTTTGTTACCATTTCTATCTAAACTATTTTAACAGTAAAATCTATTACTGTATTAAGCATTGAATAAACTGTGTTAAACTTGCTATGACAAAGAAACCTGATCAACATTTTGTCTTTAATAAAGTCTTTAACTTTATATTTATACCACTAATAAACTCAAACATTACTCTACATGTACTTTTAATAACCCTTTAGTAAACTTGAACGTCATAATTTGGCTTATTAAACTTTGTTTATTTAGTTTAAATAGAATAGTATCGTTACTTTTAATACATTTACACATTGTAAATACGCCTCAATGGGCTATATTTTAAGTATTTGTACCATTAATAAACGCTTTCTACTCGCAATACTATTTGTGTATGCCTTTACTTGTCCCTCGTGTCATTATTTCTACTTTTTAAATAAACTGTGAAGTTATACTTTCCTTAAATACACTGTATATCTGTCGCTCGATAGACTCTTCCGAAGTATTTGTACCTTTAATAAACCGAGCGGCTCCCACCGGCTCGGACTCGTCAGTCATCCCGAACAGGACAGACAGGATCGGGGAGTGTCTCACTCCGTCCACCGTCATGGGGCCGTCTAATTCCTGGCCCTAGCTAGCTTCACAAACTTTTCCCGAGTGCTTTCAGCTCCGTTAGCCGTTAGCAGGCTAGCATTGGAGCGCAGGAAGGAGAATAAAAAACTGTTTAAAAGTTTAAAAAAAAACAAAAAAAAACTTTAGCGTCGGTTTCCCATCAGCCCCTGCGGCTTTCCTTTGCTCACATGGGGTATCTGTTCTACCGTTTCCCTTGTTTGTTTTTTCCGTTTTTTCCCCGGTAAATACTCCCGGGTTAGCATGTTAGCATGTTAGCGGAGACACCGACTCGCAACGCTCCTAGAGTCTGAAGCTCTGATTTACCAAATCCCTCCTTAAGACACGTTCCCATAGCAACGGCAGCCGCTCCCACAGCAACTGCAGCCAATCAGCAATGGGAACAGACGGTGCTGCCTTCAGGCCCGCTGGGAGACTTTTCAGGTCCCGACCACAACAAAACCAGTATTTATATTGAAATATAAAACTAATCTTTGAGACCGTTAGGGAGCTCCCGACAATAAGAATAAAGAAAACCAATACTGTACCTTTAAAGTTTGTATGTTGTGTATATGTTTTATAGGGTATTAGTAAATAATATTAACAAATTATTTAGTAAACTTCTGTCTGGTGTACTTTGTGCCTAAATTATGACCTGGTGTGGTCAGAAAGGAAATAATATGAATGTATATCATATGCTTATGACTATTTTCCAATTTATACGGTTAAATTTCACTGATGGATGTGGAATGTGTTTCCAGGATGGAGTGTGAATTGAAACAAAACCCACATTTTGCACATTAAAGAGAGGTAATAACATTTTATTTTATAACCCCAGAATATATGTAAATGATCATGTGAATGAGTGTTTTTACATCGAATGCCTGCATTTTCTCTTTCTGTTAAACGGTTTGATAATTCTTCACATCCTCAGGATGAGCGATACAAATGGAAGAACCCGACTGCAGCGACACACTCCTTCACCTCTCACTTGTGATCTCACAGGTGAAGAAGGTGAAAGAGTCCTCAGTCGTGTTGCTCTAAACATCCAGACCCTTTTCAGTAGTCAAATCGAATGTGAAGCATTTGATCAAAATCCCTTTTTAATGCTCAAACGCTCCGCTTCACTTTTAATAACGACTTTAACAAGAAACATTTTTACTTTGTCCTGTCTGAGGTGAACAAACCACACAAACATGAGTGAGACACCCTCACCCGATTGGCTGGTCTTAAGACTTCAGACTGCATGTTTAAAGCTCTCTGACCAGCCCTCTCACCTGCGATCAGAGAGATCCACACACGGTTTGGTCCTGGTCCTGGTCCAGGTCCTGGTCCTAGTTGGACGATCCGGGCGCCATCCTGTTGCATCCTCCAGGCCGCGGCGTCCGCCATGCTGGAGGGCGGCGAGCAGACTGCGAGGCCACGGCAGGGCTGAGCTGGTGTCAGGTGACCCGGATCAGGTTCCTCCTGGTTCCAGAGGGGACAGAGGTGTGAGTTTACAGCCCGCTCGGGTTTCAACACACTGGACTTCCTCCTGTACATCAGCTCACCTCCTGCAGGTTAGAGGCTAGAGGGACGGACAAGACACCCCCCCCCCCCCCCCCCCTTGATGACATCACGGAAACAAGACAGGAACCACAGAAAGTCCAGGTCCACCGGGGACAGTCCAAAATAGATCAGTTGTCTTCATGCTGTAGAGCGAGACGAGCCTATACCCAGAATGCAATACTTTGACACCGTAGGAGGGCACGAACCCTGTTCACCCCCACCCCCCACTTTACTTTTTCACATGCTGCAGTTTGCTTACTGCTGCATGCAGTAAATTTTTTCACAGCTTTGCTTTTTGACCTTTGACCCTCATCATTGTGGTCTTTGCGGTCTCTGCGGCTCAGTTGACGTATTTGCGTTCCATCCACATTATTTTAGTTCCACAAAAATGTCCCATTTCTCACTAGTCTTGTGCACTCTTCTGCTCCCGTTGCATCCGTAAGTACGCAACACAAGACTGAAGCAGCTACACAACATGAATAGAACAACAAAAAGAACAGATTTAAAAAACAGAAACAGTTATTTATTTATTTATTACAGTTTTAATGAAACACCCTGAGAGACAGAAACTGAAGGTCGGGGGGCGAGCAGCTGGCGATGTGGGTTTGTATGTGTGTGTGTCTACAGGTGTTTGTTGACCGCTCCTGATCCTTCGCATTCGATGATGTAGGTTTCGTTGCTGCCCTGTTCGTCCTCACACTTGGTTATTGTGAACTTTGCCTGTGAACAAAAAAGAACATTAATAACTACGTATTGAGAGAGTGCTTGTATACACGTGTGTGTGTGTGTGTGTATTAGTTGATCTGCATGTGACCCCCGAGGGCCCTTTGAGTGTCTCAGACCTGAGTCAGCTGCTCTGCGACGTGAATGGCTGTCTGTGTGTGCAGCGTCACGGCGCCGGTTCGAATCCGAGACGTTCCCTTCGCCAACGCCATGAAGATGATGAGCTGAGGACGAGGACGCAGGTGACGGGTCAGAGCACTTTGCATGAACTGTACATTAAAAGGATCATACAGGGGGGGGGCCCTCACCTGATCTTGTAGGAACTCGTCCACGCAGTTGTTGTGTCTGAGGTTTCTCAGCAGCATCTCGGCAGCTTCGATACCAATTTTATCAGCATACACACCTGAAACACGCAAAAACACACACACACACACACACAGTCAGAATCCAGGAGGCCAGGGGCTGCAGACCGGACTTAATGTCGAGCGTTGGGGGGGGGGGGGGGGGGGGGGCGTCCTCACCTTTCTTCCCCAGAGCTGAACCTGCAAACACGCAGCCCGTTGACGACTCGGCGATGATTCTGCAACACAAGGCGGGAGAAGAAGAGAATCAGCGCGGGATGACGCATTCACTGCACGTGGGAAAAACTAGATTAACGATAAGAGTTTAAACATCCAGCGCCAACTCACCCAGGCTCCCCCCCCCAATACTCTTCTCCGAGCACACAGAAAATCAACATAAGCGCTGACGACCAATCAGGACGGTTTAAGCCACTGAATGAAACTTTTGTTTTAAAAGGACCAGGATTGATGAGTCAGGCTTACAAACAGCAGTAGTCAAGACACGCTTTGGGATTTTACCATCTTTTTTTTTTTTACCAACCGGGGAAAATAAATGACCAAATTAGGACTGAGGAGGAGGGACTGGTCAATCACAAGGTTTACGCTGCTTCATAGTCTATTGACTAAATGCACAATAATGTACTAAACAATATTCATGATGTATTGAAGAGGAAACTAGGTAACATAAAAACCAGATGAGGCGCCCCTGGTGGTCATTTCAGATACTGCAGCTTCCAGTTCCCTCTGCATCGCCAGTGTTTTAGTACACACGTCCTGGTTGGCTAACTATGTTCATGCAAATCCCGTTTTCTGTGCTTTAAATGGGCGGTGATGTCAGCAGGTGGGCGGGGCTTACATGATGCCATTGCCGCTACCGTAGGCATTTTCCTTCTCTTGCAGCGCCGGGATGTTGATGTACAGCTCTTTGATTTCCTTCCTGATGGTTCGAACAGCAGCAGCAGACATGTCTTTAGCCAACTGAACACAAAATAATCACAATCAATAAAGCAGGCCGTGGTTGTTTGTAAACCACGTCACGTGTGTTCTGGTGCGGCGCAACAGTGGCAACTTTATTTTGAAGGGTGGGACGTTACTTTGTAGGGCAGGACTCCAGCTACAAACGCCCGGCCGTAGATCTTGGTGATGTTTCCTCTCTCCGTCAGGATGACGGGCAGCAGCTCTTTGACCGGGTTTACCGTCACCATCAGCTCGCCGCCACCTTTAGGGTAGTATCCCCTGACAGACACACACACACACACACACACACACACCATCAGACACACACAAAAACACAGATCTCCAATGATCAGACGGGAAACAGTAAACTGACCTCATTCTGATATCACAGTCAAAATGGACTCCAAACCTCTCCACCATTGGTTTAAACACCTGAAGAAGAAAAACAGTTAAGGCACCCAAAGTTTGATGAGCCTGGACCACACAACCAGTGTAGTAAAGGTGAGAATAGTAAAGGTGAATAGTACGCCGGCTGCCCCCCCGAGGAGCAGACCTTGACTGTGTAGTCGATCTGGGGAGCCATCTCTGCGTTGGTTCCTCCCTTCAGGCAGAGCTGTGAGGAGGCGTCAGAGAACAGAGCACAAGGCAAAGCTGCCTGCAGCAGCAGACACACACTCCTGACACAAACACAGATTACAGATCGATTACACGCTTTGAAAGAAAACTAGATTTTGTGATTTGGGACGAAGGATGGATTGACAAACAAGTAACAGCAGAGAGAGAGAGAAACATACTTAGATATAGACAGTCGTTCCTTGCAGTTAAATATTTTCTTAAGACCAGTTTGAGCAAGATGTCCATTTCTGCGTTTGTTACACTGGTTTCAGGCACTAGAGCCCGGTTCCGGTCACACACTCACCCCGCCGTCTGCGTGTCGGCCGTGTGGCTCCCAGACTGCATCTTCCCTGGAGTCAGGCTGATGTCGGTGGAGCCGATGGCGGCTCCCTCCAGACTGCCAGAGCACAGATCTGAGACCATCTGCAGGCCGCTCAGGTGCTGCGGTCTGAAGGAACACACACACACGAACACACACACACACACACACACACAGTTAACAGTGATGGTCTCATTCAGCCGGAGAAACGCTCACCAGACTCCACGGTCATTTTCCTTTGTTTAAAAACAAGCAGTGAACTGTGACTTGATGTCTTTCACTGGGCGGCTCAGTTAGAGAAAGCCATGAAAAGAAAACTTAAGATCTCAGTTCACAAGTCGCGTGAAGTTGACATGTTTTATATTTACTTAAGTACTTTAAAAGGCAAATGCACATATCGGACAAATATGAGTGATGGGACAGAGATTTCGGGCGCAAATGAAGAAAAAAAAAAAACTTAAATTGAATTGATTCACAGGATGAGACGATAACAGTTTCATGGAAGAAGGAGGTTTTGGTAAAAGCCGCTGTGTTAAAAGTGGACTTTTAAAGCGCCGCAGGTTTCCATCACTGAATGGAAGCTGCTTGGCGGCTTCATTTTCTCCGCTGAAGCTGCTCGGTATTGAAGCTAAAGTTTCCAAAAGCATTGTATGACAAAGAGGTGGACTTTTCCCCACCAGGGGAAGCAGAACCGAGAGGTTCACTCGGGTCGTACAAATAAGAACAACGGACACGTTAATACCGCGGGCCTTTGTTTTAATTGTTGTGTGCTAACTTAATTAGCCGACGACTCAACTTCTATGAATAGGCTAACGTTAGCATGCTAACCCGTTAGCTGCTAACTCACCTGAGCCCCGGTGTGCTTCTGCCGGCTCGGATTTTGGTGATTTTGATGGAGGAGCCGGTGATGCAGCTGAGCGCCGCGGAGACCCTCAGGATCTGTCCGCCCTGCGGGGGAGGAAACACGGGTTCAGACACCGGCTGCTAACCACCGCGGCTAGCCGCAGGTTAGCATCTTTGCAGCGCGGAACATCTGCCCGGTGGTTAACGGGTGAGTACTCACTCCCTCCATCACGCTGCCGTCGATCTCCACAACTGCAGAGTCCATCTTCCTACGAGCAGCAAGAAGAATTAACTTTACAACACGAACGATGGTTCTAAATGATCGGCAGCCTGTTTGCAATTCTTCTCCTTCTGTTTGTGATTCTTCTTCTTCTTGAAGTTCTCTCCGTCAAGTTGGACGGTGGAGTGAGCCGGAAGCACTACATAGACTTCCGATGGTTAATCAATTAATGTCGCATGCACAACAATTAGATTGAAGAAGAAGAATACCTCCCCTACGACAATGCTTGATTACTAAATATACGTAATTACAGTATTGGATTATTTTACAATAACTAGAACATTGCCTTTTTGGGGTTTTCTTTCAAGGGAATAGTATGTCCTTTATTTTGAAAAGCAGTTACGGTATTAACCTTGTTTAACTTGATGCCTCAATTAGTTCTGTGTGAACAACAGCAGAGTCACTGTGGCGTCGATAGGAAAGATACAAACGTAAAACAAAGTAATTCATTCACTAAAATGCATCTCTCGTTTGTAATTTCTATATGGTCGAATGAAGAAATACGTAAAAAGGTGGACTTCGTATTTGATAACCTTTGCACAAACTGCAACTTTTTAATTAATATGTGCCAATATACATAGTTTTATTTTATTAATGATTATTTCTACCGTACTTTTGTTCGGTGTTTTTTGCATTAGATCACAATAATTTCACCTGTAATGTAATGATACTCTTACTATGAATGCATCAGTAACCCAAATAATGTTTTCTGTGGAGAAACTTACTTGATAAAGTGGATTTTGATATTGAAGAAAACCTCTCTGAACCGCAATTAAAGTCGGAGTTTAGAGGTTGTATGACATGCAATCAAACAATTAAGTGTACTTCTAAAAATCACTCTTTGACGGCAGATTATAAAACTAAATGTGTTTTTAAAAAACTGTATCTGCAAGATCTAAACTGCCTGTAGTCTCCCTGCTGGCCGCTGGGTGGCAGCATGAAGAAGCTGCTTCTTTCATGAAGCTGCAGCTAAAGATGAACAAGACATCGGGCGGTGATTGGCTGCTGGGAGGGGCGTGCAGTTGTGACGTTAGGGGATCCAGTAAAGATGGCGGCGGTGACTAGAGGCTCCTTCACTGTCTTTAGACAGCTGGTGAGAAAAATGATACACTTCATAAATGTTTTCTGTTTGTTGGTTTTGTCGTCAGTTTGTTTTCTGCTCCTTGCGCGGAGTGAGTGATGTAATCACTCCGTCACCATGTCAGCCGATTAGCTTAGCCTGTTAGCTGCTGTAACAACTTATACTTTCATGCTAATTGTGATGCTAATAAGGATCACTGAATGAATAAATCAAAAGAGACACATCCGATGCTCTGCGTCGCCCGCAAACTGCGCACATGCTACTTTTATTGTTAGCAGTTGCACTCTACGTTAACTTTAGTTAGCCTCAATTAGCATCCTGTAGGTGAACCATCTGCAGGGTCACGAGAGATGGAGTCCGGATGCTAACGGCTAACAGAAAGCCATCATTTTATTTTTTAAATAAATCTTGTTAGTAGTTTTAACGATTTATAATCTGCTTATAGCTATTGTTAGGAAGTTAAACAGCTCATAGTTAATCTCTAATAGCTATTTTGTATTAATGAAACATTTTTCAAACATCTGTAGCATTTGTATTGTTAGCTTTTAGCTGTTGAAGTCTAATATAATAAAAGTCTGATTCAATGTGTTCATCAAAGTTAAACATTGAAATACGATCAAATGTGATGTCATCACTGACAAAAAAATATCTGAAATTTTAAACTCCTGTTTCCTCTCAATTGCTGCATCTGTAGACTATTGATCAGCACGTGTACAGATCATACACCTGTTGAGTCCTCACAGAGACATGAGTAGAGTATCTCTGTGAGGACCCTGCCTGTCTGTCTCTCTGTGAGGACCCTGCCTGTCTGTCTCTCTGTGAGGACCCTGCCTGTCTGTCTCTCATTGAGAACTTTAGTTGACTCTCTGTCACGACTCTACCTGTCAGGGGATGTTTATACTTGCCTGTCTCTCTTCCTGTCAGCTGACTCATCATTACCGTCGGCGATGTTTCCGGCCGCTGAGCTTCAGGCCCGACCGAACGCTTCAGCCTCCGAGCTTCAGATATGAAACGGACCTCAAGATTTTCAGCGGCAGGACGCTGCACTCCTCCGCCGGTAGGTCCAGACCTGCAGGACTCCGGGTATGAATGTGTGACAATGATTCAGCCCTGAGGTCACAGCTCTTTAACACAGTGACGAATGAATGACTCGCTCATCACTTAAAGTGGTTTGACCTTTTTAGGGGGGGGGACCAAAAGCCCAGAGACCCCAATATTTAGCTTAATAATAATCAAGAGGTTTAGACACACAGTGAGTCTCCGTCTGGTTCTCGGACGCTCGATAATGAATCACTCATTGTTCATATCTGGTCGATCCAGTTTTAGGAATTGAGAAAGCCGTTGGGTGTGTGATATACCTGATGGAAGTTACCCTGGAACCTGATCCAAGTGGGCCGGCTCTTGGTTTTTGGCAATGGAGTTTTTCCTGGTTCAGTTCAGGGAATCCAGCTGAATATGTTTCCTTATGAATACATATTAGTACTGTAGATACATTCGAGTAATTAGGTCTCAGAGTAGAGGATTCCTTTAGTCCGTCTCTCCTTGTCTACAGGAAGGGATGAAGATGTGGTCGTGATGTCCTCGTTGATGATGTGTTTTCTTCCGCAGTGAGTCGACGACCAATCGTCTCATTCAAACTGTCCGACATCGGAGAGGGAATCATGGAGGTGACTGTGAAAGAGTGGTGAGTCCTGAGACCGCGTAAAGACCGAGAATACGTAGACCACATGAACCAAGACCACTTTGTCCCTAACATAAACACATCTGTCTCTCAGGTATGTGAAGGAGGGGGACAAGGTGTCTCAGTTTGACAGTATCTGTGAAGTTCAGAGCGACAAGGCGTCCGTCACCATCACCAGCCGCTACGATGGAGTCATCAAGAAACTCTACTACGAAGTGGACGGCACCGCTCTGGTGGGAAAACCCCTTGTGGACATCGAGACTGAGTCCAGCTCGGGTAAGACGCGATGCCTGGTGTTAGTCTGGTACCAGGTCTTCAGTGTGTCTTGACATTGTGGTTCACACCAAAACCTTGCTGTTGATCAGAGGTCATCCAGGAGGAGGACGTGGTGGAGACGCCCGCCATGGCTCGAGAGGAACACACCCACCAGGAGATCAAGGGTCTCAAGACTCAGGCCACGCCCGCCGTCAGGCGTCTCGCCATAGAGAACAATGTGAGTGTCTGTCCCCAGTTTGTCCCCAGTGGTCCGGTCTCTCCCCATGTTTCCACTGTGTCTAGTGCGTCTCCAGACAGTTCTTATGGTCCCCAGTCTGTTTCCAGACTCCCAGGGTTCCCAGTGTAACCTATTACTAGTTTAACTGGTTTGACTGGTCTGACTCTCAGATTAAGCTCAGTGAGGTGGTGGGGACGGGAAGAGACGGACGTATCCTGAAGGAGGACATCCTGAGCTTCCTGGCGAAGCAGACCGGCGCCATCATCCCTCCGACCCTGTTCCAGGAGATCCAGCCTCCGGCTCCACCTGCTGCTGCCAGGCCCGTGAGCACTCCGGCAGCCATCAAAGCTCCACCCATTACGCCCAAACCTGTCTTCACCGGGAAGGACGTCACCGAGCCCCTCAAAGGTCAGAGTATGTTCCCACGAATCATGTCATTCCGTCCTCCTGTCTCCAAGGAGTCTCCGGTCTCTCAGGGACCCGGTGATGGTCTCTGTGGTCTCCGCACACAACTGATCGGGTCTCTCAGGTCTAACCGTGCTTCTGCCCTCCAGGTTTCCACAGAGCGATGGTGAAGACCATGACGGCGGCGCTGAAGATCCCCCACTTTGGTTACTGCGACGAGTTGGACCTGAGCCGCCTGGTGTCTCTGAGAGCCGAGCTCCGACCCATCGCTGAAGGTCGCGGGGTCAAACTGAGCTACATGCCCTTCTTTATCAAGGTACACCTCGCACCTCGATGCTGATTGGTTAACGGCTGAGCGCTGATGTTAACGCTGCGCTCTTATTGGTTCAGGCGGCCTCCCTCGGACTCCTCCACTTTCCCATCCTGAACTCCTCATTGGACGAGGGCTGCCAGAACATCACATACAAGGTCCGTTACATCTTTTAATTGATTCATAGAGATCTGATCCCATTTACGTGGTCGTGTTCACGCGTCGATGTGTGTGATTTGTGTCCTGAAGGCGTCTCATAACATCGGCCTGGCGATGGACACCGCCAACGGTCTGCTGGTTCCCAACGTGAAGAACGTCCAGCTGCTGAGTGTGTTCGACATCGCTCAGGAGCTGAACCGCCTGCAGGCGCTCGGAACCGCCGGGCAGCTGGGAACCAACGAGCTGAGCGGAGGAACCTTCACCCTGTCCAACATCGGATCGGTGAGTTGTGCAGCGACGCACCAGAACCACAAAGACCCACCAGAACCACAAAGACCCACCAGAACCACAAAGACCCACCAGAACCTGACCTGTTTGTTTGTGGGTTTTTAATCAGATCGGAGGGACGTACGCCAAACCGGTCATTCTTCCTCCCGAAGTGGCCATTGGAGCTCTGGGAAAAGTCCAGGTTGGTAACGTTTATCTGTGGTATTGCAACGTATTAGAACATGAATCCAATTTATAAAATGTGTGCCGATGGTGCGTTTTTAATCCCATCAGGTTCTCCCCCGGTTCGACGCCGGCGGTCAGGTGGTCCGAGCTCACATCATGAACGTCAGCTGGTCAGCGGACCATCGCGTCATTGACGGCGCCACCATGTGTCGGTTCTCCAACCTGTGGAAGGAGTACCTGGAGAACCCGGCCAGCATGGTGCTGGACCTCAAATAGAGCGGAGAGGAATATTTCCCATCAGCCCCGGGGAGACCTTCCCTTCTCCTCCCGCCGCCTTGGCTTCGTCTTCCTGTTGCAGGCCTTCCCGTTCACTCGCTGCGGTTTTATTTGTTGCCTTTTGAGCGAGGCAGCGGGAGACGGAGGAGGGGTTAGCCCTGTGTTGTTTCCATGACGACCAATAGCGCACACATACACACACACACACACACTAACACACACACACACACACAGTGGAGGCTATAGGTAGTTAGTCTGTTTCTAATGTTCCAGGAAATCAATTACAAATCATGACCAATTCTAACGGACGTTACTGAAACCAGTTGACGTGCTGGGAGGGAGAACTGGTGTGGAGGGGCCCTGCGGTGTGTCACCGTCACAGGTTGCTCATCATTGACCCAGATTCAAGTGTTGTCACCTAAACATTTGACGTCTTCTGAAGCTGGTCTGAGATCAGTTCAAGTGAAACATTGAAAACAGCAGGATGCTCCTCTTTAAGAACTTGGAAGCTCGCCGTGTTGGTGGCGTAAAGTTCTCAGTAGAACCGGGCTCCTGTTCCTCAAACATCAGAGTCCAATTACCTGAAACTGCTGCTGACGTTCTGTATTTTTAAACCCTATTTATCCACTGTGTGATCTCCTGGTTTAAAGGTGTCTCTGTATGCAAATGAGGTGGGCGGAGCATCACAGGTTGCTGTCCGTCAGGTTGAGGGTCATGTGACTAAACTGTTTTATTTATCAACAGGACCAAATATGATTCTCGTCTCTGAGGTTTTTGATGAACATACGGTCAAACTATTAAATGACGAAATTATTCTGGTGTTGATCGTTTCATTTGATCAGAAATCAGCTTGTCAATCAAATGATTAAAAGGTATAAATCAACATGTAATTCATCTGGTTCTGGTTCAACCTCCCCGCCCCCCCTCCAGAATCAGAACTGGTTTCATATTACGATCTGTGTACCAGATCAGAACCAGTTTGTCACCCTACTGGGTCCTAACCAGTGTCTCTCCCTGATCTATCTGAATGGATCAGAACCAGCTCCGCGGGTCCTTTGTGTCGTGTGTAAACAAGTCCACCTTTAGACCTGGTTGTGGTCCAACATGTCTCTTCATTTGGAGAACTGTTACAGAACCTGTGAATATCTCTGGTGTTGGTTTTTTTCTTCTCGTTTTTTTTCTTCTCTGTTTTGTTGTTTTAGTTTTTAGCGACGAACTAAATGTAAAACTGTAAAAACAAAACAAAAAAGGTGTCGTTTTTTTCTATTTTTAGGAATGTTTGAATCTGGTGAAAAACTTTGAATAAAGTTGAAGTGCACAAAACTTAAATAGTTTGGACTTTTTATATCATTGTTAAAAAGATAAACTGGTTTTTATTGTTACAGCCTTTTTTCATGAATGATGATTTAACTTAACCAGCGAGTGTGGAAGGCAAACAGAACAAAAGTCTGCGCCTCCCCCTCCTGTCTCCCCCCCCCCCCCTCGTCATTCCACGGTATCATTGTGTCAGAGGGGTCATGTGACCCGGAGGCTAAAATTATCCCTCAGATTTGAGGTCAAATTTCAGCTGAGGAGACGCAGGAGCATGGAGGACGGCTGCTGCGCTCCCACAAGGTGAGGACACCACATTACTACCAACAGTACTACTGTAGTACAAGTACCACAACTCTACTCCTGTAGTACACAAGTAGCACTATTGTAGTACACAGATACTACAACTCTACTATAGACTTGCTGCCCAAAGGCTGAATTAATTATTTTGAAATTTAATGCTGAGCTAAAATATTCACCAACAGGACCGTCAGAGGCAGGACGCGGCTGCAGGTCAAAGGTCGTCCCACCTGAACAGGAAGTGGTCGTCATGGTGGGCGCGGTGAGCTCCGTCAAAGCCCTGTGGGAGACGAGGATCAGGAAGGTCCAGGAGGACGAAGACGAGCAGAGGAGGAAGAGGACCAGGGGCGGGGCCACCGGCAGGTCAGACTCCGCCTCCTCGGCTGAGAGGTCATTCTGTTAGCCGTCGCACACCTGGTGGAGATCTGATCCCTTCAGCAGAACCTCCCAGCAGCTCCGAGGGCCTCCGATGGGGTTCAGATGTGTAGTTTTCTGGTCCAGTCCTGAGTCCTGAGTCCTTCTGGTCCGCTCACGTTTCCTCTGATCCATGTTTCCGGTCTCAGACTGGGTGTCGGGGTCTGGGAGGACCGGGCGGTTCTGGCCCGGCTGAGGCAGAAGCTGCAGACAGAAGACGGACGGCTCGTCCTCCGAATCGAGCAGGAGGAGTGGAAGGTAACGTCCCCCCGAGGTGGACTTGATGTCGCGGTTGTATCTCCATGTTCTTTCTCTGTCTCCCCCGTCCTCCAGACGTTGCCGGACTGTCTGGTCCAGCTCAGTCAGGTCCACGAGTGGCAAATTCACCGGACCGGCCTGCAGAAAATCCCTCACTGCATCGCCAGCTTCCAGAACCTTCTAGTTCTCGATCTGTCCCGCAACGGGGTCACGGAGATCCCCAAAGAGATCGGTCAGTACGTCCCCCTCTAAACGCTGTTTGAGGGTCGTCCTGTGGTGCAGTTCTTTGGCTCCGTGAGGTTAGCGGTCATCGTGTCCCGGTTCTGGTCTCAGGGAAGCTGCCTCAGCTCCGAGAGCTCCTGCTCAGCTGCAACAGAATCCAGTCTGTTCCCGAGGAGCTGAGCTGCTGTGAGGGCCTGGAGAGACTGGAGCTGGCCATGAACCGGGACCTGGACCAGCTCCCAGACCAGGTACCGTTCCGCTCCACGAACCCCCGCTTTGATCCAGCTGATCTGAGGTTAGTTCTCTGAACCCGGCAGTTGAGGAACCTGAAGAAGCTGCAGCACCTGGACCTGTCCATGAACGACTTCCCCGCCATGCCGGACTGCGTCCTCGCACTGCCGGCGCTGCAGTGGCTCGACATGGGAGGGAACGGGCTGCGGCGGTTACCTGAAGACATAGACAGGTGGGTGAGAAGAGTGATCGGAGGCCCCGCCCCCCCCACCGCCACCATCACTAGAAGAACACTGGGGTTTGTCCTCAGGATGGAGACGCTGCAGACTCTGTGGCTGCAGAGGAACCGGCTGGAGAAACTCCCGGATAACATCAGCAGGATGAAGAGCCTCGACACGCTGGTCCTCAGCTGCAACCTGCTCACGGACATCCCCCCCCTGATGGAGGACATGTCCAACCTCAGGTCTGGTTGTCCTCGGGTCAGATTGTGTGTTTTCTGGTTCGTCCGTTTGTCCTCGTCTAAGTCAGTCCGTCTGTCCCTTCATCAGTCTGTCTGTCTCTCTTCCCCGGGGCGGGTCTGTCTTCATGTCAGTCCGTCTGTCCCTTCATCAGTCTGTCTGTCTCTCTTCCCCGGGGCGGGTCTGTCTTCATGTCAGTCCGTCTGTCCCTTCATCAGTCTGTCTGTCTCTCTTCTCCGGGGCGGGTCTGTCTTCATGTCAGTCCGTCTGTCCCTTCATCAGTCTGTCTGTCTCTCTTCTCCGGGGCGGGTCTGTCTTCATGTCAGTCCGTCTGTCCCTTCATCAGTCTGTCTGTCTCTCTTCCCCGGGGCGGGTCTGTCTTCATGTCAGTCCGTCCTGAAACGCGTGCGGTCCCCTCGTGTCTCAGACGAAGCGTCTTTGTGTGTCTGTCGCGGCAGGTTCGTGAACTTCCGGGACAACCCTCTGTCTCTGGACGTGACGCTGGCCTGCAGGAAGACCGGGGACGAGGACGAGGAGGCGGGGGAGGAGGACAGGGAGATGTTTGGACGGGAGTTCATGCAGACGTACATCCGGGAGGCCAGAAAGAGAGCCGCCGCCGTGCTGCGCGTGCACCGCGTCCCCCGTCAGTTGTCCCCCGAATCCAAAGAATCTTTGAACTAGGTTCGCTTTGTTTGTCTCTTATTGTTTGTTTGATAATTAAAAAGACAAGTGTTGAAAGTCAATTGTTTACATTTATTTCTAACTTTCGAGCTTCAATTGTTAAATTGTTTAATTTTGAGTAATTTAGTCATTGTTCCCATAATGCACCTGGATGGCGTCTATCCTTCCTGCCTGGTAACGACATAAATAATACAAACAACATGAAAAAAACATTATATTAATGATAATCATAAAAATAAAAAGAGATCGCACAATGTTGTTGACTAAAACATGTTTATTTAAGTAAACTAAATGTATGTTTGTGTATTTCATCACATGATTCTGTTTCAGAGCTGACACTCATCAAATAAATAAATATTGCTTAATTACAGGTTTTAAAACCATAGAAGATTCAGAAGCAGCTGATTCAAGACGCATTCATATATTCATGCACTCATTTATATTTCTGTATCTGGAGGCTGAGAACACAGAATATTTTGTTCATTGTTTTTTGCAGTACGTCAGATTTCATTCAGAAAGCCACAGACAAAGTGTTTTGTATGAAGTTATATTTTAAAGTAGACAGAATGAACACGACTGAAAACATTTTAATACAAAAATTAAAACTATTTGATCCTTTTAGCTCTAAATAAAAATACGTTTGTAGAATTTCCGGATGAGTCGGATGAGTCGGTCGGGCTCTGGGTCTCTTCAGGACGGCGCCGAGGGGACGGCGGTCAGAACCACGTTCTCCAGAGTCACCTGACTGTTTACGTAACGGGCGAGTTTGCCGTGGAATCCTCTCGTCTGCAGGAAGTGAAGCCTGCCGCCGTCGATCAGACGCTTGCAGAGGCGACCGACCCGCTCGCGTTCCCCCGCCGAGAGGAACCTGCAGAGAAGAAGAAGAAGAAGAAGAAGAAGCGTCTCAGCACCACCACGGACCCACGGAATCCCGGGAGAGACACGTGAAAATCAGCGCGGACATTCACCCGCCCACGCCGTCCGCCTCCTCTGCCGGTGCGTGCTCCTCTTCTTCTTCGTCCCGGTCGGGCCCCCCGCCCTGGGGGGCGCGGCCCTGGTTGGCGGCGCCGAGCCCGCAGGTGGCCCAGCTGGACATCCGACAGAAAGCAGAGAACTCCGCCGCTCCGAGTCCCCGCTGCAGGAAGAACTGCTGCCCGACGTAATGGCGCCACTCGCAGCGATGGTGGCAGCACAGCGCCACCGCCAGGCCCAGAACCGGAGCGAGGCCCGGGTCCGGACCGGGACCGGACTCTGGCGGTGCGGCGTCCGCTGGGTCTGGTTCGGAGGTTTTGAGGCGTTTCCGCGGTGGTTCGGCCTCCCCTCTCCCTCGTGGCGTTTCCAACAGACAGCGCAGAGCCAGATCTGAGATGGCAGACGGACGAGATAACGCTACCGCCTTCGCCTTTTCCCGGGAGCCAATCGGATCGCGGCGCCGCTCTCACCTGTCGCCGCTCCACACAGGTGTTTTCCAACTCCGACCAGCGGAAGCCTCTTCTGTCCGAGCAGCTGCACTTTACCTGGGAGACATCAGTCAGAGGACTCAAACCGGAAACAAGCCAGAAGCATCACCGTCTCCAGGTGTTTAGTCTCTTACTTAAATCCAGATGTTGAATGTCGACCTGCAGCCTCTCAAACTGAACTCCGGTATCCTGATGTTTCCCATCTACCTGAACGGGACCGGAAGAGAACAGGGTCAAACCTGATTTACGACTAAATCACTCGACAGGTGTTGCAGCTGTTTTTGGGGGTGAAGGTGGACGTTGGCGCCCCCTGCTGGTCAGCCAGAGTAACGGCTGCAGAAATGAGGTTTTTCATGCCTTGAAGCGGGTGCTGCTGCGCTCCACCAGCAGCAGCTGCAGGTCATCGCAGGCCTGCAGCTGGTCTCGGGTCTTCAGAGCTTCGTGGATCCAGTGGGACAGTTTTCCCCGACCTGCTCCGAACTCCACGAAGCACCGCCCTCTTCCCAGCAGCCCCAGCGCCTCCAGGTGACCTAAGAGGGAGGACTGGACACGCTTGACTGGTGAGGGAGGGCGAGACACAACAACCAAAAGGCTCCAGCTCCTCCAGGTGCACGTGCATGAACGCAGGTCACATCAGACCGAAACACCTGCCCACCTGTTGAAGGCCAGGATCAGGGTTCGTGGTCATCGATGTAACTTTGGGGGTTGGTGGATCACCGTGGTAACTGATGCTGAACGCCTGACCTGGTGCCATCACAATAAGTTCAGCATCAGTTACCACGGCGATCCACCAGGTGAGAAGTGAACCACCCCCGTGGGACTGAAAGCCAGACTTAATCCAGAAGTTACATCAATAACAACGAATCCTGCTCCCGGTCCAGGACTCTGGATTCTGGGGAGTTCCGCTTTCATTTGCATACCTGCTGCTTCAGGTGTTTGTGGGCGGAGTCTCCGTTCTTTGGGTTGTCGAGTTCCTCCTGCAGGACGGGATGAGACAGAACGCTGTCCTCCACGTCGCACTGCAGTCCTGTGACGGCAGACTTGAGTTTGTCCAGCAGAGCCTGTAACTCGGCCCTGCTCCGCTCAGACAGACTCACCTGAACCACAGACATCAGGAGGATCAGGTCAGGAGGATTATTATGGTTCACATTTTTACTGTGACCCCCTTCGGGTGAAACGTTACCTGTTGGAGCGTCTCTCCGTCCGTTGATCCAGAGTTTATGTTCTCCACGTAATAAACCTGCGGGGCGAGTCACATCAAATTATAATAATGATTTAAATGATATTAACATAATCACATTATTAATAATAACCATAAAACTTTCTTAATCATAATAATAATGTTTAATAGCATGAATCATATTTTAACAATAACTCACAGGCTTTGCTTTCTCCCTGGAGTTACATTTCTTCAGGTGTTTGTCCAGTTTGTCTTCACTCACAGTGCTGGTCAGTCAAACAAACAGAAAAGTCACTAACGGGATCATTTCGGATTAATGAATTGAATAATTAAGAACTTGCTGACTCACTGTTTGGGGTCCAGAGGACATGGAATCCTTCTGCTGCTTCCTTCCTCCTGAAACAGGACACAGGAAGTTGTTAGTAGACGGGGAATGACATGTCACTGGTTATCAGACCTACTGACCAACAGGAAGTACGTGAACTATCGTCAGAGTGGTAGTTTTTGTAATATCATAACAGGTTATTGATTATTGATCTGACACAGCTACTGCTGAATCACTCACTATATATTTATATACAATAATACAACTATAATATAATTATTAATTCATTAGGAAACTTGATTAAACTAATTAGTATTTATAAGTCAGTAAAAATCCTGTTATTCATTCACTGGAATCTGACCTGATATCAGTTAGACAGCGGTTATTTATTTTTCAATGATAACTTACCAATGAAGCAACCAACCACTGTACACATTATATTATATTAATGTTTATGCAAAATACATTTACTTATTTTAAATTTAACAGTCTACAAGAGTGAAGATGTATTATGGTGGGGGTAAAACTCATCATCAAAGCTCCTTTAAGCCATGGTCTCCACCAGCCCAAGATTACATAATGGAAGTTGTTTTACTTTGAAAAACGTGTTTTTGTCGCTTTACTGATGAACTAATAAAGTTTGAACTACAGACTTTCTGATCACTGTTCAATGTTGCTGATCAATTGTTCTGTTGTATCACGTTGTCTGTATCCCTGAATTCACCTGGTGTTGTGAACTCACCATGTTTGCGTGTTCTCCGCAGAACACTTTTCCTAATGCGACGGTCATTTTACAGAAACGTTTCTTTTTCTCCACGAAGAAGCCACATCTGCCGGACAGGGCGGCCGCCATGTTGGAAAACACTGACGCAAATGACGCTGCGTTCATGAGCTCGCTCAGCTGTCGGAAATGGCGTGAATGCACTGCAAAAGCTGTTCAGCCACCTTTTTTTTAACTGAAAATATCAATTTGTGAGTTGCTCAATTTACATAGTGGGGATGTTACAGAATAGTTGCTGACATATTTCTTAACATATTTTAATGCATCGTTATGCATCTTTACTTTTTACCTCAAGTTTAAGACCATTTTCAATGTGGCGTGTATTCATATAGATTTCTCCAAAGTAGCACGTGAACCCCGCCGTTTCTTTTCCTTAGCCCTCCTCCCACTGATCGCTTTCTTCTTTCTGATTGGTCGTTCTGTGTGCCAAACAAAAACATTTCCCGCCTCTTATACCAGCGGGTGTGGCTGGAGTTTGAGTGACGTCATTAGTGGACTGTCCAAACCATGATGGCGTCGGCAGCAGCAACGGAGCGGGGCGGCAGTCCCGGTTCTTCCCGGTCTGCGGCGGCGGAGTACTCGGTGCTCGTGGTGGTGGGGTCGCTGCGTCCCACCGGTCTGCTGGAGCGACTCCTGAAGCAGATAGACTCAGGTGTGTACTGGTGAAGTTAGTCGGTACCGAAGACTGTAATGTTGACGTTAACGCATGGCAGGAAGTCAGCGGGGCTCTTCACAATAAAGAACCCCGTCTAACCTTGTTAATCTCTATACAAGGTGTCTCCCTGTTCAAGGTGTTTTTTATTTATCGCTTAGATGTTGTATTCATTTCTGATTTTGTGTGGTTTATTTAGGCAGTTTAAAACTATACAGAAATTGAAGTTAACGACTATGCAAGTTTGTTTTGAAAATTTCTTCTCACTGGATGTTGTGTATTTCTTCTAGCTTGACTATTTTTCGTGTGGCTTCTGTTAAAAGTAGGTTAACTGTCCAAACAAAAATGAAAGTTGAATAATAAAGCGGTTAAACGTTCACTTTACCCCGTTAACTTCCTCAATTAGCTTCAAGTTAGTCGTCTAATGCGACTGATTGACTGAAAGATAGTCAATAATTCACCAGCGTTAGCAAAAATCTATCATACTTATTTGATAAAAGAGCATTTCGAATAAAGTAGATTGACGTGAAGCAGTTCATTATTCGTGTATCTGAACAGTGAAACCATCACGCTGACAGCATTATCCATCATTCTGAATCCATCCATCAACAGAAACTGCCTCGTTAGATGTGAAACTACTAGAACAAACTGAAGCGCTAAACAACCGTTCTACTGTAACTCGCTCTAAAAAAAACCCCCCAGAATCATCATGTGTTCTACTGCTCCAGGGCGGGTGTCCTCATACTGGTTCTATGACCGATTATCGGTTCTTTTTTTATTATTCAAAAAAGGCCATTCATTTAAACACATTTTATCTTGCATCATTGTCTCACTATTGTGCACTGCACTATTTCAATGCCAACGTTTTTTTTTTTTTTTTTAATTTGAAAGCATTCCTCGCTGGTGGAGTCGACGGTCGGATGGACAGGCGTCACAAGGAATGTTTCCCTTTGTCTGACTCCTCCGTCCGACGCCATCTTTCCTCCAATCAGATCCCTGTCGACTGAACCACAGACGCCACATGTCTGGTCTTCTCTTCCTTATTCGCTGTGTCAACATTGCTGACCGCTCCAGCGATGCCGGCTGGCACCCTTTTTTTTTCAGGGACGTTGTTTAGCTTTATCACTAAACAATGTTTTTTCACAGACTGTTAATCAAACGGCCTTGCTGTGAAATTTCCTCAATCCGGCTCAGGCCGACTCTCTCACCGACGCAGCGACAAAACGGCGTTTCTGCAGATTGATTTGACTTGAATCACTTGTGAGGGGTTGATCGCATTAAATGCTTTGGATCTTGTTCCCCCTGCCGTGATGCATGAAGTCTGTGTGTGTTTCACAGTCACAAAGTGCGTCTCTGCAGGCCGAAGGATTCCGTTGTTCCCATCAGTCCGACGTCGGCCTTTAGTTTGTCTTTGAGCTTTCTGTCAGTTTTCGGGCCCGATTTTCTTCCCGCTCGTTTTATGTGCTGCGTGACGCACTAAGAGGAAGCGTGTTACTAAATATCTTCAGCTTCCTGTTTGCTGAGGAGGAAACGGTTCATGTGACAGAGGAAGGAGAAACCACGCAGCGACTAAGTTTAGTTTGTCACTTCAGACCGAATGGTTGGACCAGTTCGAACCAGTAGACCCGCCTGAGCGCCTGCTGGTGTGAACATGATGAAGAACGCCCATCGGTTCGCTCGGGCCTGGGATTCACCTCAGAGCAACACGGGACGCATCCCATAATAATGTGACACACAGACTCCTATTATGCACCAGATCATCTGGTGTTTGGGTTGTTTTTGACCCAAATAGATTTCAGGGAACACAAGGAGCTGCACTCAGGGCCTGATGGAGACATTTCGAATCGGTGTCACTGATTTTTTTTTTAGCGTCGCATCCTGAGGACGACACACGTGACCTGAATCATTCAGCTGTTCAGAGCACAAACTGATGCATCATGGGATGGAGGAACGCAGAAACATTTGTATTATTATTCACGATAACTATACTTCAGGTGTTTTGTTTGTGTCCTTCAGGTGTGCGCTGCTGGCCTGTGAACCTGGACGTCTCCGTTCTGGACCAGCAGCTGAAGCTCTTTGTGTCGAGACACTCGGCCTTCCTGTCGCAGGACGTCCCAGGTGAGACAACAGGAAGCGCCCCCCCCCCCCCCCCCCCCCCCCCCCCCCGTCCAGTTTGTCCTCGGTGTCGCTGTGCAGAAGATTCTATGGAAGTGAGGAGGTCACATGTTTCCTGAAACGGATCAGCGGTTAATCCACAAACACAAACTCCTGTTAGATGATCATTGTGCATCAGAAACAGTTTTTTTTCTTCCTCCTGGCGCGCTGATCTGATGCTTGATGTGTGTCCCGCAGGGCAGAGGACCCTGCAGCACCGCGGGGACGTTCTGGACACTCAGGTTGTCGTGAATCCGGCTCACGACTTTGTCTGCTCAGAGGTGAATGAAAGTGTGTCATTAAACATCGACCCGGGATCAATGGGAGTGAACAACAAGAAATGGGCAGGAGGAGAGATGAGCTGATTATTTGAATTGTGCGTCACCACAGGCGATGACTCTTAACAAAGTACATTTCTTTTCCTCTAAAACGTGTTGTCAGGTGCGGCGGCTCGTCTGTGACCCGTCCGCACACAAACTTCTGGTTCTGGCCGGTCAGTGCGTCGAAGAGTCCGGAGACCTCGTGTTCCAGAGAGGCTTCTTCTCGCTCAGCGACTTCGTCCACATCTTTGAGGAGGACGAGGTGTGTGTGTGTGTGTGTGTGTCTACATGCATCGTTGTAACGCGTTCGATCGGCGCTGAGCGTCTCCCTCTCTTGTTTCGGAAGGTCGGACACTTGTTGAGCTCCGCAGACGCGGCCGCGAAGCCCCGCCTCACCCTCAGCTGTCCAGATGTTGGTCTCTGGAAGAACGCCGCGTTGGAGAAACACATCCTGCAGGACTACATCCACGTGCAGATCAACCCCCCCGCCGTGCTGCCGGAGATGGAGGGTCTGCAGGAGTTCACGGAGTACCTGTCCGAGTCGCTGGAGCCCGAGTCCCTCTTCGACCTCCTGGAGCCCCCGAGCACCGTGGGCTTCCTGAAGCTCTCCCGGCCGTGCTGCTACATCTTCCCCGGGGGGAGGGGCGACTCTGCCTTCTTCGCCGTTAACGGCTTCAACGTGCTGGTGAACGGCGGCTCGGACGCCCGCTCCTGCTTCTGGAAACTGGTCCGGCACCTGGACAGAATCGACTCGGTGCTCCTGACCCACATCGGCGTGGACAATCTCCCCGGGCTGAACAGCCTGCTGGCGAGGAAGGTGGCGGAGCAGGAGGAAGAGCGCGAGGAGGACCGCGCCAAGAGCCTCATCTCCCCCGAGATCGGGGTGGTCTTCCTCAACGCCCCCCACAGGCTGACGTCCTTGCAGGGAGATCCCGGCGAGCTGCGGAGCTGCGACCAGGCGGCGCTCGCTCTGCAGAACCTGCAAAGACTTTCCATCAACCCGGAACCCCTCAGCCGGCCCAACGGGCCCAGGATAGAACCGGTTATCTTGTTTCAAAAGATGGGAGTGGGCCGCCTGGAGCTCTACCCGCTGAATCCAGTCACTGGCAGCAAAAGCCTGGACGCTTTGATGCAGCTGTGGCCGAACAAGGGCTCCGACGACAAGGGCTCAGATCTTCCTCTGCCGGGCCTCGTGTCCATCTGCGCTCTGCTGGTCTGGCATCCGTCCAGTCCTCAGGAGAGAATCATCCGGGTCCTCTTCCCGGGGTGCACGCCGCAGGCCAAAATCCTGGAGGGGCTTGAAAAACTCAAACATCTGGATTTCCTCAGACATCCGGTGGTGTGTTTGAAGGACCTCGAAGCGCCGAAACCCGACAAACAACCGAAGCGAGCGGAGAGCCGGGAAAGCCTCAAGTCCCAGTCGAAGGACGTCCGACCCAGCAGCGCCTTGCAGAAGGACAAACGGGTGGAGGTCAAAAAGCCGGAGGTGAGAACGGTGCCAAAGGCAGCAAGTGACGCCGCGCCCAAAGAAAAGAGAGATGGGGAAGAAAAGCCCAAACTAAAGGATCCAGATGCAAAATTAAAGCCGCAAAAAACGAGTGAAAAGCTTGTTCCAAAGAAGGAATCGTCAAGAGAAGAGAAAAAGGAAGTGAAGAAGAAGGACGAGAAGGTCGCTGTAAAGAGGGAAGAGAGCGGAGAGAAAAAGAGAGAAGCTGTGAAGAAAGAAATTCCAAGCACAAAAGCAAAGAAAGACCTCAAACCCGAAGCAAAGAAAGACCGACAGAAGGACGTGAAAACCGAGGAGAAGAAAACGGCTCGACCAGCCGCGCGAGAAGTGAAGAAAGCAACAAGCGGCCCGTCGGAGCTGAAGAAAGCTTTGGGGAAGAGCGGGAGCCTGAAAAAGGATGGGACTCTACCAAAGAGAGACTCTCTGCCGTCGGGGACAAAAGGCAGACCGGGTCCAAAGGACAACCAGAAGGCGGCCGCCACGGGGGACGTGGCGGCCGAGTTTGAGAGGCTTCGATTGGAGGACAAAAACGGGAACGACCCAAAGGTCCCGAACTCGGACGGAGCAAAGACCAACGGGAACCACGGCTCGCCGGTAGGGAGTCCGGAGACGTTCCGCTGCATGGCGGCGGACCAGGGCGCCGCCGCTGGGGGGGGGGCGTCCTCCAACTTTGGCTCCCCGAGGGAAGGTCTGGAAAAGTCGGGCCTGTCGACGCTCAGTCCTTTCAAGGACCTCACGCCGGACTCCTCCATCGCCATGACGTCCACACCGGCCCAGCTGGGTTCTCCTCACTCCACCGAAGTCGACGGGTCCCTGCTGGCGTCTTTAGAGCAGGAGCCCACGGGCCCCCCGGGAGACGGCGCCCGCTCCAACGGACACGTGGGAGACTCGGACCGCAACGGGTTCGGTGGGTCAGAGGGTCGCGTCCGCGGGACGCCGGAGCTCGTCTCGGACGTCCCGCACGACGTGGACCTCTGCTTGGTTTCGCCCTGCGAGTTCCAGCATCCCAAGGCTCCCGACAACCCTCAGCAGCGCGTGAGCCCCGTCCTCGCCACCGCCGCCGCCGCCCCGCCCGACGACAACCACAACAACAACCACCACTCGCAGGGTCAAAGCAGCAGCGACTGCCCTTCGATCTACAGCCAGGGAACGGTCAGCGACTCCGACAACGCGCCGCCCTGCTCAGAGGAATGTCCGTCCGTCTCTGATGAAGATGATGATGATGATTCCGGTAGCTTTTTCCCGCCCGGTCACCCGAGGGGAGGCTGTGACCCCCCACCTGCCCCGGTCAAAGACCTGCCCCCGTTGCCGCCGCAGCCCGGCGCCTGCATGGCCGACACGGAGGCAGCCGCCAGGAGCCTGAAGGGCCCCGCCGCCAAAGCCAAGAAGCCCCCCGGGAGCGCCGCGGCGGCCCCCCACCCCCCCAACGGGAAGTCCAGGGCCGGCGGCCCCTTGGCGTCGGCGAAGATGACCTCCGGCCTTGAGGCGAAGCCCTCGTCCCGGAGCTCGCTTGGAGGCTCCAGGCTCGGTCCCACGAAACCCTCATCCTCAGGTGGGCCGGCGCCGGAGTATCTTCTAAATTGATTTATTTCAGTGGCGTGATGCTGAATGTCTCCTTTTAAAGGCCCAAGAACTCCAGTTCTCAACCTTCCAGGCTTTTAAAGCTCCGCCAAAACAAAACGTCCTTGGTGCCTTTTTTAGTTCTTTGCTTCAATCACCCCAAAGATTATTTGTTTTGGGCTTTTAAAAAAAAGCTTTTGTTGGGTAAATCGGTTTTTACTCTCACTTCCCTGACTCCCTCCCAGCATCCAAGGCTGCCGGTCCTGCAGGTTCCGCGGCCTACGTGGACCTGGCCTACCTGCCGTCCGGCTGCGCCTCCTCCACCGTGGACCTGGACCTGTTCAGGCGCCTTCGCTCCTCGTATTACATCATCAGCGGGGACCACCCGGGGAAGGAGGTGGCGATGAGGAGCATCCTGGACGCCCTGCTCGAGGGGAAGAGCAGCTGGCCGGAGGTCCAGGTCCGTTAAACGCGAGCGGTGGCCGCATTTGTCCGCTTTCGCTGTCCCGTGCCCCGTTCTCTTAACTGGTTTGTTTTTGCTGATCTGTCCTCAGGTGACTCTGATCCCGACGTTTGATTCGCTGGCGATGCACGAGTGGTACCAGGAGACCCACAACCGGCAGAAGGAGCTTTCGATCACCGTGCTGGGCAGCAACAGCACCGTAGCCATGCAGGAGGAGACCTTCCCCGCCTGCAAGGTGGAGTTCTAAACCCCTGGAGGCCCCCCGCCCCCCCTGGAGGCCCCCCGCCCCCCCTGGAGGCCCCCGCCCCCTGAACACCCTGTGCACCTCAGCGGAGTGGTTGTCACTCAAAGGTCTCCGGCCCACTTTGGTTGAGTCGTGTTGCTGAGCACGCTCACTCCTTTGCTCTTATTCTGAAGGACGGTAAAACGGGAGGTTGAGCTGCTAGTCTGTTTAAAAAAAACAAAAACGGTTTGATTTACACTTAAGGCACCCGTGTGACATCACTTCCTGTCACTTTATCTCAGCTGGATCCGATCCTTCAACTCGCCTGCTAACTAGCATTAGCACTTTAGCGTGAGTCTGGATATTAACAGCGACGTCACCCTTTGATTGAAGTTCAGCCTCCATGTTACTGTTTAGTTACGTTATCATTTGTTGATGAAGAACAAACACCAGCAGCACAGCGACAGCTGGCAGCCGTTAGCTCAGCGTTTAGCTACAATCTAGGTTTCACTTTAGTTTTTGAGTCAAAGCAGAAGTGCAAAATGGAGACGTTCCTTTTGTAAATGAATAATTATCTTGTTAATAATTGATTATGCGATTCATTTGTGCTCCTAAACGAATCGTTTCACCTGGTATCTCGGATAAATATCGCAGAATGACAACTACGTGAACTCGATTCTCTATAAAATATTTTTTAATCTCGTCACAAATATATTTTATTCTGCTGATTATGAGGTACAGGTACATTTTTTTTTGTTTGTTTATTTGTTGAGAGAAAATGTTCCGATCCAGCAGAGTTCCAATGTTTGACGGGTATTGGGGACCACGTGTTGCCTTTTAAAACAGATCTGCGATCAGTTTGATGCCTTAAAGCTTTAAACACGGATCTCTGATCACCGACTGCAGTTTGGATGCTTCCCGCAGCAGTGCATTCTGGGACTTGTAGTGCTTCTCCAGGTGACTTGAAACCGCTGCTTGAATCTGCAGAAGTCAACATTTGTTCAGAAATGTTTTGTACTTTGGATCAAATCCGTCCGTTAACATTCAACCACACATTTCAGTTTTAACTTATTTATTTATTTTAATTCATGTCTGCGTTCTAAGGTTTCAGCTGCAGCGTCATTTCTGAGTTTTGCTTCCTAAGACAAAGTTAATTGGTCGTTATTCAGTCTGATCTCAATATAAGTTCATCTGAAGTGTTAACGGATCCATCACGTTTCTGGTTGTGGAGCCACATTGCAACTGATGCTGCAAAATCAAATGAGGCTTCAGCCGTAAAGTCAAAAGATCAAAGTCGTCATTTAGAGGAAAAAGTCTTTTTTTCAAAACTAAAAAAAAGCAGTTTAATTCACTGAATTTTTTTCTTATTTTGGCTTTTAATCACTAAATTAAGAACTTAATTCTCATTTGTGTGATTGTTTTACACGAGGTGATTTTTCTCTAAATAACGACCTACTTTTCAGCCAAACAATTGAAGTGTTAACGATGTCATTTTTTAGATAGTTTTCACACATCACTTGTGACTTTGAACACTAATTTGAATGATTCTTTCTAAATAAAAGTTTCCCCTTTAACAATTGTTGCAGTGTGTTTTATTGTGAAAAGGCTGAATGCATTTCTGTGACCCAGAAGATTTAAAATGTCACAAATGTTTTTGCTGGTTCATGATTGAAATGTCACACTAATACCTCGACAGGTTCCCATTGATTGTGGTTAAATCTGGACTTTGATCATCATGTCGTCATCGTTGCTATCTTTAGTCACACTACAGTCACTAGTGTGTATTCACTGTATTGATTGATTGGATGTGTTTGCGTCGCAGTGGGATGTCGCCCTCTGCTGGACATTCAGCACAAACACCCGTTGTCTCTGATGGAAGCTGATCGATCTCTGATCAGTTACGCCAGTCTCTGTTTTATTGACCTTCCGGTGGGCGTCGCCGTCGTACCGGACGTCTCGCGTGTAAAAGGTGAGTTTTCTCCGTGTTTTAATAATAATAATTTAATTGTTTTATAAGCGCATTTCTAAGGACTCAAATACGCTTCAGATAAAAGGAACAAAAGGAAAACACAAAAGAGCAAAGAAGCCAAACAAACGGAACATGGAGATAATTTTAAGGATCCACTTGACGGGATGAGCTGCAAAAGAACGTTCAACGGAGCTTCGTTCCTCCACAATGAGATATTTATGAAGTTATTAAATGAAACTGAACCCGATCACTGACGTCACCACTACTGATCACATCGATGCCTGTGTCTTCTCTGCGTCCTCTCCTCCTCCTCACCCCCCTCCCCTCCCCTCTCTGCCCCCCCCCCCCCGATGGGCGGGTCTCTTTTCTCTCGGATGCAGATCAGATGATTCGGGCTGCAGCGGACTGATCTTACGGTCAGACATGGAGTGAGTACTTTTATTTCTTCATTTCTGCTTTTGTTTAATTGTCTTTGTGTGTGTGTTTTTTGTGTGTGACGTGGAGAGGGTGAGTTTATTGTCCCGCGTGTCGTTCCTGTGCGGCATCAGTCCCGTGGGGCTGCTGAGTCAGGGTCTCTATCCCGGTGGGGGGGCAGGAGAGGGTGGGGGGGGGGGATGCACCAAAAAGTCCGTCCAGAAAACGCTGGAGCGGCGAAGGCGTGACGTTGCGGAGGTTTTGGGGTTAAACGGTGTCCCGTCTCTGCCTCAGGCCGCTTTCTAAGGGGCTCTGGTCTACTTTTCTCGGCGGAAGCAGACCGGACAGCCCATCAATGTGCAGCACGAGCCTCTCTAAATTACGTATTGATCCGGGTTTCGCCTTCGCGGACCTGATTTATAATCAATGCCGGCTGTCAAGCTGGAGCGGTTTGGACAATACGTCTTCCGGGTGGTGTTTATTTTTCAAAATAATGGCTTCGCTGGGGGGGGATAAACTCTATTTTAAAAGCAGCGTTCATAGCTATCAGGCAACTGCAATCTTTTTTTTTTTTTTTTGCTCGATAATGTCTCCAAAATAACACTTTTTGCTCTGGCTAAGTTTATTTCACTGATCGGTGTCGGCTCTTCAGACCGAGGAGGGGATGGTCACTCCTTTCTTCTACAGCCTCCCACACCGGGAGTTCTCCTTTAAACAACAGGGAGTTTGATCATTTGATCATCACAACAACCTGTCTGCTGACATGTCCTCCAGGCCCTCTCTCTGGTCTAAAGTGGTTTAACACGGACACAAACTGCTCATCGCATTGAATGTCATGTCGCTCGTTCTGTTCACGTGACGTCCTTTGACCTTTGGACCACCCTGAAGGAGGGACTTCTTCTTTCTTTTCTTTTTTTTCACCCTTTTTAGAGGTTCAATTTAATTGGAAACCACCAAACGGATGAATTACATGCGATGAAAACAGTCCCAGCATCAGGACCTGTGGTTTAGACTGGTTTCCGGTGGTCCCAGCACATGTATTGGACCCTGACATTGAACTGTCTTCCCTTGGTGATGGTTTCCAGTGGTCCCAGTAGAAGTATCAGACCCCGTAGTGTTTTCCCTCTCCTGGTCAGATTCTCTGTTGTTCAGCCCCGTCTCCATGGAGACGGACTGGAGCTTTGTTCTGAATCCTTTTGAGTTCAGAAACTGTGGAGCTCAGCAGAGTTCAGCTCGTCCTCTTCAGCTGCAGCAACTACGCTCTAATTTTGTAGTTCTGCTCTCATCTCCTTTTTTTTTTTACGCCTCTTTATAATGAAATGTTGAGCACGGAATTTAATTCACCACACATTTTATCGGCTAAAACTGTTGCAGATAAAAATAAGTGAAATGTGACTAAGAATTATAAGGAATTAGTGATTTCACGTATAGAGACTAAATTCAATCGGGAATAGTTGCCAATTTTTCTAATGTACTTTTCAAACCAATCTTGGTTGGGTAAACGCTTTAATTGGTTTTAGTGTGTGTGTGTGTGTGTGTGTGTGTAATACACACATATTTATATATGTATATATATATATATATATATATATATATATATATATATATATATGTATTACACACACACACAAGCATCTTGCAGCTGTTGTCTTCTGGTGGACCACTTTCTCTGTCAGAGTTTTAGTAGCTGCGAGCTAACCGCTAGCGGCTAACTCTCATGTGACAGTCAGGCTTCAGTTTGCAGATCAGCAGCAGCTTTGTGACATCCAGAACATCTGATCAGCTGAGCGAGAGCTTCTCTAAACGAGAATATGCAAACGGAGGGAAAAAAAATAATACAGAAATACGTTTTAAAATGAATAGAAACGAGATATAAAACGCAGGGATTTAATTTACAGCACAATAAAAAAATAATAATAATATTGATGATGCTCTCTCTCCCCCCCCCCCCAGTGAGGCTCAGCAGGATCGACAGCAGCTCCTCGTGGTGAGTGTCATTTACATACAGTCAGTGAACACACCATCCCAAAACACACACATATGAATATTTCTGATATATAACCTCTGACTGCAGCAGATATATAAATCTACCCCCCGACCCCCAACCCCCCCCTCTGCTTCTAAGCTCTTTCACTAATGCACGTATTGATCCACACACACACACACACACACACACACACACTTCCTGTGTAACTCAATCATCCTGCTATGACTCAAGCTTAGTTTTAACTCGCCGTAGTGCAGGATTACAGCTTTTCAGGCGTCACTGTTTAACTACTAATTCAGATTTAAGAAACATGAATCTACAGTAAATATTGACATCAAATGGCTTTCCGGACATTGTCCAACCTTTGTGTCTTTTTAGAACATTGGACACTTGTCCTCTTACTTCGCGGGGATTGTACACGTGTAATAAAGCATGAGACATGAGTTTAGATATCGATGACGATCCCTCCTCGTCATGGGAGAGGTCTGTTTTTTGCCTTTTAGCTGCTCACTCCCACAGTGCACGTCCTTGAGTTGAACTCATCGGCCTTTTGATTCCTCTGATGTTCAAAGGATCAAAGAGTCAAACAACGCGTCTAAATATGCACATCTACTGTGTGTGTGCATATTTAATAACACACAGCGGGTGAAATGAGTGTTGAACACGTCCCCATTTTTCTCAGTAAATATGTTTCCAAAGGAGCTGTTGACATGGAATTTCCACCAGATGTTGGTAACAACCCAAATAATCCATACACACAAAGAATCCAAAACAAAGAAGTTCATAAATAAAGTTATGTGTAATAATGTGAAATGAAACAGGGAAAAAGTATTGAACACACTTACTGATATTTATTCAATAATTTGTACAAAAGCCTTTGTTGGAAGTGACAGCTCCTGGATGGAGAAACTAGTCGGATGCTTTGCTCTGGTGGGATTTTCTTCTTCCACACAAACGGTCTTCAAATCTTGAAGGTTCCGTGGGCCTCTTCTATGAATCTTGATCCTCAGTTCTTTCCATAGATTTTCAATGGGATTTGAAGTCAGGTGATTGGCATTTCTCCTCCAAACATGATGTGTATTATGGCATCCAGTGATCCATGATACCTTTTTGTAGGCCATCAGGTGGGACTGAACCAGCTGACATTAATTTGCACTGATACATACATACCCTTCTACCCTTTCTTCATGTGTTCAATACTTTTTTTTTTTACACATAACTCTATTTCTGAACTTGTTTGTTTTGGTTTCTTTGCATGTATGTATCACTCGGGTTGTTAACAACCTCCGATGAAAATGTCACGTCAACGGCTCCTTTGGAAATATATTTATTGAGGAGAAAATGGTGACGTGTTCAATACTTATTTCACCCGCTGTGTACATAAATAAGGATACGTGAGTCCAGTTCAGGTAAAAGCAGTTAAAGAGTCAGTTCATGTGTAACAGCTACATCTCTTTCACATGATGCCTGTTTTAGTGTGATTTCAATGTTGTTTAGACCATACATATATATATATATATAGAAATAAGAAGCCGACTGCACTGAATTCTGTTGAATGAAAGCGGTCCGACGCGTTGTCTCCTCGTGCATCAGGAGAAGAGGAAGTGGCAGACGGAGCTGGAGAACAAGAAGCGTCAGCTGGAGGACGACAGGAGGGCCCTGCAGCACCTGAAGGTGAGACGGCTCCCTGCTGAGGTTCAAATCAGTCGACCGTTAAAAATCAACGTTCAGATCAAATCAACACTCAGAAACAAGTAGGCAAATGTGAAAATTCTTTATTTTCAGTAAAAGGTTTTTTAATCAACAGAGTAAACATGGATCCTCGTTGGTCCCTTTTCATTCAGTCAACAGCTGCACAGTAAAAATATCTTCCTCAGATCTCGGATCGGCCGCCTTTTGTTGCAGGAACCACGGAGACGCTTTCTGCCTCTGACCCACAACAACTGCTTTCAAATAACTGAGTATTTTTATCCGGCAGCTGCTCGTACGCCACATCGAGCCCGGCCCCGAGCCGGCGGGTTACTAAGTCATCACATGTCTTACTTTGTTGTTAATCACGTGAACACCAGCAGAACCGTCCCCTCGAGGGAATGATGATTTTTTTTAGATCTTTTTTTACGTTTGACCGACAGCTAGTGCTCAAATGCGCCTGTAAACGTTATGCGCTTCCTGTCCAGTCGAAGGCTCTGAGGGAGCGCTGGCTGCTGGACGGAGCGCCCTCTGCTGGACCGGAACAGGACGAAGTGAGGAGACAGCTGGAGCAGGATGAGGCCAAGACCCGGAGCCTGGAGGAGGCCATCGACAGGTCTGACCTGATCTGATTTAACCTCATCTGATGTGAGCTAATCTGATTGGGTCTACTGTTTAAAGCATTAAATGCATCGTCGCCTCTGAAGCCCTCGGCGGTGCAGGCGGGAGCTGACCACAGATCAGTCCGACTGCCGAGGGGGGGGGGAGACCCTTTAACCACCTGTGAAAGAAGTGCAGCTCCATGAAGCTGATGAAGCATTTATATCCTGGTATAAAATGTTATTGAGAAGAGAAGCGTTCACTGTGCGTCGCAGGTTGGAGAAGGAGGTGGTCGGCTTGGAGAGTGGAGGCGTGGACCAGACCGTAACACAAACAACTGTGAGTGTGCACACACACACACACACACACACACACACACACTCTGCAGCCTATAGGTGTTACTGGAGGGGATTTCAGACTTTTAGACTGCTTTATTTTGTATTTTATTTTGTAGTTCTATGGGCAGCGGTGACATTTTTGAGTGTAACTTCCTGTCTCTGTCTCTGTCCCTGAAGGTGTCATCAGGATCAGTTAAAGGTACATTTATCCTTCATTTATTTCTGTTTATTTGTTTTTTTGTTGTGCTTCTTGTGTCTACTCTTCCTCTCACTGTGTGTCTCTGATCAGCGGCAAAGGTCAAAGGTCACAGCGGCCGTCCGCACGACAGAGCTGCAGCCTCAGATCAGATAGTCCAAGGTGAGACTTTGCTCACGTCGTAGTTACCACACACCGCAGAGTTGAGTTCTATTAGCGGCAATTTCCCGATTACAGTACTCTAATTAAAGCAGTATTACAGCGGTGATGTCACTGGTTACAGTCAGTCTTCACCCTGTCTCTGTGCCCGCCTCCTCTCCTCCCATGAGCCCTTGCAGAGGTCAAAGTTCACAAAAGCCCCCGAACGAACAAAGCGAGCGAGGCGACGGAGGAGATGAAGAGAGGTGAGTCGTGGGAGGACTGAGCCCTGATCTAGTCCACAGCGCCACATCCTGCACCAGGACCTCCATGCTCCATCTCCATCTCCCGTCCGTAGATAGGACTCCTGTGTACTATGTACATGTCCAGTACACGATGAATATTGATTATACTAGTAGACTAGTATACATGAGGACATGAGAGAGTAATTTCTCTCACGGACACTGGGAGTTCAGTCGGTTGTGTCTTTATGTGTAACATTATGTGTCTGTCTCTGTCTGTCCCTCTGAGTCTTTAATTCTCCGTCTTCTGTCTTCATGCGTTTGTCCCCGTGCGTCCTCCTCCGACCCCTCGTCCCCGCAGCCATGTACTCGGTGGAGATTACAGTAGAGCGGGACAGAGTGACGGGGGAAACCAGGGTTCTGTCCACTAACACCACACTTCCTGTTGACCTGTCTCACCAAGGGGTCAAAGTTTACGAGGACGAGAGGAAAGGTGATGTCCCGCGCATGATCGATCGCTTACCTGCTGAACCGCGATGGGTTAAGATGCGTCCCGCAGAGGGGACATAGTCATAGTGGGGACAGAAAGACCTTCTCGCAGCAGATAGATCACCCAATACGTCCCACGAGGTTCAAGGAGTGTCCTGTTTTCAGGAACATGACCTGCATGCTCACTCTGCACCTCCTCTTCCTCCTCTTCCTCCTCACGTCCCAATGTTGAACGATGACAACCAAAAACAAGTTCATCTGAGGCCTGGAGGAGGAGGAGGAGGAAGAAGACTTGACCGCTGTGGTTCTCTGCTTGTGGGTTGAGTGACATCACGCGGTGTAGGAGGATGGTCTCTTCCTATTGGTCCTTCTCACCCTGTCCCCCCCCCCACGCTCTGTCTCCCCCCAGTGGTCCACGAGATGAACGGCGAAGACGGCGTCCAGCCGCTCAGCTCGTCGGAGGTCGAAGAGCTCCTCACCAAAGCCGACAAGACCACTTCTGTGACGCCGCAGGGCGTCGCCACGGTGACGCCGCAGGTGTCCGCCCAGGAGGAGGTGCGTCCCGAGTCGCCGCCGCTGCCTGCCGGGGTCACCGGACTGGAGACCAGTCAGGGCGGAGAGCCCAGCGTGGCCGGGGCCAGCGCCGAGAACCCCGTCACCATGGTGTTCATGGGATATCAGAGCGTGGAGGACGAGGACGAGACCAAGAAGGTTCTGGGCTTGAAGGGGACAGTGAAGGCCGAGCTGGTGCTCATCCACGACGCCAACGGGAAAACGTCACCGGGCGACGGCCGGGAGGAGGCCGGTGGGCCTCAGACCCCAGACCCGGCTCCGCCTCCGGCTTCGGCTCCGCCCCCCGCGGCCTCTCCCGCGACTCCGGCGCCGAGCAACAGGGAGGCGGAGGAGGGGAAGGGGGTAGTGGGGGGAGTGGGGGAGGGGATGGGGGCAGTGGGGGAGGGGAAGAAGGAGAAGCAGCCGTGCAAGTGCTGCAGCATCATGTGATCCTGCAGGGGGCGCCGCTTCTAGATCTAATCATATAAAAACGAAAAAGACCCGGGACATAAGCTACAGGAAGTAAACTCCACGCACTGCCGTCTGCTCCGCCTCTAACAACATGACATCATTTCCTGTTTTTTCATTCTCTTGTTCTATAAAACCTCTTAACTTTTTTTCTATTTTCTTGAAGCCTTTTTACTTTTGTACTCATGTTTCCAGCTGTGACGCCTGATTGAGTCTGATTAGCTTAGCATTAGCATTAGCTTGTAGCATTAACCTCTCTCTCTTTATAAGCTCCACCGTAGAAAACAGTGAATTAATTTTAGAGTTGTATTTATTTAATTTTGTAAGTTTCTCCTGCAGAGTTTCATGATTCTGTTTGTTGGAGTTTTATAAAAGAGAAAATAAAAGCATAACGAAAACACAAGAAATTGGTTCTGTATTTCTGTTTGCTGATGCTCCTTCAGTCTCCATCACCTCCATCTCAGACTGCCCCACCTAAACCAACTCCTTCAGTCTCCATCACCTCCATCTCAGACTGCCCCACCTAAGCCCATCTCCATCACCTCCATCTCGGACTGCCCCACCTAAACCAACTCCTTCAGTCTCCATCACCTCCATCTCAGACTGCCCCACCTAAGCCCATCTCCATCACCTCCATCTCGGACTGCCCCACCTAAACCAACTCCTTCAGTCTCCATCACCTCCATCTCAGACTGCCCCACCTAAGCCCATCTCCATCACCTCCATCTCGGACTGCCCCACCTAAACCAACTCCTTCAGTCTCCATCACCTCCATCTCAGACTGCCCCACCTAAGCCCATCTCCATCACCTCCATCTCGGACTGCCCCACCTAAACCAACTCCTTCAGTCTCCATCACCTCCATCTCAGACTGCCCCACCTAAACCAACTCCTTCAGTCTCCATCACCTCCATCTCAGACTGCCCCACCTAAACCAACTCCTTCACAGTCTCCATCACCTCTACTTTCTTCATCACAGATGGAACTACTTTATGTCAAAGAAGTAGTTCCATCTGTCTAAGAAGCACTGAGAGACATTTAATTATCTGAGGTTCAAAGAATCAGACCAAATAAACCAAAAGTGTAAATAGAAATTAGAAGGGCCCTCAATTTAACTAAACAAAGTCACCTTCACGTCCCAGGATGCAAAAATGTCAGACCTTTGACAACAGTGGCGTGTGTGTGTGTGTGTGTGTGTTTAGTGGGTGTGGTTAGTCATTGTGAGTGTTTCTGTTGGTCAGCAGCATTCCTCACAAACTCCAGTGCTCAGCAACACACACACACACACACACACGCACACACACACACACACACACACACACACACACACACACACACACACACACGGTCACTGTGCAGCTGGACCTGCAGGTGAGTCCGCGCTCCGTCTCGGTTTGTTGTTGCTTGTGTGACATCATCATGACATCATCTTCAGGTGGATGACTCTAGAAGTCAGTGTCTTTAAGGTCAGGGATGTGTATATTATAAATATTATACATTTACATATTAAAACGTTACATTCGCTCCGGCAGCCAGACACGGTGGTTGGACGGGACTCCCACAGTGAGTCTGCTGATGTTTGTTTACATCATTTATCTCTCACGTCACATAATGATTATATATATATATATATATATATTATATATATATACATATTTCAGGCAAAAATGATGGAAACTGGCGTTTGACTACAAAAACTTGGACTAATTTGGACTTTTTGCTAAGAATTAAAAAGCTTGAATGATAATCTGATGTTTCAAGAATGAAATGGACGCTTCAACCCCAAATCAGAAATACATATTTATCCTCTATGTTCTATGTATCTGGATCACGTGTTATTTTGTTCAGAAACGAGGTTGTGATTTCACAAAGTCTTCTGGCTTTACCATATTGTAGAGAAGAAGGTCTATAGAACCAGAATGTCCAACTCTCACACAAATCAGAAGCTTGAGGATGTGATGAAAAGACCTTTTTCATTTTGGGCTAAACTGTCGCTTTAAATTTGCATATTTTTCTAAGTCAAGGAATGTCATAATTTGACAGGTCTATGATTAAAACACTTCATTATTATTTTAACAAGTTGTGTTTAACTTCCTGTTGACGTTGCTGATGCTTTCTGGTTGGGTATCTGTAGGTAATTTACTTTCAAACTAACTAATCAATATTTACTGAGAGCGGATTCTCTCTCACAGGGTTTATGGGGATTGGTACCTGCTGGCTGGAGGTCTGACTGACACCATCATCATCTCCATCACACAGACCAGAACCAGTCAGATCCAGTTCACACCAGGATGTTCAGGTACACTCCTCCCTGGCAGGTTCTCTGTTACAGCCTGGACCACGACAACAAGGTGAGACCTCACAAACGAACCAACGAGGCCACCATGTTGGTTTCTTTACTCCAACGTCTCAAGCTCCACCGACTCGGACAATGTCGCTTTAAATCTCACTTTAAATGTCGCTTTAATTCTCACTTTAAATGTCGCTGTCGCTTTAATTCTCACTTTAAATGTCGCTGTCGCTTTAATTCTCGTCGTCACTTCAAATCTCATTGTCACAAACAAGGAGACACTGATATAATTGAGCGGCTGCTTGGACTTTGCATGAAACACCCACCAGACTGGATGTGACCACCAGAGTGCAGCAGCTGACCAAAAACGATAAAAAAAAAATACAAAAAATACAAAAATAAATTTTCAGAGAATAAAGGCTAAAACCACACGTAGAATGGCTAATAAATACTTTATGTTATTGAATGTATTATAGAAATTATACACAATTTAAAAAGCACATCACAGGAAAACATGAAATCATACTGAGATCAGAGGAAATGCTGCACAGATAAAATAATATAATTAAAATAATATTTTTAATAGAGTTAAATATTGATAATATTTGTTGTATATGGTTTCATTACTCTTTTTTTTGGCGCGAGGGTCCAGACATCTACAGAAGTGTGTGGGGGGTCAACGGGGCGGGGCCTGTTTTGTAGTGGGCGGGGCTTGTGGTGTAGTGGGCGGGGCCTGTTTGAACGATAGGAGCTGAACTTTGTCACTTCGGTTAGTCAGTTGTTATCTAGTCTGAGTGTTTCTGCTGCTGTCGGAAAGCTGATCTCAGGTGAGACAAACTGCTAAATCATCATCAATATTAAACACGAGTATCTCTAATTTATGTCATTTATGAATCTGAATGAGAAAGGAATGTTATCGAGGAATGTTTGAACACCTGTCACACCAACTATCGCAACGCCAGTGTCATTTTTTAATACTCTGGAATATCTATGACTTTTTAAAACTGAAACAGACATTATAGTTTATGTTTTGTATTTACTTCAGACTTTCTGCCTTATAACAACTTTAAAGCACCTTTAATACAGGCTCGTGATTTGGACAGTTTGAAAAGGTTTCTTGCACAGATAAATGCATTTGTAAGTCGTATGAGCGGCTCATCCCCACGGCGCCACCGTGGGACCTCGTGCACTCGTTCGCATGCTCATGGGGTTTGATCTTACCCACGCAGTGACCTCTGACCTCTCTCTCTCTCTCTCTCCGTTACTTTGTTTGTTTCGCTTTGGCTTCTATCAGCCGACGGCAGCAGTCAGACTGCAGGCGGGGCGCTTATCTCCTCCACACAGAGACACTGACCTGACGCTACGATGCTAATTCATGTGTAACCCACTGTGGGAACGGAGTCATCGAGACTCGAGAGGCGCCGCGCTCTCTGTCTGACCTCATTAAAAAGAATATGAACTCTAAAAACTGAACCGTTGCTTCACAAACACTTCATATTTATGAAGAAGTGACTCCTGCTCTGCTGCAGGAACCAATATCTTATTTTACTACTGGTTCCCGTTGTTGTTTTACATGTATATATATGTATCTGTTGAACATGTATGTCTAACTCTCATTTAACTCGCCGTTTATATGCGACGGACTCTCTTACCTGGGCACATAGTGGTTGCCGTGGTTACGTGTCCTCTCCTGCCTTTATGGGCTGTAAACGTTGTTATCGCGGATTGTTCAGCTCTGATAAACTTTATTGACATTCTTCAGATTTATTTCCTCCTGACAAGAAATCCAAAACTGATGATCACAGCTCAACACAGTACCTTAAATTTAGTACTGTACCTACTGTAATGTACTTTTCAGGTATTTATTCTTTATTCTCCTTGAGTTTTTCCATTTCATGCTACTCCAAACTGCTGCTACTTTAAAACCAAAACTATGTAATAATACAAGTTATTCCTTACAACAGAACACTCTGAAAGAGGTTTTTGTGCACAGTGAGTTACTTTTACTTTGGATTGTGGAAGTATTAATACAGGACTTTTATAGTGGGGCATTTTACTACTGCGGTCTTTGCACTTTGACCTCAGTAATGACCCCGAATACTTCTTCCACCACATAATTCATGGCAGCTATTACGTTGAAATTAACGATCCTGTTACAATGGTATTGTTGATAAGCCGATCAATATCCGACCCTGCAGGAAATTAAAGATATTCAAATATTATTGTGTTGTATATTATGTTATATATGTCCTAATTTCTATTTTTTCTGCCTAAACTCAGAGACAAAGATTCATTTTTTTACCAATTCTAAATTTGATGAATTCTAAACGAGCTTTTTAAACCACAATTATGTCGTGATCTGAAATGATCCAACTCCCACAATGCTTTGCAGGTAAATTTTTAGAATCTATGTGGTACTTGAAATGATTACATCACAGAAGTGAAGCACAACTAAAATGACGCAACGGAGGAGCCGTAATCTGATGGCGTTGTTTCCATAGTAACTAAACCTGTACCATCTGCTGTTTCCACGGTAACCGACCTTCCTTAGTAACCGTCTTCTTCGTTGTTTCAGAGACTCGCGTCCGTCGGCCGTCAGAATGCTCGCACTCCTCACGGCCTCCAATCACTGAGCTCCGTTCCGCGCCTCCCTCCCCCTGAGCCCCCGTCCCCCGCCGGCCCCGCAGCGCCCCCGGCAACCATGGACAGCATCCCGAGGAACTGGGTGCTGAAGCCTCTGTCCCCCCTGTTGCAACCCTCGGACCTGCGCTCCATCGCCGGCCCGCCGCCGAGCGCGTCCCCGGACCCCGACGACCGGGCCTTCAGGTACGACAGCATCTCCGTCGCTCGCAGCTACTCCTCCGTGCTGGTCTCCTCCGAGCGGGACGACGGGTGCAGAAACGTGGCCCGGGCTCGGCAGGTGGTCGTGTCACGGGACGGGGGGCACTCGAGCGACGAGTGGGCCGCGGGCAGCCCCAGCGACGCCGGCAGTGGCGCCGGCAGCAGCCTGGGCTCCCCGTGCGGCTTCTACTCCTTCGTGGAGGACCCGGCGAGTCCCGAGGCGGAGCTGAACGAGGCCTGGATGGTCTCCCCGCAGCGGCAGACTCAGCTGGCCGTCCTGAAGCAGGAGAACGGGTTCAGGCTGCAGACCTACGCCAGCCGGAAGCCGGAGAGCCTCTTCGCAGAGAGCGAGGGGGACTCGTTTTACAGAATGGACCCGGACAGCGGCAACGGCGTCGTCCGGGAGGAGGAGGAGAAACGGCTGCGCAAGGAGATCATTCACGGCCAAGCGCCGAAGAGCAACCCGACGTTCAAGGGCCGGCCGAGTGCGCCGGACGACCTGGATCCGAGAAGCTCCACGGACAGACTGATCGAAGGTTTCAGCATGAGTTACACGTCCGCCGCCTCCGGAGCAGAACCCCCCCGCCCTTCTGAGCCCGGGACCGTCGACGTGGAGCGGATCAGCTTCAGCGCTGCCCGGCAGCAGTTCTTGAAGATGGAGCAGGAGCGGCTGGCTGCACCGCCCAGCCCGCTGAGGTCCTCCAGGACACATCTGAACGCGCATCTCCAGCCGCATCCTGACGTGTCCTCGTCAGAGCAGGTGGACACACGCCACGGGCTGCAGGTGAGCGAAGACGCATCCACGTTTGTCCTAACTGAAGAAGAAGACGAGACCCACCCTGAGAAGAGGGTGGCGGGGTGGCGGGCCGAGGAGGGTCTCAGCCGAAAGAGCAGTCTGTTCGAGGACCTGGACTCCGGCCCGGAGGAGCTCACTGTGGAGGTGGGCGACGGAGGCTCGTCCTGCGACCGCAATCAGCAGGAGGACAGGAGCTGCAGGTCCACCAGCGACTACGAGACCCCGATTCAGAGGGAGATCCGGTTGGCTCAGGAACGCGAGGAGAACCTGCGGCGCTCTCGAGGGATCTCGCTCAGCGACAGGAGAGACGAGATGGTCGAGATCAAAACCAGACGTTTTCAGTCGCCACATCCGCCGGTCAAAGCTAAAGAAAAGAACCAAGTGTCCTTCATCGTGCAGAGTGAGATCCAGGGGGACAACCAGGGGAAGGAGGAGCCTCAGCCACGAGGACCGATCCCGGGACGATACGGTCAGGATTCTCCACAGGAGCTGGAGTTTGACCCACAAGACGGGGAGGAGAAGACAGAAGAAAGACCTCGCTCTGAATCGGGAGATGAGGAAGTCTTCCCATCGCCATGCTGTCCTCATCGACACCCCGAGGAAGCCGAGTTGTACATCAGCAGAAAGAGTTCAGCTCCCTCTTCCTTCTCCGTGAGGGGCTCACAGGTCCAGGACAGGAGACGCCTGAGCCAAGATCAAACGACTGCTTCGTATTTCCACTTCTCCTCCTCCTCCTCCTCTGCCTCATCCCCGACACGTTTGTCCTGGAAGGAGAACCTGGAGTCCAACGGCCTGCAGTCCAGAGGGAAAGGAGCTCCAGATTTCATCGAGAAGGAGATCGAGGAGGCCCTGAGACGGGAACAGGAGCTGAAGGACCTGAGGGAGTCCAGGGAGGAAACTGATGGACACGTCTTCTCACCAGCTCCTCTGTTGGAGCAGGCGAACAAAGTGGCCATTAGTCAGTTCTACCCGCCTCAGAAAACAGGTATGTGGGTCCTGGATTATCATCTACGAACTGGGGATCTACTCCTGGGGCCCCAGACCTCCAAAAGCCCCAAAAGCCCACTGTGTGTGGATCCAAAGGTCCCAAGCAAACAAAGGTCCTTGTAATAAGTGTTAGTTAATAGATAATAAAGCCTTAATATAATGCTTATCAACATTATTAATAAAATGTACTCTTATTAATAGTAAACTGTTAATAAACTGTTAACAAGAGTTGATTAATGTCATATAATGACATAACGGTTAACATGATTCTAATGCTATTATTTATAGTTTGTCTTTTGATCAAAGTTCTCGTGTGTCTGACTGGTTTCTCCACCAGATGATGCTGTGAGCAAAGTCAGATCTCTCTCAGTTTGATGGAGGTTTTTTTTTTTACAATAAGTAATATCAGAACGTAGTAAAACCTGAATGTCTGATGTTGATGGTCCGTCAGTCACATGAGAGGAGAATGAGTTACTTAATGAGGGTTCAACCAAAGTCCAGCAGCTTCAAGTGGTTTTAGCTGCAGCTTGTGTAAATCAGTAACTAGTCAACCGCTTTCCAACCACAAAGAAGTCTGAACCATCACCTCTTCATTCTGTGGAGTGTAAACTAACGAGCAGTCGGGAAATACAGGACCAGTAACATCTATGTCGAATCGGGAACATGTAAAGGACCAGTAAACTCCATGTTAGACCAGTAAAACTAAGTCCATGCAGGACAAGGTGCATCCATTAAAGTCCAGTCACATCCCTGCAGGACCAGACGAGTCCACTCACCTGCAGAGGACCACCTACAGTGTCGTTGATGATGTCATTGACGGTGTTCTTCCCGTTGGGTTATACAGATCAACCCGTCAGCGTGTCGTCTCCGTCTCCTCGTCCCTACATCCGTCTTCCCTCCATCTCCTACATCACGGCCCGGCCCTGGTCCTCCTCACCTCCTCCATCTGCCAAATCTCACCAGAGGTCCACACCCCCCCCCATCCGCCCCTCCTCTCCTTCTCCGGCGGCGGCCTGGTCGCCCCCACCTCCACCCAGAGGTCTGGCGGAGACTCTTCTGGAGGACTTCAAGGAGAGACGAGTAAAAGGGAAGCTGGAAGAGAGCGTGGTGAGTGATCAATAGGTCTCTTATTTTGAAGGTCTGGTGCTTCCTGTTTGAATCGGAAGGTTTAAAATGTGTTTAGAGGCTCCAAGACAAAATTGCCGATTCAAGAGTTCATTTTTACTGAAATGGTTGAGGTGTTATTTTAATTAGTAATTAATTTTTTTTTTTTTAAACACAATTCAAACCAAACTTTTTTTTTCCAGTATGCAGGAATTCAGCCGGTGGATGACGTGAATAACGAGGTACAGCCGCACTTTATTCACCTTCATTCACTAATTAGCCAAACCGGCTGCTAACCAGCTGCTAACCTCCATTTGTCTCTTCGCCTCATTGTCTCTCTCCGTCTTGTCCGTCTCCAGGTTGTCGAATCGACTCGAGTCATTCGACATAAAAACCAACGCGCTCTGCGCTGGGAGGCCGGAGTGTTCTCCAACCAGCAGGGCCAGTGAGGCCAGTAGGACCAGTGAGATCAGCAGGACCAGTGAGACCACGCCGACTCCTCTGGTTTGTCTCTTCACTAACAGGACTTTTTCTTGAACTAAAATGGGTTTAAACTGGAAGGCTCTAAAGAAGCGGATGCTCCTGATTGGTCCCCTCTCCTCGTCCAATCAGCTGCGAGCTGCTGAAGTAGAGCCTCAGACAGAGTGGATGTATCTGATTGATTGAGGAAATGAAGAGTTAACGTGAGTGAAGAAGAGCAGTTTGTTTGATCCCCTCTTGCAGCAAAAAATAAAGTTTCTGATTGTTTTTTATCATTTTAAACTGATGCATCAAAAAAAAAAGAAAAAAAGAATAACAAATATTTTTCAAAATTTCAAAATAAGAGATTGAGTAGGTATAAATTGTTACCACTAATTTGTTAAAGTTCACAGTAGAAAACGACAGTATCGTTCAAAATCAAAATTGTATTTGTTAAATTAAAGAAAAATCTGGAAATCTTGAAGTGACAGTAATTGACGTTCAAACTTGATTGTATTATTATATTATATATGTAAAGTAAATGGTTGGATTCCAAAGCGAGTCTCCAGGGAACCAATAGAGGCACTGAAGAAGAAGAAGTGGTTTTATTTAACATGGACGTAAGCAATTCAGACTTTAAACTATTCAAGAATGATACAAACAGAAATGTTGTTTCTCAACAAGATTGTTTAACTCAAAAAAATACCGAAATATGAAAAAATCATTGGGCGAACAAAGAATGTTGTGACAGAAAAATATGCAATTTTTACAATACAATGTATAAAGGAAAAAACAAGAGACCCAAAATGAACTTGTTCTAATATTTACTGGATACAACCAAAATAATATATCTACAACCATGAATACACGTATATAAACGCCTGGCTATTCATACGATAAATCACACATGACAGGCACACACACACACACACACACACACATATTCCTGGTTTCTGTAGCCATGGCAACACACTCGATTGCCTCCAGAAAGAATAAAGAGGGTGTGTGTGTGTGTGTGTGTGTGCTGTTGCTTAACTATGTCTATGAGGACGAGTTGGCGAGGGAGTGTGTCTGTGTGTGATTAAAAGAACAAAGTGTGTATTTCTGTGTGGATCTTCTCATTAATCATTTTTACAGCTACTTTTTTACTTTATTTCTATAATTTATTAAAAAAAAGCTTTGTCACAGCACATAATTTTTCATCAAGAGATGGAGTGCTTTCAAAAGGAAATAATTAAACATCTAAGTAAATTTATGTTAATATTTATGCTATGTTTGAATACCAATATAGTATATAAATATTTTATAGCTTTAATAAAACACGATGACAAACACGATTAAAAAATCTGAAAAACTGTGTGTTTGTGCCTTTGAGCTCTTATCTCTATATCACCCATCAATACAGTTGCCATGGAAACTGCATAATGAGCCTGATGGTGCAGGACATACGGCTGCGAGTGAGTGAGCGAGACTGTGTGTGTGTGTGTGTGTGTGTGTGTGTGTGTGTGTGTGTGCATTCATCTGTGTGTATGTCAGTAAAATCAAATGTCTTCATTTTGCATCTCTGAATGTTTGCGTTCATTTTTTAAACTTTCCTGTTTGCTGAGTCAGCGAGTTTCTTCATGTGAGTCAGGACTAAAAACATCACAGTTAATCAGGTTTAACCGGCAGGAATCAGGTTCTTGACTAAATAAACTGTAAAAAATGTTCTTTTACAGCAGAAACAGGCTGAATCATCTATCAAGAGAGTTTACAATCTCACATAATGACCAGCATCTCAAAATATTATTGTGCACAAAAGAAAGTTTATTTTAAATTTTGTGTTGAAAAAAAAACTTGACTTGCAAAGATATTTAAATATATATTATCGTTATATAAGTATATTATTGGGCATGTTGTATAAAATATATGTAATATTTAATTTTTTATAGTTTCTTTATATATCATTTCTTTATACCTTTATTTCAATTATCTCTAGTTTTACCCCTTTTGGTTTATTTTTAGCTTTTACATAAACTTTTTTTTTTTTTTTAAGTGTAATAGTCAGAATCAAAGCATGTTGATTTACAGAGTTCCAATGAAAACTGTGTGTTGATATTACATCTGTTGCCAACTAAAGGACACAAACTCATTAAGAGCAGCACATGATTCTTTAAAAGATGAAATATGAACTAATTTAATGTGAATAATAAATATCCCACCTCGTCTCGCAGTGTGAACTGGCTCAGTTAAAGTTCACAGCCGAGGCTTTATCGAAGATTTTTTTATTTTAAGTGTCCTCCGGGGACGGAGAGGGAAATCTCCCGCAGAATGCCCGACCCTAAACGCCTCACAAGTCTTTAATCTCTCAACACTAATTGGTGGGTTTAAGCAGACGCCGGCGGGATGGAGAACTCCAGAAAACGAGCTTTAAGTGGAACGATAAGAGAGGAAATTAAGAAGCTCCAGTTTGACTGTGTCTGATCACAGAGACGCTTTGGTTCTTTTACCTTCTTTTTTACAGAAAGAAAAATTACTTTGTTATTGTAAGTACTGAGTACTAACTTTTACACTGGAAATACTAACGTCTACACCAAGAACACTGACTTGTACAACAGATATATTTATCAAGGATACTATAGTGTACAGGACATACTAATGTCTACACAAGATCACTTTGGCCTTCATGATTCTGTAATGGTGTTTTCTTAACAAATTTTTTTTGAAATATAAATTAAGAAACTGCACTTAAATACCTTGAGACCAAGAACAACTTTTAATTTTGAACTTTCATCACAACGAGCATGCAGTGTCCACTCTTATTTTCACAGAAATAAACTCTTTATAGCAGCAGCAGTTGTTTTTTTTTTTCTTAAAATGTTTCCAGTCACAAAATGTACAGATTGGAGATTCATGTTTATACATTCAGATGGAAATTATGAGGAACCCTCGGGTCAGTTCTCAGGGTTAAAAAAAAAACTGAACAGGATGTCTGATATTAAATCAAACTTTGGACACATGCAACAACACAGACACATTAACAGCAGAGACAGACCAGTATTGGCTCATCAATATTTCATATTGACGGATGAACTGATTCAGTTTCAGAGCGTCATTGAGCTCAGTGAGTTTAGGAACTGCAGCATCTTTAATACAATTTTTATTTTCTAAGAGCTCTCGTAGTTTAGTTCGAGAGCCACTGAGGAGAAAATCCTCACTTTACCACAATGGAATCATGACATATTCTGTAATTACAACTTTTCCTTCAAAATATCACACTCTTATCACTAATAAATACACACTTTCAGATCCACTCACAGAAACACTCGACCAGTCAGAAAGTAGCACACAAACAAACAAACAAACATGCTGAGAATCACTATAGCAACCGAGCCATCACAACAACAACAACAATAACACTCTGGTCCCCGGAAATATACAATCAGGGTTGGACCCTCCTCACTGCGCGGAGACCCACGCACACCCGCAAAGCATTATGGGTAGAGCAACTTACGTTTTAAGAGCGAGATAGTCCACACAGCTGGAGGGGGGTGGGGGGGGGGGGCATGTTGATGGCGATGACCTTGTCGCTTGAAGCTCAGCGTCGCTGACGGGAGTTGCGTTTTTCGGCGTGTCGGGGTGAGAACGCGTTGGTGGGGGGACGATGGCTTCCACATGGCGCCGGTCACAGGCCTTTCCCCTCAGAGGAGGCGGGGCCTGAGCCAGGAAGCAGGTGCTGAGCGGCGCAGGTGCGTCTCGTCGCAGGAGCTTCCACAGCAGGTTTGCTGCGTGTTTGTGCTTCAAGAATTAATCCTTAAAATTGCCTCCGAACCGCAGATTATTTGCAGAATGGGTTGCCGTGGAAACGCTCCAGCTTCCTGCCTGGATGGCTCAACACTGTGGACGTATGACTCTCTGAGTAAAGATGAAGGCAACCCACCATTCAGATATAATTTTTATAGTGTTGTTTGTTTAATGTCCTGAGGTATTTTTCCACATTTTTATATACAAACTAGTAGGACTGAAAACCATTCATAATGTTGGATGGTAACAGAGCGGCGCCCCCTGTGGCTGTTGGATGTACTGATAATTTCATCAACTAAAGAGCTCTTTCTTGCTGCACAACTAAAATGTTTAGCCAAAGCAGTAAGTGCAGTTTGAATCTGTAGAAGGGTTACGTAACATTGTATCATTATCATGGTACCTGCTAATGGCGTTCAACTTTGGTCACCAGCTGGGAACCACCTGACCACCAAGGGCTTCTTTTAAATTAATTTAACCACTACTCCACAACCGCTGCACACGACCACGACCAAAGAGATTCGTTGAGCCACATAAAAATCCACCAAATCTGTTTGGTACCACCAGATGAACATCTGCACAACGTGGCCATGACAGAGAACCTTAATCCATCCATTGCACCTTAAATACTGAAAGACAATCCGGACCGTCTTCGATAGGACCAGGACTCTAAAGCCAGGGTTCTCGCATGGCATTGGGTGGATGAAGTGGATTCTATTAAAGGCTTTAAAATTTGTAGTAATCATTCCAAAATAAAGGCTGATACCGCAATAGCCTTGAACATCGTTTTCAGTGTTGAGAGAGAACTGTCTAGAGTGTTGAGCCACGGCCATCAAACCTTACCCCACTGGATGTGAACGTTCAACTCCCACAGCCCAAACCTTCCATCCCATCAGGCCCAAGGAATGCATAGCAACGTGGTCCAAACGGCTCTTCAGGTTTGTGCTGTTGGTGACCTGTCACGAAATAAGGCGTTTTTTTTCTTCGAGAGAGACTAATCCTTATACCTTCGTCCCTGCAAACTCTTATAGTAGTTCTCCTGTTCAGTCTGGTTGCGAATCTCTCGATCCAACAGGACTAGCGCCGTCTTGCGTCTCATGGCCATCTCCCTGCGCTGGGCGTCTGCTGACGTCTCCACCTGCGCGCGTGGCGAGGCCGGATCGCGTCCGACCGCCGGGCACGGCGACGCGGCCCTGTGGGGTCGGAAACTGCTGCCGCGGGCAGCCGAGTCTCCTCGGGTCAGGCTGTTGAGGTCGTAGGTGTCTCGGGGGTCGGCGCCATTGGGCGCCCCCGCCCACTCCCACGGGCTGCCGTTGCCGGCGAGGGGCGGGGCTTGGAGAGCAGGTTGGGGCTGGACGACGGGATGGTGAGGGGCGTGGGCGTCCACCGTGATTATACCCGACCCCTCCCGCTGCTGCTGCTGCTGCTGCTCAGGGGACGGGCGGTAGTGCGGCGAGTCTGTGGTGGAGGAGGTGCCGGAACAGGTGGAGGTGGTTTCAGAGGACTTCTCCCCCGAGGAGGAGGAGGGGAGGAGGCCCTGCTGCTTGGACATGGCAATGACCTGCATGAGTCTCGGCTGGTTGGTGGCGCCGCGGCCCGAGCCCTCGCCGCTCGTCTTCTCTCTGATGGCGAGCCACTTGGCCCGCGTCAGGGCGCTCTTTGGGGACACCGGTGGGGGTCCGGCCTCGGGAACCTGTGGCGGTCTGGGGGTCGCCACGGCTTTGGCGCCCACCGGAGGCGGAGTGGGGTTGCGGCCGTGGGCCGCCCTTCCGGACTGCCCTACCGTCTGGTAAATGGGGACATGAGACCCCCCATCGTCTGTCCCCACGGAGCCCACCTCGGACCCGTCCTCGCTGGCCGAATGCTCCGCCTCGTCCCGGACGCTCAGGCCTCTCATCTCCATCGACTTCTGCTTCCACTCCGTCACCAGCTGCTGCGAACGCATCGGGTCCATGGGAACCTGCACGGCCTTCAGCCGCCGCTGCACCGGCTGGACCGGCTGCACCGGCTGCAGCGGCTCCTCTGGCCCCTGGTTGGCCCCCAGCACCCCGTTGATATTCATGCTGGCCCTCGGCAGCGTGTTACTGAAGGTCAGCATGGTCTCTTTCCCCATGGGGCTGCGGGGAGCCAGCAGCTCCACGTCCACGCTGGCCCTCTTCAGGCTACCCATGGAGGCCTTCTCCCTCTGCAGGGGCACCAGGCCCTCCAGCCGGTCCATGGGGGCCGGAGCCGGCGCGATCTCGTCGTTGCTCTCCGAGGCGGAGGCGGGGCCCTTGTTGTAGACGGACTCGTGTCCTCGCTCGGTCAGCGCTCGTAGAGGGTCCTCTTTCGGCAGCGAGGGAGGTGGGATCAGAGAGATGTCATCACCGGATTTGAAGTTGGCCACGGCGTGAAAAGCCTGAAGAAGACAATCACTTTGAGTATTTGAAGACTTCAAATCCTTTCACGCTGCTTCGATATCGTTATGATTATTATTATTATTATCATTATTATTATTCAGTGTCATGGTGGAGAACACAAGGTCTGAACCTGTGAAGAGTAAAGGTTAGATTTTCTCTCCGTCTCCACCACTCTATTCTTTTATCTTGATGAGGTCGTCGTGGCAACAGAAACACATGACTATTCCCATGACGACGGCCGGACCGTTTGATCGGCAGGATTTTAAATCCATCTCTGTTGCCAGCTCTCGGGTGAAACTTTTTTATCCGGTTGGTGCTTGGTGAACATCCTCTGCGCTCACCAGGTAAGCAGCGATGAAGGCTCCGATGAGGAAGCCCACGTACACGTCGATGGGATGGCTGCGATGCTGAGTGATCTGAGTCAGACCCGTCAGCGCCGCAGCGATGGCGAAGGCAAAAACTAAGACGGGTTTCAGCAGCTTGGTGCTGTCGGAGATGGTCGAGTTGAAATACATCTGAAACAGAGGAATCATGAATAGGAGAGTAATAAGTCACATATAATATAAATAATGATAAATGTATATATATATGAACCCTGTGGAAGTGGTGCAGCAAGTGTACACACGCTGTGTGTGTGTGTGTGTGTGTGTGTGTGTGTGTGTTTTAAATAAAGTTGTGTTGGTTTGAACAAAGATGAGTCACACTTACAGACACGTAGACAGCAGCGAAAGCCGACAGTGTTGCATGCTGGGAAGGGAACGTTTTCCTGTGAGGACAGAAGAAAGAGTAGATCGTTTAATCGATGTCACGCTAAGCATTTAAACACAACGTGATCGGGTCACTCACCTGGCGGCCACGATGGCGTGCTGGTCGTGACCCGAGCAGATGTCCTTACTGATGTAAACGTTTCTGTCGCAGGAGACGCCGACCTGCGTGTAGTTTGGTTTACACACGGTGAGGAAGAACGGAGTGTGGTAACCCGTCGACAGCTGTATGATGTCGGTGACCAGAGCCGTCGCACACAGGCCAAACACATGCACACCTGTAGAGACACGGACAGGTATGACCGAACATCTGCATTCAGACAGACCGGTGTGAGGACCTGCTTGAGCTGCGGCTGTAGGTGTAACTAAAGTCTGGCAACGGGTGTAGTCAGTGCCCCACCTACGAAGCGCACCGTCCTCCTCAGGAAGGAGTTGAAGTTGCAGCCCCCCGCGTTGATGCTCCCTTCAGGTCGGCGGAGCTTCAGTCTGGACTGCAGGCAGTAGATCAGACCTTCAACCAGCATGATCTGAGGCACAAATCGTACCAAACACACCCTCAGTACCTTCCGAACACCACGATCTGATCCCTCAATCAAACACACCCTCAGTACCATGCCGAATCGTATCGTCACCCTGGAGGATATAGTGTGTTGAAGTGTGTTGAAGTGTGTGTGTGTGTGTTTTACCGAAGCAGCCGGTCCGGCAAAGGCGAGGCTCAGCAGCATCAGCAGAGGGATCAGTTCGTCTCCTCCGTCCACGTACGGCATGCTGAGCTCTCTGTCGTGGCAGCGGAACCCGACCTGAGCCGGCTGCACGACATCAGTCAGCTCCAGGAAGTACAGCGACACCATAGAAGAAGCCACGATGGGCAGCTGCGGCAAAGAGTTCCCCAAAATTTTCCTTCGTCAAACATTCAGACTGTTAGCGCGGATCCCGCGTTGAAACCATTTTTTTCATCAAGTGCACATCAATCCTGTCCCTCAACCCCGCCTTCAAGAACATCTACATCCATGGTTTCCTTCAACCCCGCCTTCAAGAACATCTACATCCATGGTTTCCTTCAACCCCGCCTTCAAGAACATCTACATCCATGGTTTCCTTCAACCCCGCCTCCAAGTACGTCTACATCCATGGTTTCCTTCAACCCCGCCTCCAAGTACGTCTACATCCATGGTTTCCTTCAACCCTGCCTTCAAAAACATTTTCTTCAACATTTTTGACATCTTCCGTACCAGATGTTAGCCCTTCCAGTAAGTCATGGTCTATCACGTTCCCTTGACCAGTTCATGGACCTGGAAAACCTCTAAAGGGACTCCAAGCGGATCCCTAAAGAGGACATGAAATCACCTGTTTCTTTGAAGATTTTAGTTCAGCAATTTTGCCCCCATCATCTTGATTTATTTTGTAACCAGCATCTGAATAATATAAAGAAGAAGAAGATCCGAATCTCCTTCTCCTCTTCCTCCTCCTCCTCACCATAACCATCATCATCATCGTTGTTCTCACCTCCACAAAGTAGAAACATGGCAGCAAAGTCAAACTGTCCTTTGGAGGTTTCTTCTTCATCTTCTCAGAGTTCATCATCATTCTGATTGAGCTGCAACACACAAAAACACACAAAAACACACTAATAAACATTCCTCTTTATTCTATGAATTCAACACATTCATTTAAACCGTATATAAACTGGTGTCTCATCAATGTCTCACTGCTGCCTCATTGATATCTCACTGGTGCCTCATCAATGTCTCACTGGTGTCTCATTGATATCTCACTGGTGTCTCACTGGTGTCTCATCCATGTCTCACTGGTGTCTCATCAATGTCTCACTGCTGCCTTATTGATGTCTCACTGGTGCCTCATCAATGTCTCACTGGTGTCTCATTGATATCTCACTGGTGTCTCACTGGTGTCTCATCCATGTCTCACTGGTGTCTCATCAATGTCTCACTGCTGCCTTATTGATGTCTCACTGGTGCCTCATCCATGTCTCACTGGTGTCTCATCCATGTCTCACTGGTGTCTCATCAATGTCTCACTGCTGCCTTATTGATGTCTCACTGGTGCCTCATCCATGTCTCACTGGTGTCTCATTAATATCTCACTGGTGTCTCAATGATATCTCACTGGCGCCTCATCCATGTCTCACTGGTGTCTCATTCATGTCTCACTGGTGTCTCACATTTTCAGTGAGAGGACGATGAAATGTTTGTCTTGAGATTGAGAGACGCTCAGCTCATTCATGTCTCATCTGCAGCTTGTTTGTCCCACTGCGTCTTGTCCTCTTGATCCGCAGGCAGCGCAAGAGGAGAAAAAAAGGACGAGGAGGAAGAGGAAGATCACGTCGTCCTCAGATTTCGATCACCTTCAACCTCTTCTTCAAGTCTTGAGTATCTCCATCCTTTCCCTCTGCTGTGGACCGTCTTCATGTTGACACATTAAGAATAACAGCAACAATGCGACACACCTCACCACCAAACTCAGCTCCACCTTCTGCTGCCAATTAATGTCCGAGCAGACAGACAGGTGGAGACACAGACAGGTGGGCGGTGAGGACGGCGGACTGACTGATGGACAGGTGGATAGACAGAGGGTTTGACAGACACGGGGACACACAGGGGGACAGACAGACAGGTGATCGGCCCGTGCAGCCTGAAGCGCTGCAGTCACCGTCCGCCTCACGCGCGGCGGGTAAACCCCGTGTTTTATTCGCTTTTGGTCAAACGGCTCAAATGCAGCTTCGATCAAACCGCAGAACGCACGCACGCACGCTCACGCGCACGCGGAATGGAAACAGTGGAAAACGGTCCGTCTCACCTCACACCATCGATCCGCTCCGACTCTTATCACGTTTCCTCCTCCAGCTGCAGAACCGGACCCGTGGGACGAGCCGTGACCGCGCGCGCACACCTTCCCGGTGGGGCTCCGGGCACAAGAAGCTTCGTTTGAGTCCCGGTTCCGGTTCGGATATTCCCGATGTGGGATCCGTTCTCCTCTGAAAATAACGGGGATCTGCGACCGTTTCCTGACGGAGATCCGCTGCTGCACTGTGTGTGTGTGTGTGTGTGTGTGTGTGTGTGTGTGTGTGTGTGTGTGTGTGTGTGTGTGTGTGTGTGTGTGTGTGTGTGTGTGTGTGTGTGTGTGTGTGTGTGTGTGTGTGTGTGTGTGTGTGTGTGTGTGTGTGTGTGTGTGAGTAGGTGTATGACAGATTGTATGGCAGGTGATCAGTGCCTCCAGGTTCTGAAACAGAAAACATTAGGATTTCTTCGTCTTCAGAGCTGCGCGCTCTCGGAGACTCTTGAGGGGTTTAAAGCGGTTCGTGTTTCCACATGAACACACTGGAGATCAGGTTTAAAACGTTTTGTTTTTAAAGTGTTTATTCACGAAGCTGTAATGTCTTCCAGTCCGGGAGCCTCTTGACTCACAGTTGTTTGGTTCCAACCCTTTTCAGACGGAGAACCAAAAGGAGTCCGGAGAACTCTGATCTTTACAGAACATTCGCTTAAGATTATGTTAATAAACTCTGCTTATAGATGTCAAAATGATGGCTTCATGTCTGCTTTTCACATCATCAGAAACAACATGGTTCTTATATGAGAACACAGCTTTAAATTAAAGTGTCTCACTGGATTGAAGATATATTTTATAACGTTTATTCATTTCTTTTAAAAAAATAATAAAAAATATACATCCACTCAAACATTTTGATTTTTACAGTTTTATTACAAAGCAAAGAAAAAAAACGTTATTTACAGGCACAGTTTTAAAGGAACACAATAGGTGGTGCATTCGGGTTCAAGAGAGCGTTGCAGGAATCCTCCTCCACAGACCTCCACACAGACAGTTCTTGATCCAACGTTGTTCCCACTGCTTCATAGCGTTGGTCTTATTTGGAGAACGAAGCATCGTCACACAGCCGCACCTGAACACATCACAAATACCTTTAAACTAGGTCTGTCAACATAAACGCGTTAATCTATGCCATTATATGTGGCCAGGGTTAATGCAACTAAACATCTGCAGAGGACCACCACTGTGTCCCTAAAAGACAGTGGTTAGAAAACGTCCTGCTAAATGTGGGGAGATCTCTCTATCTCTATGTAAATTATAGAGAGTTCAACATGTTCCACAAAGAGGAATTCTGCCTCGGAGATGAGATCAAATGTTTGTAGTTTTGTGTTTAAAATAACATTAACAATTAAATAACAGTGTCTAAAATACACACTTTCTAAAGTGATTACTTGTAAGATTGACTCTTCAGAAGAACAAAATTGTAACAACAACATTCATTAATCGTAATTAATGAATTTCAAAATGTGCGATTATTATTTTTTAATCTATTGGCAGCCCTATTTTAAACATAACCGTCAAAGGAACCTGAACACATCACAAACAACTTTACATGTTTAACCTTTAAAAAAGGTACTTGTGTTTCCTAGAACACACGAGGCTGAAGCTGGTGAAACAGGTGGGTGAGCTGTGACATCACTTCCTGTGGACTCACCTGGTGCAGGCCTTGCTCTCCTCGGTGGGACAGACGCCCATATGGACACAACGCAGGTTATCCATCTTCTGAGAACTGGGACTCCTACACACACACACACACACACACACACACACACAGTTCAGATTGACGTGTTCGGTGTGATAACCTCAGTGAGTCCAGGTTCAGGTGTGTTACCTGGTGAAGACCTCCAGGGGGGCGGTGGGACCGGCTCCGGGCAGAGACGAGGCCTTTCCGAACTGCAGCCTGAGAGGATGTTTACCTTGCAGCTTGACGATGACGCCGTCATTGACTGGGAGCCAGTCCATACTGGGAACCAGCAGCTGACTGGGCAGCAGGCAGCACTCGTCTATCAGACACTCATCGGGGTCCTGGGGGGGTCCGTCCTCCCGGGCTGAATGACAGTCAGGTGAGTTAGTGAATGACGTGGGATCAGTGGTGTCTTGACAGCAGAGCCGCAGCTTTAAATGATCAATTTGGATCAATAATATGTGATCAGTAGTCCCGTATTACAGAGCCATGACCGGTTTGGATCAATAAAACGAGATGGGTTGTCTCTTCCAGCAGAGCCGCGGCTTAAAGTGATCAGTTTGGATCAATAGGATGATTGGTAGGGCCTTACAGCAGAGCCACAGCTTGGTGAGCAGTCTGAAGAGCAGCTGCATGCTGTCCTGGTTGTCCGACGTGGCCGTGAAGGTGGGCAGACACCCCGGCTTCAGCAGACCCCAGATCCGGATCATCACCAGCATCTCCCTCAGCATCGCCAGGGACGCCCCGTCCCTCATGAAGCCGAACCCGGGCCGGACCATGGAGCCCTGAGGACATCACGAGGACCACACCAGAGGACACCATGAGGACCACACCAGAGGACACCACGAGGACCACACCAGAGGACACCACGAGGACCACACCAGAGGACACCACGAGGACCACAGCGGAAACAAGCTTTGACCTTTAGTGGGTTTGTGCATCACGGTCAGATTTGTTTACTGGGTTCTAGTCTCGTCTAAAATTCCTCTGTATGTTTTAGGTTCTTCTCACAGTTCTAAGCTCAAGGATGGAGAACTTCTATCTGTGTTCTGTGTTATATTTGTATTAATTTTCCATTTGTAAAATCCTCCTCCTCATTGCTATTCATCTTAAGATCCAGATAAAAAGATGAGCGTCAGTTTTAAATAGCGGCGTCGTTAGCGGTTTTCTCGTTAGCTCACCTGGTTGGGCAGGTTGGCCAGCAGGTAGAGGACAAAGTCTCCCACCCATTGGATGAGCTGCTGCAGGGACTGAAGGGGGGCGCCGTCCAACACAAACTCCTCCGTCTTCAGATTGATCATCACCTTATCGATATCTGAGGAGACACACCGTGATCAATCCGTATCTAACGTGTCCCTCAGGCATCTCCCTCCCTCCTCTTTGAGGCGTCTCACCTGTGTCGATGTTCTTGGCACAGATCTCGGTCAGTCGGTCACCTGGACTCTTGTCCGGTGTGTTGAGGACATGCGGCCTCAGCAGGGACTTCAAGGTGGAGCTGATGGCGATCAGCAGGAGTTTGGCGTGGAAGTCGCAGGCTCGAGCCGCCGTTGCCGTGGAAAGTTTACAGAGCGACGCCTTCACTGCCACGATACGTGTCGCCAAAACCTGAGGACGACATCATACAGCGACACTGAGGCATCATGGGAAGTGGAGTTTACTTACTTAAACCCCCGAGATGACACGTAATGGGTGAAAGCCATTCATGTAAAAAACGTTTCATTTCTTTAACTAGAGCGTCCGCGCTGTCCTCCACTCATGCCTCGCTGACCTGCTGCAGTGCCTGGTTCTGCCTCATGTACTCCTCGTGCAGCTTCTCCACCAGGTTGTGCACCATGGTGGGCTGCACGTGCAGCAGGACGTCCCACCAGTCGTAGCCCGTCACCATGCAGTACTCCAACAGGAACAGCAGGTGGCGCAGCGTGGTGTTCATCTCCAGCACCTGACCCATCGAGGGCGACACTCGCATCATGTGGAGCTGGCGGAGGAAACGTCAACGTGATGGATGATCACGATGGAACCGGGCTTTTGCGATTCTATCACGGGGGGGGGGGGGGGTTTACGCTCTAAAGAAGAAACGAGCGGTATTTTCCGGTGTGTGCGTGCCCTCACCTTCCCGTGGTTGTCGACTCCGGCCAGCGCCAGGGAGGTCCACGAGAACTGCAGGGCCTTGAAGTGGAGGGCGGGGCCTCCGGTTCGCTGGCGTTTCATTGCGGACTCGTCTCCGGGTCTCTGACCGGAGGAGGACGAGGAGCCGTAGAAAACCCCCATCGTCTGCAGGGAGAGGCGGTGGAGGATCTGAATGCTGCCGTCGTGGAAGGCCAGAGCCAGACCTGACAACACGGGAGAGAACCCTCAGACCGGGCCTGCGCACTGACACAGCTGATCGACGGGGCGGCGCGCTCACCGAGTCCGGGGCAGAACTTGGTGTCCGACGCCACCTTCAGGTCCGTGTTGGAGATGGAGATGGGCAGCTTGGGCAGAGCCACGGCCGAGACTCGCTCCAGGTCGCTGGTGGTCGTGAGGATCCTCCACTTCAGGATGGTCGGCTGCTTCTCCCCGACTGGACACGGGGGGGGGGGGGTCAGAGGTCAATCCCACAGCACTGAGCGGCATCCGGTTCAACCGGTGTGGTCTCTTGTCTCCTTACCAACTGGTGATCGATGCTGGAAGATGTTGTTGACAGGAAGTCCCTCCTTCCTCAGAGACCAACACTCCACGATGCTGCCGCTCTGATTGGACGCACACAGCAGGACCTGAAACACACACACACGGGCACACAGACAAACACACACACACACGGGCACACAGACGCGTTCCGTCAGGTTCTTTGGGTCCGCTGTTCTCTGGTTTGTGAGTTCTGGTTCACCCTGTTACCTGTTCAGAGTTCTCTCTGGTGAGGAACTTGAGGTGAGTGACAGCCGGGTACTTCTCCCTCCTCAGAGGGTCGGTGGTGCAGCGCAGAAACAGAGAGGGCAACAGTTCCGTGTCGATGCGACACTTCTCGCTCACGACGCTCACTACCACCTGGACACGGAGAGCGCGCTCATCGTTACCGGACTCGTGCGATTGTCAAAAAAACACCTGATGAATCGGGGTTCTGACCTTGTAGAACTGGACCGGGGAAGAGCTGCTGCCGTCGGTCGCCGCCACCACGATGTTCCCGCCTCCGGTGAAGGCGATGTCGGCCAACGCCACGCGGCCCCTCAGCCGGCAGAGGCTCTCGCTGGCCGTCAGCAGGGCGCCGCCGGGCTTCAACAGCGACACGGTGACCAGACCGCTCACTGTCACCGCCAGCCAGCCCTCCATCGGCTTCCCCCCAAACAGGGTCAGAGACGGAGAGAACTTCACCCGGGAGAACTTCTCGCCGAAGTTTGTGGAACCGGACTAAACCCCAAAAAGAAAACGAGAGACGCGCGACTGATTTACAGATGTGGCGTGTGATGTCTGAAAAAACAAAACAATGAGGCCGAAGATGAATGTAGGTCTCCAAAAGAGGCGGCTTTAATACGGCGTCCGTTTGTGCCATCGTTACCATCTCCACGTGCAGAGCCAGCTTCACGCCATTGTGCAGCCAGCTCAGAGCCACGATGGGATCTCCGTCCAGGGAGCTGGAGAGGAGGCTCTCCCAGCTGTTCACCAGGTGATCCGCCATCGACCAACACTTAATTTGTCCGTTGCCGTCCGCCGACAGCAGTCTTGAACCTTAAAACACACGAGCGGATCAGCAAACACACCAAAGCGGATCGATAAGCACACAACCAACATGTTAGAAGAATATGAGACTGCAAGGGCCAACCTTACCCGATTGATCCCACTCCAGACAGGAAATGACCTCAGTGTGCCCAGAGCTGATGGAGTAAACGTCCCAGGGGTGCTCTGTGTCGATGATGTGGATCATGTGACTGACATCTGTAAGACACACACAAGTCTGTAAAACTAGAAGAACCGCACAGGTTGTTGCAGAAGTAGAGAAGATTGTGGTGTTAAATTAATCATGTGGGTTTAGGTGTTACAGACTTGTAGGTGTGTCTGCTCTGCAGACGTGTAGTAGGCTTCACCTTTGTCGTCGTCATCATCACTCTTCAGGTCGGTGGTGAAGGCCACCAGGTTCCTGCAGGACCAGGAGCAGACCAGTGGGATGGAAGGACAGTGAGTGCTCTTTGGACGTTTCTCCCACTCACACACGTACGCCAACTCCATGTTTTAAGTGGAGGAAGTATCCGGAGACCAGCCGGGGAGCCCACCTTAAGACACGGATAACAATTTAACTAGCAGTTTGCCATAAAAAATAATAATAATTATGATGATGACAATTTATATAACAACTCTATAGAGACACACGCATATTTGAACGTAAGTATATATTTACAAACACGTGAAATAAACTGAATGAGGTCTTCAAACTACAATTGGCCTACAGATCTAACCGGAAGTAACTGATTTTGAGATTTCCTGTTTATACTATAGAATCATTTGATCGCGTTATACTGACAAAGGGAAAGGGTAATGGAATCTAACGTGTTTCCTATTCAACAGGTGTAAGCTTTTAATAACATCTACATTTAATGGAACCTATTTGTCAAACTGACGTCACCACAAGTGGCTGGTGGAACAGAGAAATGTCAGTAGAATTGTCATGAACACATTCTCTCTTCTGGTGATCTGATGATGTGAACTGGGTCGCACTGGTTGGCCCAATTTAAAATAAAGGTTTAGGACGCAGCGTGTTTGAGAGGCGGCTGCAGCGCTGTGTTTGTGTGGCAGGCAGCTAGCTGCTAACGTTAGCTTACCTCACTCTGACTCTGGCTCCGACTCCGAACAACAACAAAAAAAACGGTTTCGTTGAGAGCCCGAACCCCTAAAACTAATAATATGAAATACGAGTATTTGAGATTAAATCTAATTTGGATGTAATGGTGGCTGGTGTACCAAACAAACCTTCCACCGGTCATTCAGCTCAACAAAGTGCCAGGACCCCGCAGCTCAGCGGGCAGTCCTTACAGAGGCCTGTCTATAAAACGATTCAGTATATACACATATTGTATAAATAAAATTAGGGCACTGTGACGCGAGATTATAACCGTGAACATGTGTTTGATTTGTTGTTAAATATATTCAACTTGACGTCTTTCTCTTATCCGTAAGATTGTAAACTCGTTATTTCTAAGATGGCGGGGGTGGGGCAGCCTCATCTACAGGTGAATGTGGGACTTTTGATCCTGAGCAGAGTCTTCCAGGATCCTCCGATAAATGCATAACTATTTACCTAACTTTATATAAAAACATCTGTTTACTTATATTGCAAGAGCCATGAATAGAAAGCGGACCAGTATCACCTTGTAACATGCAAAATTAACTGTTGTAACAAGATAGAAAGTTGAAACTAAAACTATTTATATTGTCTCTGTCTTAATGTGACGTGTACGGCGAAGGCATGACCTTTGTTAGAGATCATGCTTTCCTAGGTCCAGCTCTTCGATCCAGCCACCAAGCCAAGTTCAATGACCCATCACCTAAAAATAAGACAAGTCTGATAAATGTGTACTACTACTGCTACTACTACTATGTGTGTTTGATGCATAGTCTGTATATGATTCATGGACCGTATGTGGGTCTGATACATGGACCGAACGTGGGTCCAAAATAAAACCTCTATACAGGTCCACAACATGATCTGTATGTGAGTTTGATATCGAACGTAGTTTTGTACCTGGCAGATGAAACTCGGGGGTTGATGCTCCCGCGGGGAGGACCCGTATTTCCGGTGTGGTTGTTGTCTAGGACCATTAGCAGCCGTCAGTCTCCTGTGTACAGAGTATGGTCTCCCGTTAACTCCCTCAGCTCACAGTTTAAAACGCCCGACGGCTCTAGATTAAACAAAAATGACTCTCCTTAGTCCAGCTCCTGCTAGCTGCTAGCGAACACCGCTGCACAGCTACAGTTATTTAGCGTTAGCTGCTGCTAGCTCCTTTAGCGTTAGCTTCCTATGTAGCGCGCTAACGGAGCCTACCCCAGAGCTCGCCGGCTAACCGCTGCGTTTCTCCGGCTGTTTGTCCCGAAGAAAACACCGGAGAGGAACCGTTAACATGGACGCACGGCTTCGCAGCCAATAACAGGTAATTACCCAGCTTCATGCTAACGGAGGCTAATGTTAGCTTCGAGAGGTACAGAGTTTAGCGGCAGGGTGTTTACCTCCCGAAGATACGACAGGCCCCAAAACTACATCCATTCTACACAGCAGTTTACAGTTTATTAAGTAACTGGCAAAAAGAACACGTTTCTATGGAGGACACTAGAGTTCCTCAGTTTGATTAATCAATTGTCAGGAAATGATTCCTTTAATCCATTCATCATTTCTTCTTGCAAACCTTTTAGATGCTCTGATTGTGATTCAAAGAGAAACTCAACCGACTGAATCGTATACACTTAATAATCAAATGATTGACTAGGATCGTCCACTGTGGATTAATTAACGATGATATCATTCATTTTAGAATATTATCATTTGGAATATTGTTTTTAGTTTTGGGACTCACCCCGTAGTAGCTTACTAGTTTTCCGTTGATAGACTAATTGATTTATTTTGGCCACTCTCACAAATATTCCTATTGATCTACTGCTTCATGTTTGGGCGAACTCGTGTTGGACCTGCTTTGCAGTGTCACTGAAACACACTAGTGATCAACATGTGGTGTGATGGTGTGAGACATTCACATGGTGTTCTCTCAGCTTCCATTTGATGCATCCGTTGACAGTTGTAAGACAGTTTCTACCTTCTGTATTGTAGCCTGTATCCTGTTAACTTTAACTTACTGTGCTTTTTAACGAGAGTGTTTTTAGACTACCTTTCTACACTGAAATCTATTGGTTTTTATAAACTGTATTTGTTTTTTTTGTTTTTGCATAGGGCCATTATAAGGACGATAAAAGATTTTGGTTTAACAACTTAAATATGTGACATTTTCAAATGAATAATCAGAATCTTGGTTGATTCTTTTTCAGTGGCATCTGTGTAAAGCGGTTGAGTCCCATCAGAGCCGGTCGTGGTGACCTTTGCCTGATCTGAGGTCAGAGTTTTACCTTCACGCTGAACACACCTGCCAGAAGCCATGCTGACCTAAAATCAGCTCTCAGTTTGTGCAGTGAGCTGAAGAATCCAGAGATAGAGACCATGTCTGAGAACCAGGCCAACAACAACAATGTCCCTCTGAACAACAACATGGGACCCAACAGGATGCGAAACCCCAACATCAACCAGAACCCCCTCATCAACGTCCGCGACCGCCTCTTTCACGCCCTCTTCTTCAAGATGGCCGTCACCTACGCCCGACTGTTCCCTCCGTCCTTCAGGAGGGTCTTTGAGTTCTTCATCCTGCTCAAGGTGCGAAACGTCTCCTTTATGGATTTACACATGCGTATTCACAAAGGGGGAAGGGTTTCTTCCATAGAGTTACATAAACAACACGCGGCGTGAAAGGTCACAGAACTCTCAACGTCGCAAGTGGATTTCTAAGTTAAGTAATTGCTGAATGGTTGCTCTCTCCAGCAGAATTATAACCACAAACATTTGTTTTATTGAAAGCTACACTAATGTTTTGTAATAACTTATACAAAAGTTATTACTGCACTTTTAACAGCTAAGCATGTTTTTCCATGCCAGCCATATGTAAATTAAAACCAGTTTAAATCACATTTCACAAACTGAAATCCGGTTTTGATCAGAAGAAGGGGATGAATTAAATGATTTGGCAAAAAGAGCCCAACCTTTCCGTTTGTCCTCTGTTCACGACAGCATTTAATGTGATTCATGTTAAAACAGGCGATTCTGAAGGGAAGTAATGTGGAAGAAACATAAACAAAGTGACCTCTGGGGAAACTGCAACAGAATTTCACTGTACATTCAGCAGGTTTTGTAATGCAGGAATGGGGATTGAAATGACAGGACTTTGGAGGTGTGTGTGTGTGTGTGAATCCACCAGATTAACAGCAGCCACCCTCCAGGCTTTTCTCAGTAAACACACAGTGATGCAACAGACTGCTGGGTCGCGGTGAGGATTGCTCAGTCATGATGGGTCACAGTGCAGGCTGCTAGGGCTCAAAGTCATTTATTCGGGTTGTTTGTAACAGTGTTCATTTATGAATTAAAGTGTACGTCAAACCGACTTCAGTCCTAGTGATCAAACTAGAGTCCATCTGACGTTTAACCTGTAGAAACGGGAGTAGAACAGACTGTTGTGTGATCGTTTAAGTTGTACAGACAAAATGGAGGTTGTTGTTATTGTGACAAACTCGTAACCTGTTTTTAACTCGCTCACTTTAGTTGTTTCGGAGGCTCTATTTGTTTCTGTGAATTAAAAGAAAGCCCCGCCCTAAAGCATACCTTGCTTTATGGTCCGTTAGACGCTAAATGGACTGTCATTTACTAAGCAAACATCATGCTGTAACGAAGAGTACTTGGAAACAGAGATTGGGACCATAAACCCATGTTTACTGGGGGAATAAATCAAGAGAGAAGTAGTCATTCTCTCATGGACGTCTGTGGGACCAGAGGAGTCACTCTCCACAACCCGAGGATGCCGCCCCTTTAAGGCCCGACACTTATCAAACTGACTGATCAGGCTGACTTCACCTCGCGAGAGGCGTCGTCCATGAAAGGGTGATGGAATGAACTCCTCTGTGCTCCTGTTCAGGCACTCTTCGTCCTCTTCATCCTCGCCTACATCCACATCGCCTTCTCCCGCTCGCCCATCAACTGTCTGGAGGTGGTGAGGGAGCGCTGGCCCCGTGACGGCATCCTGAGAGTGGAGATCCAGAGGAACTCCAGCCGGGCCCCCGTCTTCCTGCAGTACTACGACTCCGCGGGCCTCCAGGAGGAGCTGGAGGCCGAGGAGGAGGAGATGGGCAGAGGAGGAGCAAGAGGAGTGGTGGGGCTCAGCCTGGCGGCGCTGCAGGAGGAGGAAGACGACGAGGAGGAGATGACCCTGGAGATGTTTGACAACAGCTCGGTGCAGGTGAGTGGTCCACGTTTACATGATGTGTCATAACCCGCTCAGCAGCTTGTATTTTATTTCAAATATTGATTTTTATATTCCTGTGAGAAATGAAACGGAATTTAAAACAAAGCCAACATCAGCGACCTCCAATATGACACGATGACCGTTGTTCCTGTAGTCCTCCAATTCATTACTGTTGTAGTCAGAGTGGTTCCTTTTATAGAATAGTCCTGCTCTGTTTCCTGCTGCAGTTCGAGCTGGAAATTGAGCCTCGTCTGAAGCCGTCTCTGATTGGAGGAGGTGTTGGAAGAGGAAGAGGAGGTGGAGGAGGAGCGGTAGGAGGAGCGGGAGGCAACGACAGCCAGGACGTCTCCTTCAGCCAGACCACTAAAGGTATGCAGCCGCTGAAGGACTCAGTGTCTGAGCTGGAGATGATGACCAGAGCAGGTAAACCCTCTTCCTCTTCTTGTCTCCCTCCTTCCTCCTTTCCACTTCCTCCTTCCTCTCCATCTCCACCTCCCTCATTGCTTCCTCTTCCACCAGAGAGATGAGATTCTCCCCCCCCCACCCTCCCCCCCAGCAGGTGGTAGCAGTCTCAGTGACTGAAATTTTCTCATTAAAGAATGTAAAACTCCCCAGATACTGTAGTCATGTCTGTTGGTCTCTGAAGAGTTCATTAAGGAATATGCGCCTCCTCAGGTACTGTTGGTGTCCTAAAAGTAGCCATGTTCTTGTTGTGTCCTCAGTGTGGCCTCAGGAGGAGTACATCGTGGAGTATTCTCTGGAGTACGGCTTCCTGCGTCTGTCTCAGACCACCAGGCAGCGGCTCAACATCCCCGTCATGGTCGTCACTTTGGGTGAGACACCGAAGGCCTTTCTCGTATCCCGCCTTTGTGCGTCCCTGAATCCTTTCCTCACCTCCTCTCCTGGCATCTTGGCACAAGCTGCGGGGAGGTGAGAGCGGAGGAGGCGAGGAAGCGAGGAGTTGAGGCAACAGGCTTCTAGTTAAAGAGGCGTTGTTTGCATCTGAGTCAGCTGTTTTTTGTTTAGTTATAAATCCATATTTTTTTCTATGCTATACATCTGTGAGGATGATGGAGCTATTTCTATACATCCACTCACAGTCACGTGACCCTCCCCCCTTCTGATGGAACTTGTACACCTGTTAGATCCCATGAAGGACGAGTGCTTCGGTGACGGCTTCAGTCGCTTCCTGCTCGACGAGTTTTTGGGCTACGATGACATCCTGATGTCCAGCGTGAAGGCGCTCGCAGAGAACGAGGAGAACAAAGGTTTTGTGTGTGTGTGTGTGTGTGTGTGTGTGTGTGTGTGTGTGTGTGTGTGTGTGTTCGTTCCACAGAGGTAGAAGTGTGCAGCAGGTTGTTGATGCTGCACTGTGTGGTTCTCTGCAGGGTTCCTGAGGAACGTGGTGTCTGGAGAACATTACCGCTTTGTCAGCATGTGGATGGCCAGGACTTCCTACCTGGCCGCCTTCGTCATCATGGTCATATTCGTAAGTGGAAGAGTGACGATGGGTCAGTGCAGCTTGAACTGACTTTTTAAACACATGAAACTCAAAGCTTAGACTTTTGTGTTTACACCAAACGTGTTAAAGTGAGGTTTTGGAGCCAAGAGGAAGATTCCAAGCGACACAAAACTCTTTTGAAAGTGTTTGCTTCAGTGTTTACGTTTTGTCTTTTCCAGACTTTGTCCGTGTCCATGCTGCTCAGATATTCTCACCACCAGATCTTCGTCTTCATCGGTCAGTTTTTATCCTCACGTCCACTCGGCATTCAGTCGGGACCAGCTTGTGGTTCACCTCAAAATGATCCAGTCCAGTTCAGTCCGCTCCGATGTAGTCCAGTGCAATCCAGTCTAGTCCAGTCAGATGTAGTTCAGTGAGGTCCAGCTTGTTTACTCCCTCTACTAATGATTTTCATTTGGTACTTGTGTTGGTGCAGAATGAATGAATGAACTGTGCCTTTTTAAAACATCTGCTTTGTGTTGATCTGGTCTCGGTCTCTTCCCCCCTCAGTGGATCTCCTTCAGATGTTGGAGATGAACATGACCATCGCCTTCCCAGCAGCCCCTCTGCTCACCGTCATCCTGGCTCTCGTTGGTACGTCTGCTTCCAGACGCAAAATAAACCACGTAATATTAGACACGATGCAAGCGCTTTACTTCCCAGCTGCATGAGACGAACCAGTTAATCAGATGATCAGAAGCCAGTGATTTTATTTTTGTGAAAAGTCTTGTCCTGCTGTCGTCACTTCCTGTCACCAGGCATGGAGGCCATCATGTCAGAGTTCTTCAACGACACAACGACGGCCTTCTACATCATCCTCATCGTGTGGTTGGCCGATCAGTACGACGCCATCTGCTGTCACACCAATACCAGCAAACGCCACTGGCTGAGGTTAGTCACCTGACCAACGCCGATGCGTTATGAGGGCGCCCAAAACCATTGGAGAGAACTTTCACGGAACATGAGAAATGTGACATCTGATCTGATCATTTTCACCGTGGCGGTCTCTTTGTTCCTCAGGTTCTTCTATCTCTACCACTTTGCATTCTACGCGTATCACTACCGCTTCAACGGGCAGTACAGCAGCCTGGCGCTGGTCACCTCCTGGCTCTTCATCCAGGTCAGAACCACCAACACCAGCACAGAGTCTACAGGGAGCCACAAGAGCATTTCATACTACGAGCACTGTCCTATAAATCAGACCTCAAAGAACCAAAGTATCTGACTTGTGATTAAGATCATTTTGACGAGCGGGAGGAGAACCTGTCGATCTGGATTAGTTCAAGGATGACGATCAGGGACTTTATGCATAAAACTGTCCAAAATAAATGTTTTCCTGTGAACACAACAGATTTTTAAATTAGTTCATGTTCATTCTATGGATCACAAAGAGCTCTAAATGATACTTGTCGTGACCTATTTTGCTCATTAGTCTGACATGCAAGCATCAATATAAATATTGCTAAAGATGTCAAGAACAGCATCTGCATCAAAAATGAGTTTACGTGTTAAACTGAGACTTTATAAAACAATGACGTCATCTTTGGAAATGTCATTATCGCAAAGTCACATGACACATTTTGAGCTGACCAACAGGAAGTTTAAGTCAAAGTTTTTCTTATTGTTCTTCTTGCTCTCCCTCAGCATTCTATGATCTACTTCTTCCACCACTACGAGCTCCCTGCCATCCTGCAGCAGATCCGGATCCAGGAGATGCTGCTTCAGAACCAGCAGGCGGGTCAGGCCAACCAGACCGCCCTGCAGGACAACCTAAACAACAACAACAGTGCCGCCGCAGCCACCGCCGCCGCAGGACCGGGCCCGACCGCCACCGGCCAGCCAGGACCCAACAGCACCCAGCCCGAGGCTCAGACTGACCCCCAGACCTCCTCCTCCTCCTCCTCCTCCGCCTCCACAGCAGCAGCAGGAGTTGGAGGGGAGGTGAGGTCGGAGCTGAACTGGGTCGCTCAGACGGCGGCCATCATCACCGAAGTTTTGTCCTCCTCCGGCCAGCACTCCTCTGCTGACACCGCGGACGAAGGCGGTGCGACCGGAGGTCAGGGGTCAGCAGGAGCAGCAGAGGTCAGTGTGTTGGCTGGGTTTTGGATGGAAGGAGGAGGAGCAACGGGAGGAGGATTAGAAGCAGCATCAGGAGAAGGAGGAGGAGGAGCTGGAGGTGCAGCATTAGATGAAGCAGGGGGAAGAGGAGAAGGAGGCCGAGGTGGTGAAGATGATCAGAAAGTTGTTTCTGTTCAAATCAAACCCGCAGCAGGAGCTGCCGATCTGCCACCCAGCCCTCCAATCAGAGGGCCCCAGGCGGTGGAGGCGGGCCCTTTGGAGGAGACCCCCTCACAGACAGACTGCCCACCTTCACTGAGTCCAGGTACAGACTGCAGAGCACCACAGACCCCGTCCTGAGATTCCAGCTGTAGTCCTGCTGACATCATGTCCGCGGTACCTCAGTCTGTCAGCTGATCAGGGTGATTGATGAGCGATTGGCCGATCATTTTATTTCTGACGTCAAACAAGCGAGTGATCGCTCATGAAGCTCTGGCTTGGGGCCCCACAACAGGTCACAGGGCTCTTCTGAGGGACCACCGAGTTTTCACTTTGCTTCTATCTGGTTGAACAGGTTCAATGGAAACCAGATTGAATCTAGAATCCGGTCCAGATCAGTTCAGAGAACAAAGATGATATCTTAAAATGTTCATTGTGTCATCTATAATCCGTTAGATCCATAAAACATGTTATCATAAACTTAAGTAAAGACCAAATCCATGGATCACCTTTTCATTTTGATGAGATTGGCGATGTTTTAAACAGATGTTTCTAATTTCCAGATGTTTCATTGAGCCTCGCTGCTGTTCCTTCATCACACAGAAGTTTATTCTGACTCACACACACACATCAACACTCACTAGGGCACCTCGCGTGGAATAGTACCCAACAAAGTCCCTGTTTCTTGATGAAACGACTGATTTGACTTGAATATTAGCTATTTTAAATGACCCAGTGATCAGTTATTGATCAGTGAATCGGTGTTGATCAGCCCTGATTCTGACAGACTGAAGCACAAACTCTGATCCCTGTTGAATTCTGTTTCCATCTGCTTATATTTTGAAGAAGAACACTTGTTGTAGTTGTTTTAGTGGAGGAACTGATCGATCAGGTGGATTGGGAATGCCTGACAGAACTGATGCCTTATCGATGATCCTCTGTGGACACTACAGAGACGTCGGCAGTGGAGCCAGTCGTGCAATATAATGCCAGTTGTCACACGCCAGGCCCCGCCTCCTGCTATCAATGTGCTGCATTCAGGCAACCAAAGGCAAGAACTACTCAAAACTCCTTTTTAAGATTAATGAATTAAGTCACGTTTCCATCATCACCCCAAACATGTCCCATAAAATCACACAGATTGTTATGTTTAAACCGTTAACTGCTCAAACCAATTGTCAATAATCCTACTCTGATATATATACTCGTATATAGATACAAATATATATTTATAAATCTATTATTTATATCTATACCGATAGATATATATATTGTATGTAAAATAACAAGTCTGTTGACAATTCATAAGTCATTTAAAAAAATGTGTCTCAAGAATGTGAATTTCTTTTTTGGAGGTTAAATTATCTGTTCATACTAAAGAAAAAGACTGATTAGATCCATGTGTTGCTTGTTCCCATGGTTACCGTGAGTCAAAGTCGGACATTGCTTAACCTGCGTTTCATTAACTGATATCACGGGATTTCTAAGCACGTTGAGCGCATCATTAACGAGGAGAACTGCTTCTGTTGAATTATTCTTTTTGCAAGGGAGGCGGGGCCTAAATTGTGACATCAGCATCAGAGAAAGAAACTAATGGACTTGGAGTATCGGGGGGGGGGGGGGGGGGGGGATTTCGTTATTTTTTCTTCTCTGTGCCTCTGCTGGATGACTGTAACCTCATTAGTTGATCTAAAGCCTGAAACTCATCAAAATGTATTTAACTGTAAAACAGTAAAACCAGTGCTCAACAACAGCTGTTTGTGCACGCACACACTGTGTGAACGAGTGAATTATTTTGGTTTCTATTACAACAGGAAGTTGACCACAATGCAATGAGTTCATCAGTGAGTGAATCTGAGAGGTAACAAACAAGACATAGATTGTGGTAATTAATATTTCTGAAGGAAACATACAAATTAATAACCAATCAAATAAAAAACAGGAACGGAAAGACTAGAAAAAAACATACATGAATCAGATCTCTGTTAACCAAATTTCATAAATGATCATATTTAAACTAGGGTGCGTTAATTACGATTAATTAATTACAATGTGAATTAAGACGAGAAGCTAAAAAAACATAGTTTACAGAAGGTCTACTTACCTATAGGCTACCTGAATTTCTGAAAGTACTATATTTCTAAATATACTATTTATACACTTGTCTGCTGGAATTGGTTGAACCAAAATAAAAATCCATGTGAAAAAAATTACTTCTCACTGTTCTCAGGTCAAATATTTATGCAATTAAAATGCAATTAATTTTGATTAATTACAAAGCCTCTAATTAGATTAATATTTTTAATCGAGTCCCGGCCCTAATAATATATATATATATATATTATATTATATTTATATTGACCGTACATATATTTTTTTATAATAATTTTTTACCTATTATTTAAAAAAAATCTTTTCTGTGACATTTTTTGACCCTACATATTTTTACTTTTTTCACAATATTTTTTTTCCCATGACATGACTGGAATGATCTTAGATGGAGCAACCTGCACTTCCCTGTCACTAATGCCAAATGCCCCAAATTTCTGTACTTTAAACCTTATCTGGGTTCAACCCTCAACATGAGACACGGTGGCTCTTTCTAAATGCTTTTTTAGTTTTGGGTAACTGACATTTATAAAAAATCATAATGGGATATTGCCCCAGAGACGTATTGGTGCATCTTGGAGGATCAACCATGCTATTCATCCTTCCTGCATTGGTAAAGGCACAAGTGAGTGAATTTGAATGTAACAGAGAATTGGAGGGTGGATGCACTAAAAAGGGTAAACAAATCTACACCATGTGCCAGACTGTCAGTTTAAGGTTGTTCACAGGATGCCCTGAAGTAGACAAACATGTGATTGTCTTGAAAAATGCCCTCAGAGTCTGTAATAAGTTTCATGTCAGTGTGACCACTGAATGAGACACATCTGCTCATCTTTACTGACTCATCCGGCCTTCTCTCCCGTCAAAAAGGTGGAACCCTATAGGCTACGTAGCATGGCTAATAAGTGCTAAAAGCTAAAGCAAAGCAATTAACATCAAATTCAATTCATCATTCAAAAGATTCATCATTCTTCTTGACAATGCCATCAAAACTCAAGTGAACGCGCCTTGTGTTTCTGCATAACCCCCAGGGTTCACTTCTCTGAAACAACCAGTGGGGACAATGCCCCCACTACTACCTCCGCGGTAGTGCGCTCAAGACTTGGCAGGAGCAGGATTTGAACCCACTGGCGGAGCTTACAGAGGCTTTCGGCTCCTTCTTGCACCCCTACACTACCAGTCCTGGTCACATTTTGGCAACTTTGATTCTCCTATTTAACCTTGAGCATGTGAGTTAAACTTTAAAACTCTTTTAAATGCTATTTCCACATCTGGGCTTGAACCCACAACCTTCAAGTGCAGTGCAGGGGCTTATGTCAGCAGCTCTTCCACTGTGCTACTTCACCACACAGTAATCAGCCCTTTGTTTGTTGTATTTAACCTTGAGATTGCTACTCAAACCTGAAGTAAAGCCAAAGGCTCAAAACCGAGACTGGGCTTGAACCCACAACCTATAGAGTAAGGACAGTAGCTCCTCAGCTCTTGTGCTGCACTACCTCACCATGCACCAATTACATTTTTGTTTCTCGTATTTAACCTTGAGACTGCTACTCAAACCTCAAAACTCTTTCAAAGCAGAAGTGATGTCTGCATGAAGGGGCATGAACCCACAACCTCAGACACCAGGTTGGAGCCTGCAGCCCTTTAGTTGTTCCCTTGTGCTATTCAAGCACATGCCTCATTGCGTCCGTTTCTCATATTAGACCATGGGATTGTTTACTGAACCTCAAAACTGTTTCAAACTTTACAGTTTGAAGCCCTGACTGCAACCAAAGCCTCCTTCTGAGAGAGCAGGTTTGAACTGAGGATCCTCCACACTTCAGCCTTCCTGCTATCTCCCTGCACTGTTCCACCACACACCTGTTGAGGCTTTTGAATCCAACCTCAATTCTCATAGATTCTCAGGCTGGAATCCACAACCGTTCCATACCGTTATAATAGAATTGCAGGTCAAGTAAAGTCATATAATGGCATTTCTAATAAAGCCCTAGTTGATTTCACTACTTTTATGTGATCCTTATTTCACTTTTTTCGACATGTGTGCTGATGCCCGCGTGTGAATTGAGAGGATCCATACCGACTCCCCTATGGAGCTAAACCAGTCTGAGGGTCCTCCTCAGCTGAGTGGAGAATAAATCCCGGAAGAAATAAACACGTTTGACACACGGCACCTTGAGGAGAGAGAATCAAATCCCAAATGTGGATCAGGAAGGTCAGCTTTGATTCCACTAGAGACACCAGAACTCACGATGATTCACAGTGTCACTGTTTAACATACTTTTTGAATGTGGGTTTTTTGTGAGCATGTTATTTACTTAAAGTTCTGTAGTACAAAAAAAACAACAACAAAAAAGGTCTTTCTGGAACAGACTCCTTTACATCACATTACATGTCATTTAGCAGACGCTTTTATCCAAAGCGACTTACATTGCATTATAACCCATGTGTTACATTCTGCCTGGGGAGCCATTAGGGGTAACCAAGTTTAAATCCAGTTACAACCACTGTTGTGGTACCTGGGATTCTGTGTGTTGTATTCATTTAAATCCAGTGCAGCTGCTGTTGTGGTATCTCAGATTGCAGTGGAACCAGTCTGCATCCAGGGCAACTTGTGCTGCAGTCTCTATAGATCCAGTTTTAAGTCTTTTAAATCCGGCCTGAATCCAGGGAAGTCATCGTTGTACTCATTTAAATCCAGTGTAATGCCCCTTGTGGTCTTTGTGGATCAAACAAAACCAGTTTGAATCCATGTAGTCTCTATAGATCCAGTTTGTAGCCCAAGTAGGACGAAATAACCAGCTGGTGGATCAGCTGCAAATGAACTGATGAACTTTTTATTAACATAAAGGGATAGTTAACAGATGTGTTACTTTATTCATATTAACATGAGTTTTGTTATTCCTAATTCTCTTGAGGTCATGTGTAAATTTTCTTTCAGATATTCTGGTCCATAATATTTTCACTTTGTCATTGGCACACAAAGAAGTTTGTGTGTTTTTTCAGATACAAATAACGACACTCTTAATTTGGTAACACACTTATTTCCTTTTTAATTTTTCAAAAAATATGTGAAGATCGAAATGAACAGAAATAGTACAAACCACTCTGGGTCCTTTGCTCATCACAAACATCCTCAGCTTCACTTTTCAGAGAAACACGTTGGTCAGCGAACGCCTCACAGCCCACTGGTTGAACAGAAAGGGAAGTGAACGCATCACAGAAACAAACGGAGGAGGAAGACGTGGATTGAACCTGCGGGAAAACGCTCGGTCTCACCTGGTCTGTCACAGCAGAACTTAAAAAGGAACGTTTCAACGTTTCGTTCTTGTTCGTCAAACAGCCTTCGGGAACAAATTGTGGTTCCGTATATTGCGCAACAGGGAAGAGCCGGGGATTGAACCACCGACCTTCTCTACCTCAAATAAACACAGGACTTTCACAGAGGGGACCGCTATTTGCGTCCTATGTAAAATCAAATTAACATTAATTTATTTAGCTTTAGTTCTTTTACGTAAGTAGATTTTTCTAACGCTAGTTGTGCAACCACCGTAGTTATTTCACACAGAAACAAAATTAGTTGTTTAGACCCAACCACAATCTTTTCCAAAGCCTAAACAGCCGAGTTACTAGTTTATATAGTAATTCCTTAAAAGGCAAATTAGGATTCTTGTGCATTATAGCAAAAAGAGTCTACTAACAAACATGGATATTCCAGACTGATGTAAATAAGAATCATTAAACTGCATCTGTCATCTTAACTGCCTTTTCCTCCTCATGGTGTTGAGCTCATTACATTCCAGCAAATTAATATATTCATATTTTAAAATGGAAAGTCACAGAGATGCAGACGGTGTGTGATTTCGCTACTGTTGTAACTTACATAGCACCTTTAAAAACAGGGATTACAAATTGCTTAAACGGACAAAGCAAGAACATAAAACAATTAAACATCAACAGTGAACAAAGTTACAGCAAACAGTAAACCTTAATAAAAGATAAGAACAAAAAAAATGATATAGAGTCAATAAAAAAATAGAGTACAGTAGCTTTATTTCCTCAGGCATGTCGTAAAGGTAAAAAGAACGTGATGGATATTGCCATGGGAACAACGAACAGGCCATCTCTAGTAGTTCCCCTGCTGAACCACAGTTCAGGACGAGTAAAAATGAGCTGAACTGAAAACTGCTCAACTCAATGAAACGTTGTTTTGTCCCTTTAAACTATACATTTTTATGGACACTGCGGGAGGCTCTCCGTAGGCCATCAAGCTAGGGCGGCTAGCTGCAGCTAGCTACGGTGGCTGGCTGCAGCTAGCTACAGCGCCTGGCGCCTGGTTGTTGTGAACTTGTGACGCATCAGACCAGTGTGTGCGCGCGGGTGCCAGGTGAGAGCTGTCCTATCTGTTGAAATGAGCAGTGAGGCTGGCGCTGCAAAGAAAGCGTTTTTTGTCCTTTTACACTGTGAAATGCCGGCTGCCCCATGTGCCATGTCGAAGTGTCCCTGAGCAAGACACCTAACCCCAGGCAAAATGTAACGCATAGGTTGTAATGCAATGTGAGTCGCTTTGGATAAAAGCGTCAGCTAAATGACCTGTATTGTAATGTAAGCTACAGCGGCTAGCTGCAGCTAGCTACAGCGGCTGGAATCCTAATTAAACACTAACTTGAAATAAATATCAATTTAATCAAATCCATGCTCTCTGGTTGTTTTTACACTGTGCAGATGACCTATAATCTTTCCAATGTAACATGAAAGTAGTGTCCCTTCCCTTCCACAGAAAGTCCTCACTACTAAGTGTGATGAGCCTCCAGCTGGTCGGGTCTTGTTTGGTGTTCAATTAGCCGCAGTTATTTATCGGATGTTTGTAAGTCGTTTCTACAAAAACAAAATGAAACACTGATTTCTAAATAGTCTGAGGATCAGCATTTACTAGGACTCTAGCATTTTTTTAAATAGCTTATTGTTTGGATTCAAAATGTGCACCTTAATTTTACCTAAGTTTTCCCTTATGGTGGAAATCCAGGCGTTAATCAAAATTTGATGTTGAACAATAAACATTTATAGAATATCATACATAGATGTACAATTCTTTTTTTTAAGTGGTTTTGGGTTCAAATGCTCAGCATAAGATTTTAAGACACATATCTAATCTTTTGGGGGTGGATTTCTATGTTATTTGATTTCAATATTCCAAAACATTTTCAACTGTTTTAAAATGCAATATAAAAGGTGTTCAATTCTCAATGTTTTATCTCCAAATCTACAACCAACATTTGAAACTTATTTCAATAATATGTATGAAAGTCCATTCATTTATCTGTCAAACAAACCTTGTAAATACCGCAAATGTGATTTTATTACCACGTGATATAAGGTCTTATTGTGGTTGTATTAAAGTCCCCCCATGCATGACTCACTGAGTTTGAGTTAGAACTCTGTAATGTACAATTACATTATAATACATAGTTCTTTTTACAGCTGAACCAATGACCCCCCTGTGGCCTTATTGTCATATCCGAGTGAGTTCATGTTTAACTTTGGCATTTAAAAATAAAGTCCAGCTTTTGAAATGGCCGCCGTGTGAAGAGAGTCATGTGACCCGCACAGACAGCATCACCTCTGATTGGTCAGTCTGCTGTGGAAGGGCCGGACTTTGGACAGGACTTTGTGAGGTGGGTCCGTCATGGTCGTCACGCACTTAGTGTTGGCAGGGAAAGGCATCACCGGGGCAATGGGGGGCGGGGCGCTGAGGGGCGGGGCAATGGGGGGCGGGGCACTGAGAGGCGGGGCGCTGGGGGGCGGGGCGCTGGGGGGCGCTCCTGCTGTTGTTGTCATTGTTGTTGTCGTCGTAGTAACTTCACTGGGGTTGTTGGTTGCCGTGGCGACAGGTTTGGCCAGGGTCGTCTGGATCTCTGCCCTCCTGGCCAGAGCCGTCCTCAGCTTCTCCCTCATCTGGTCGATCTGCTCCTGTAGCTCCTGCATCTCACCTGGCCGGGGTGGAGCCACCGCCACGGGGGGTGGGGCAACGGCCGCGGTGGGGGCTCCGACGGCGACAGAGGGAGGCGCAGAGGTATTGCGTTGGGCGGAGGAGGCGGCCGAAGCGGAGGAGGCCGAAGCTCGTGAGAGGAGCAGGCTGGCCCGTGACACCGCCGGCCCTCCGTTCTCACACTGCCGGCTGTTAGGCCCCGCCTTCGCCTTGGCCGGCCCCTGCGCTTCGGATTTGGCCCCTCCCCCCTTGGCGTCGCAGGTGCCGATGCTGGCGAGCAGGCGGCGGGTGTTGAGGGTCTCCAGGTTGAATTGGACTTGTTTGAAGTCCCGGGCGTCCTTAGCAGCGGCCTTGCCGTCCTCGTTGCTCCACTTGGCCGAGGCCCCGGGGGCCGGCGGAGCGGGGAGGCCGCAGGGGGCCTGAGGCTTCTGGAGGTCGCCGCTGAACAGAAACAAGAGTCACAGTTCATCCTTGAACCACAGATGACTTCCTCAGCGTTGTCATTTAGTTTAATATCAGTTTCTCATCAAATATCTTAACTGAAAAAGCTGAATAAGCTCATATCTAATAACAACGAACCTTTTCTCTTTTTCAGCTTGCTTCCTCTTTACGTCTTCATACGTCATGTTCAGAGCTCGGTGGATTTTCTGCCAAACACACACAGACACAGACATATTCTTCTGAACAGGAACAACAGGAAAAACAACAGAATCGTATATGAGCTAATTCAAAAGCCGGTGTGATGACAGCTGTAAATGTGTTTCCAGAGATGAATGATCTTCTGCACCTCCTTGAAACTCTTCAGAAGCTCTTCAATCACCTTCACACGTCCTCTGGACATCTTCCCCACTGGTTAGAACCTCTTCAATTCTATCTGCACCTCCTCAACCTCACGTAGAGCCTCTTTAAGGCCATCAACACACCCATGGTCCATTCTCCTGCTCAAATCTACTCAAATGCCCGATGATGCTTCTGCAGCAGGAACAACTCACCTGCGAGGTGTGCAGCCAGTATTTGAGCTTCTGTCGGCGGCGGATGTACGGCAGCGCGAGCTGGTAGAAACCGTGTTCGCCTGCCAGCGTCAGCAGGGCCCCGCCCACGCCGACGCACAGCAGCACGAAGAGCCCCGAAAAGTGACTGATCCCCATCTGAAGGGTCTGACAGAGAAGAACAGGGAGAAGAAGTGAGGGTCTCTCGAAGGAAAAAGAAAAACACACATCCCTGACAGGGAAGTAGAAAAGAAATGAAAATAAACCTTCATGTATTTTAAACAGATCTTTGTGTAAAACTAAGCTTTCAAATCAGACAACAGAACTTTTTTTTGTCAGATATTAGTCAGATAATAGTGTTCTACTTGCAAGGTTGCTTTGATCAACACACACAACATGTACTTGTTTCCATTTTAAACCCCGTTAGCTGAGCTCATTCACTCCCACAATGCACCTGGAGTCCCAGTGCAGCAGCAACCGTTAGTAAATCAGTGATATTTAAATTCTGGTTTTCACAGGGACGTTGGGGTGGTGTTTCTTTTTGTGAATCCTCTGCAGGTTGCGTCCTGCAGGGGGCGGCAGCGGAGCACACGAGCCACCACTGCACTGTGCTACTGACACAGCTTTCATACTATTCATTTTATCCAATATATAGCACAGAAAAACAGACAGAACAAACAACAAGTAACAATATTTATGTATTAAGACTCTCTCTGTCACACACACACACACACACACAGTCTGAGGCTGACCTCTGTGACGGCGAACACGCGGTTCCCACAGGGAACCACTTTGTACCACTTGTCGTGCAGCAGGTCCATGTAGCCTTCGGATTTGTACCTGCTGATGAATTCTGAGATGTTGGAGGTCAGGGGGGAGTTCTGGGGCAGACCGATGCCATAACCTGAAGCAAAATAAACCCGGCAACCCAAATATATCACAACGTGAACAATTCAAACAGTACATATTTGAAAAAGTACTCGAGTTCCTTTTGGAAAATGAGGTGGTGGTATGGATGAAGAGGAATGACTATGTGGAAATCTTCTCGGTGCTGACCTGGATGCGGTGGATTTAATACTGTAGTGTACACAATGTGTAAACAGGGTTGATTGACGGTGTTGACACAGTTTTCTCAGCAAAGTCCCCGCAGGAGGAAAAAGCTCAGAACGACTCTTTAAAGCGGGAAACTGTCAGTGAGTCAGCAGGGAGACTGATTGGTGGAGATGCGGTTGATGATGAAACTTCATGAAATCTGTTTCAATAAAAAGCTGATGGAAGTGAGAGGAAGTGAATGGTGGAAAAACCAAAACGCATTGAAAGTTTGTACTACGAAATTCAAATACGTTGATCATAGATACTCGATATTTCAGAAAGAGAGAATAACATTTCTTCTCACCTTCAATAGCAAACGGTTTCCCAACTGTTGCAAGTTTACAGTCAGCGTCGATGGAAACCTCGTAATCCAGGAGAGCTTTGTCCATGATGAAGGCGTCAAGCTGAGGAGGATCTGTCCTTCAACACAGAGCAACGCGGTTACTACGGCAACTACAGACAGAAACTACATCCATCGAAAACAAACAAGGTGATTTTTACGGCAACTACAGACAGAAACTACATCCATCGACACAGAGCAAGGTGATTATTACGGCAACTACAGACAGAAACTACATCCATCGACACAGAGCAAGGTGATTATTACGGCAACTACAGACAGAAACTACATCCATCGACACAAAGCAAGGTGATTATTACGGCAACTACAGACAGAAACTACATCCATCGACACAAAGCAAGGTGATTATTACGGCAACTACAGACAGAAACTACATCCATCGAAAACAAAGCAAGGTGATTATTACGGCAACTACAGACAGAAACTACATCCATCGACACAAAGCAAGGTGATTATTACGGCAACTACAGACAGAAACTACATCCATCGACACAAAGCAAGGTGATTATTACGGCAACTACAGACAGAAACTACATCCATCGACACAAAACAAGGTGATTATTACGCCAACTAGAGACAGAAACAGAAACATCCACACAGAGCAACACCGTTACTATGGCAACTACAGACTGAATTTACATCCACTGACACAGAGCAACACCGTTACCACGGCAACTAGAGACAAAAACTACATCCATCGACACAGAGCAACGCGTTTACTACGGCAACAACAGACAGCAACTACATCCTTTGACACAAAGCAACACGGTTACTAAGACAACTACAGACAGAAACTACATCCATCGACACAGAGTAATAAGGTTACCACAGACAGAAGCTACATCCTTTGCCAGAGTTATATGGTTTCTACGGCATCTTCGGACAGAAGCTCACTACAAAGCAACAGTTTCTTTGGCTACTACAGGCTGAATGAATGTGTATCACTGTTACTACGGGAACGGTAACTGTTGTCCTTCACTGGGCAGTGTCACATTTTCTCTGAGTCGGTTCTCCTGCATTCTCTTACTTGAGAGTGGCCACTCCTTCGGGGGTAGTTGGCTCGTTGAAGCGCCGCATGTATTCGTGCATCTCTGGAAAACTCTTCTTCATGTAATCCTCTGCACTGCTCTCCCTCACGGTCCCAAAACGAAAACCCTGCGACGGATGATGCAGCTGAAACACCAACGAAGCAGAGGGAGGGGACAAAGTTTAGCAGAGAAATCTCCAGACATAATTGGGTCATGTTTGGAGGGGAAAGGTAGCGAGGCGTGGACCCAAATGCAGGTAAACTGAGGAGAACAGTTGTTTTAATAAAGAAAAGTCTGCATGGGAAACAGACAGGTCAATTCTAAATAAAACAGGATACAAACGAAACACAAAACAACGCTGTGACAAACAGCAAGAAACAAGCGAATATTTTAAATTTTCACATTTCCCCAAAAAAGAGAAGAAATATGCATATATATATATATATATATATATATATATATACACATGTATATATTTTTTAAATACACAATCATACATTACATAACACGAGACCCTGATGCTTTGGAAGCTATAGTCTGCACTTTAAAAACAAAAGCTAATCACAAACTCCACACACACACACACACACACTTATTTAAACACTCAAACGTATTTCATGCTTCAATCAGCTGCAGAATTAAAAGTGTAATTATGAGGACGCAGGTGATCCAAAGGTTTAATGTGTAATTAATTCACGACAGGAAGCAGAAAGTAAATGAATAACGAGCCACTGCTCAGCGGCCAAGACTGCAGCCAAACCCAGATCGGATATTTATCAGTGTAGTTATGATTTGTTTTCCATTTACAATTCTTATTACTGAATTATAAGATAATTCCACCCCAGGCACCGGACCAAGGACCAGCTCCAGGAGCTACAGCTTGATAAATAGAATTTGAGGAATTAGTAAGTAAGTTTAAATGTCACTTGAGAGTTCCTTCAAAAAAAGGTTGGTGTGATTAAAGTAGAACTAACGATGACAATAATGCTGAGAGCTGAGGTCGGAATCACTTTGTTTGAGCTGCAGTTGCAGGAGGTGCTTCATACTTTGTAGAGTTTTGGAAACATGTTGACAACAAGTAAAATACTGCTGATTCATATGTAGTCTCAATGTCAATATGGTTTCTATAGTTTATAGTTAGGACTGGCTCAGGTTTAGAGTCAGAGCTGGCTCAGGTTTAGAGATAAGGCTGGCTCAGGCTTAGTGTCAGGGCTGGCTCAGGTTTAGAGATAGGACTGGCTCAGGCTTAGTGTCAGGGCTGGCTCAGGTTTAGAGTCAGGGCTGGCTCAGGTTTAGAGTCAGGGCTGGCTCAGGTTTAGAGTCAGGGCTGGCTCAGGTTTAGTGTCAGGGCTGGCTCAGGTTTAGTGTCAGGGCTGGCTCAGGTTTAGTGTCAGGGCTGGCTCAGGTTTAGTGTCAGGGCTGGCTCAGGTTTAGTGTCAGGGCTGGCTCAGGTTTAGTGTCAGGGCTGGCTCAGGTTTAGAGTCAGGGCTGGCTCAGGTTTAGAGAAAGGGCTGGCTCAGGTTTAGAGATAGGGCTGGCTCAGGTTTAGAGAAAGGGCTGGCTCAGGTTTAGAGAAAGGGCTGGCTCAGGTTTAGAGAAAGGGCTGGCTCAGGTTTAGAGATAGGGCTGGCTCAGGTATAGAGATAGGGCCGGCTCAGGTTTAGAGATAGGACTGGCTCAGGTTTAGATATAGGACTGGCTCAGGTTTAGAGATAGGGCTGGCTCAGGTTTAGTGTCAGGGCTGGCTCAGGTTTAGAGATAGGACTGGCTCAGGTTTAGATATAGGACTGGCTCAGGTTTAGAGATAGGGCTGGCTCAGGTTTAGTGTCAGGGCTGGCTCAGGTTTAGAGTCGGGGCTGGCTCAGGTTTAGTGTCAGGGCTGGCTCAGATTTAGAGTCGGGGCTGGCTCAGGTTTAGAGTTATGGCTGGCTTAGGTTTAGAGTGAGGGCTTTGGAGGACATTGTCTCACCTTGGCATCGTGGATTCCTGACACCTCCTCAAAAGTCTTCTCCCCCACCATGACCGCGGCGAGGTTGGCGGTGTAGCTGGACAGCACCAGCAGGCAGAAGATGGCCCACAGGTTCATCAGAAACCGACCCGTCCAACACTTCGGCGTCTTGGAGGAGACGGTGCGTCCGAACAGGATGGCGTAGCACAGGTTGAGAGCAGACGAGTATGAAAACACCCTCACCCTGTTGCGCCCGTGAGGCGTCATGCCGTACGGACTCTTCCACTCGTAAAGCGTGAGGAAGAAGGCGGTGATGTGCAGCGCCACGAAGATGCCCACCCACATGGACCAGTGCAGGGGCCACATGAAGGCTCCGATGGGGGCCGCAGTGTCCTTACTGCGCACCAGGATGCCCAGGCTGGTCGAGAAGAAGGGCGAGGTGAAGTCGATCACCCGGCTCCGGGCGGAGTTAATACTGAAGGAGGTCACGGCCATGTCTGCCAGCCCGTTCAGAAGATCTCCCACCAGCCCGGTCCAGCGGCCCCCCTTCCACGCCCCGTACTTCCCGTCCCCGACGATGTAAAGGTCGTACTCGAAGCCCAGGTCCTCGGCCAGTTTCTCCAGCAGGTCGATGCAGTATCCGTAGCAACACTTGCTGTGCTCCGCGGGCAGGAAGCTGCTGTTCCCGCCGGCCACCTCCACGAAGAATCTCTCCAAGGTATCCGAGCTGTTGGTGCTGGCGTCCAGGCAGTAGCGCCCGGCCGGGCAGCTTCCTTCTTCGTCCACGTCCCGCGTGAAAACGAAAGGATGTTCCACCAGGGTCACCACCCGAACCCGGTTCCCC